>NW_027361742.1:8782500-9282500 GCF_039654945.1 Dendrobates tinctorius
GGAAGTGGAGACCTCCTGTACTCCCCTGAGCCAGTGTCCCTGCACTCCTAACGTTCCCTATGCCGGTTCCACACCGGGCGATGCACAGGAACCTAAAAACCCTAGCTCGCCCTGAACCTAAACCCTCACTAGGGAATTGGTCGGTGCGGAAACTAATCCCACTACTGCACTAAACACACATGAGGGAAAATGACAATACAGGGGAAACACCACTTAGCTTTGCTCTGTTGTGTACACTCCTAGCAAGAGAGCCCACCACCTGTGTGCATCTTCTCCACCCGGATCCATCACCATAACTGGATCCTTCACCATAGTGCATCCTTGGAGCAGAGTCCACCAAAAGTTGCAGCTGCCCAGTAAACAGAGTCAAAAAATGAGTCCAGCTTCTGCCAAAAAGTCCAGCATGCTTGAGTCCAGTTTTCAGCAACTAAGTCCAGCATGCTGAGTGCAACTCTCACCATCGTCGCCACTCCACCAAGCCATGCCAGCACTTCCTGCCGACACCATAAACTGCGACTCCACCACGCAATGCCAGCCCTTCCTGCAGACCACATAGCTGCCACTCGTCCCCTTTGGCTGGGCTGCGCAGGACTCATGTTCAGCTCCTTCTTTCACCCAGGCTTCCTTGTGAATGACTAACACACAATATCACCAACAGTGATTGAACACACCTGGCTCTCTTTTATAGAGCCTCAAACGTGAATTATAATTACGTGCACTAAACCAAAGAAACTAAAGGGCACTACCACTCACCACCACCGGGGCAACTTAGAATGAACGACACCATGTGTAATAATTCTAATGGCCACCGGGGGCAATCACATCACTTTGACACCTAGCCAAAGGGAAAAAAGTTCATTTATCCATTTAATCTGTCAGATCCATGCTGGATCATGACAGCTGAGTTGTTAAGGAAGCCCAGGTCACTTTGATAGCAGCCTTCAGGTCATCTGTATTGCTGGGTCTGGTGTCTCTCATCTTCCTCTTTACAATACCCCATAGATTCTCTATGGGGTTAAGGTCAGGCGAGTTTGCTGGCCAATCAAGCACAGTGACACTGTTGCTTTTAAACCAGGTATTGGTACTTTTGGTAGTGTGGACAGGTGAAAAGTCCTGCGGGAGAATGAAAGTTCCATCTTCAAAAAGCTTGTCGGCAGAGGGAAGCATGAAGTGCTCTAAAATTTCCTGGTAGATGGCTGCATTGACTTTGGTCTTGATATAACACAGTGGACCTACACCAGCAGATGACATGGTTCCCCAAACCATCACTGATTGTGGAAACTTCACACTAGACCTCAAGTAGCTTGGCTTGTGTGCCTCTCCCATCTTCTTCCAGACTCTGGGACATTGATTTCCAAATGAAATGCAAAATTTACTTTCCTTGTCGAGTGAGTCAATAACTGCCTTCTGGGCATCTGTCAAGCCAGCATTCTTCCCCATGATTGTGGAGCCTACTAAAACAGACTAAGGGACCATTTTAAATGCTTAGGAAGCCTTTGCAGTTGTTTTTTGTTACTTTTTCTAATTTTCTGAGATAATGATTTTTGGGTTTTTATTGGCTGTAAGTCATAATCATCATTAATAGAAATAGAAATAAACACTTGAAATAGATCATTCTATTTGTAATGACTCTATATATGAGTTTCACTTTTTGTATTGAAGAACTGAAATAAATTAACTTTTTGATGATATTCTAATTTTGTGAGAAGCACCTGTATGTATGGTGCCAAATCAACACAGCTCATCACCCCAAGAACACCACCCCAACAGTCAAACATGTTAGTTGCAGCATCACACTGTGGGGACGTTTTTTCAGGAGCAGAGACAGGGAAAATAGTCCTAGTTTATGAAGAGATGAATGGTTCAAAATACTGGGATATTCTTGATTAAAATCTGTTTCAATCTGCCAGTGATTTAATACTGAGATGGAGGTTCACCTTCCATCAAGACAAGGACACAAAGCTCGAGTGGTTTAACCCATTCACACTGCAGCCCTTTCTCATTTTTGTGCTTTCGTCTTTTGTTCCATTCCTTCCCAGAGCCAAAGCTTTTTTATTTTTCTACCAACATGGCCATATGTGGGCTTGTTTTTTGTGGGATGAGTTGTATTTTTGAAAGATACTATTGGTTTTACCATATCTTGTACCTGAAAACAGAAAAAAAAATTCCAAGTGTGGTGAAATTGCAAAAAAAAGTGCAATTCTACAACTGTTTTTTGGATTTTTTTTCCATGTTCACCAAATGCTAAAACTGAACTGCCTTTATGATTCGCCAGATCATTACGAGTTTGTAGATATCAAACATGACTAGGATGTATTTTCTTTAAATGGTGAAAAAAAATCCAAAGTTTGTTAAAAAAAAATCCATCATTTTCTGAGACCTATAGCATCTCCATTTTTTGTGATCTGTGGCTGGGTGAGGGCTTAAAGCAATAAGGCAATGATGCGGGCACCGATGGGTGGAATTAGTGACATGCTTCCTATGCAATCACATTAAATGCCACTCTCAGAGATTGACAATGGCATTTATCGAGTTAACACCTGCCGGTAGATTGCGTTTCCACCTACGGTTGTTAGGGGCACATGTTAACTGTTCAAAATAGCCAACATGTGCCGGGAAAGATGGGGGATTAGCGCTGGAGCCCACATCAAAGAGCCAACACAGCATGTGCAGTACTAGAACGGCACATTTCATGAAGAGGCTATGGGGAAATGTGTAAATGTTTTTGAGTGGCCTAGTAAAAGCCCAGCCCTTATTCCAATTAAGAGTCTGTGGCCAGACTTGAAGATTGCTGTTCACCAGAGAGACCCATCTAACTTAAGGGAGCTGGAACAGTTTTGCCTTGAGGAATGGACAAAAATCCCAATAGCAAGATGTGGAAAGCTCAATGAGACTTTCCCAAAGAATTTTGCAGCTCTAATTGCTACAAAAGAAGGCTCTACAAAGTACTGACTTTCGGGGGATGAATAGTAATGAACACAGACGTTTTCTGTTATATTGTCTTCTTTATTCCTTGCTTAACCATTAAAAGAAAACCAAATGTTGTAGGTTAGTAGTTTAAATGAACTGATGCAAACCCTAAAAAAACAGTGAAATTCCAGGTTGTGTGGTAGCAAAACTCAAAAAATGCTAAGAGGGAATACTTTTTCCAGCCATTGTTTCACTGTGGACCACTATTAGTAAACACACCAATATGTTATGCCATAATAAAACAAATTAGTGTAAAATCCATAGTGTAAACCTGGGTATTAAAAATGTATGTGCAGCTTTTGCAACTGAACTGAAAGGGGCAGCCAAGTCGCATTCCAAGTTGCTCAGATGCTTGTTATCATTGTTCCACTTTCTCCCCATTTAGATTCTAGCCTCATTTTCTGTCTAAAGTGGTGAATGGAATTCTTCTTTACAGGCATCCATCTTTATATTTCAGTGCATTTCCGTATGCCTGCATATTAGAGATAAAAAAGTGAATATATTTTTTTTTTCTTAAAAAAAAATGAAAACAATTACAATAATCACATATATAATATACAGTTAATAACAGGACTCTATCTGGCATCTCTGTAATTGTAACAACCCGTACAATACAGTAAACTAATTATTTATATTAATTAGAGCTTTGCTTTTAATTCAAACAATAAAAACACTCAAAAAAACCTTTACAGCCCAAAATAGTGAGAGAGAAAGAGAGATAGAGACAGTTTTGATGCAAGCTGATGTGTATCTCACCCTGTCTTACAATACGTAGATTAGTCACATGGTGGTTAATAATCCTATCGGGGCTTGACAACAACAACATAAATGCAAAAAGTATCTCTAAACAGAATAATTCTTAAAGGGAATATGGCAGCAGAATCAATCCTCCTAAGTCAACTATATAGGTGTGCAATGTAGACTTTTAAGGATATGTAACTTTATTTGCAATATTGTTGTAGGTTGAGGGGGTAATAAAAAAATAAATAAAATAAAAATGAAGTTTTTTCAAGTGTTTAATGAATTGGATTTAATAATTGTTTGCACCACAATAAAAGTGCTGGCTTTTGCCATAACTTACTTTTTGGGTGTGTACATAAGCTGTGACCTAACCTTTTAGTGTTTAAAAATTCTTGACCTATTGGGGATAATTGCATGTTCTGGCTGGGGCTAATGATATGGAGGAGACTCACCAATAGAAAACCCAACTTGAAAATATATTAAATTACAACATTTATTTACTGCATTAAAAGGTGAAATAAACATACCACCAAAGTATAATATAGACAGTTATAGATGATACCTTGGGAGGTGCTTATCCCAATGAAATACTGAATTTATGCTACCTAACAGTGGAGGTTGGCACCCTAAATCCTGTGCATTGGTGCCCACGCACATTGTTGGCTCCCCCTGCTGGTCCTAATTAGATCAGGGGAAAAAAGGCAAATGACATTAAGATAGATAGTGATGTCAGAGTTTTAAGTATATATGTGGCACTTATAGATATATCACCAAAAATAGATCCCAAAATATTTCATAAAAACATCAATGCCAAAATGAAAAGAAAATAATGGTATTGACGTCTTAGAAGATGATAACAAGATAATTATAGAGGACAAAGAAAAGGCAGATAAATTACACAGGCAATTCTCATTTGTGCTCATCAATTAAGTGACTGTTCCAGAGTTCATTCAACAAGGCAAAAATCAAAGTTCACCACATGATATAACTAATTTAAGAAAAGAAGAAGTACTTCTATTTCTGAAGAAAATAAATATTGAAAAATCCCTGGGCCAGATGGCATTCATCCACGGATATTGAAGAAATTGAGCTCAGTAATTAACAGACCAATGTATTTCATCTTCTTAGACTCTCTTGTAACAAGGTTGGTGTCACAGGATTGGATGGTTGATGTGATAAAGATATTTAAGAAAGGTAAGAAGGTAGATCTAGAAAAGTGTGATATCAGAAGTGTAAAAAGCTTTTGAGGGTGTTATAAAAGATTCCCTGCAGAAATATATTGCATAGAGTAATATAATAACTGACAATCAGCATGGATTCATGAAATATACTGTAGATCGTGTCTAACAAACATGTTGAGTTTCTATGATGAGGCAATTGCAAATCTAGATGTTGGTAATGAGTAGAGTTGAGCGACTTTTGCTTTTTTAGGGTCGCGTTTCGTTTCGTGAAACCCGACTTTTCCAAAAGTCGGGTCGAGCAAGATCGTCCGATTATAGGGAAAAGTCGGGGTCGTCCCGAAACACGAAACCCAATGTAAGTCAATGGGGAATAAAAGTCGGCAGTGAGAGGAGGACAGGAAACACACCTACAGTGCCCATTTGAATGCCAAAAGCATCAATTCTTCTTACTTAAGCTTGTCAACCTTAATTAACTTCATAATACAAGTTACGCACTGAAAAATGGGGGTTATTTGGCTACAGTTGTGGGGGGGGAGGGCTGGCTGCAGGTTTTCATGTGCCCTGGGCGAAAGAGCGCCCCTTTAACACATACCACAACTCATCATGCTCCGATACGGCAGAGAAATAGCGGTATAGTACAATGAAAAATACCTCACTTTTTACATCTCATGACGAGGCCCATCTATTTCTCCATACAAAATCATTGGTCCCATATAATGTTTGAAACAGTATATGATGAGCTCCACATAATGCTACAGTATATGTAGGTCCCCATGGATGAAGCTCCACTGTATTATGGGCCCAAATAATGCTCCAAACATAATGGGCCCCATTTCTACTGCTCTAGTGTATAATGGGCCCTGTAAATGCTGCTCCAGTGTCTGATGTCCACCTTTGGAATGTTCCAGTGTATGGTGGGCCCCATCTATCATTCTCCAGAGTATAGTGCTCCCCAAAAATTGCTGTCCCAACATAGAAAACAATCAAATAAGTCTCCTCGCTAGGGAATCCCTGTACTTGTCTGGACAGGTGCTGTAGCTTGCTTAACAGCGCGCCAGCCGTTCTCACGCCCAGTATGGATTGCACGTGATTGCACAAAGGTTAGAAAGGGTACCGTATCCCTGGATAACATGTATGGATAGCGTACACATTCAAAATATATGTCTATACAGCATGAGGCAGGCTCAGACGGTGTTAGGCCCAGTATGGATTGCACGTCATTGCACAAAGGTTAGAAGGGGTACCGTATCCCCGGATAACATGTATGGATAGCGTACACATTCAAAATATATGTCTATACAGCATGAGGCAGGCTCAGACGGTGTTAGGCCCAGTATGGATTGCACGTCATTGCACAAAGGTTAGAAGGGGTACCGTATCCCCGGATAACATGTATGGATAGCGTACACATTCAAAATATATATCTATACAGCATGAGGCAGGCTCAGACGGTGTTAGGCCCAGTATGGATTGCACGTCATTGCACAAAGGTTAGAAGGGGTACCGTATCCCCGGATAACATGTATGGATAGCGTACACATTCAAAATATATGTCTATACAGCATGAGGCAGGCTCAGACGGTGTTAGGCCCAGTATGAATTGCACGTGATTGCACAAAGGTTAGAAGGGGTACCGTATCCCCGGATAACATGTATGGATAGCGTACACATTCAAAATATATGTCTATACAGCATGAGGCAGGCTCAGACGGTGTTAGGCCCAGTATGGATTGCACGTCATTGCACAAAGGTTAGAAGGGGTACCGTATCCCCGGATAACATGTATGGATAGCGTACACATTCAAAATATATGTCTATACAGCATGAGGCAGGCTCAGATGGTGTTAGGCCCAGTATGGATTGCACGTCATTTCACAAAGGTTAGAAGGGGTACCGTATCCCCGGATAACATGTATGGATAGCGTACACATTCAAAATATATGTCTATACAGCATGAGGCAGGCTCAGACGGTGTTAGGCCCAGTATGGATTGCACGTCATTGCACAAAGGTTAGAAGGGGTACCGTATCCCCGGATAACATGTATGGATAGCGTACACATTCAAAATATATGTCTATACAGCATGAGGCAGGCTCAGACGGTGTTAGGCCCAGTATGGATTGCACGTGATTGCACAAAGGTTAGAAGGGGTACTGTATCCCCGGATAACATGTATGGATAGCGTACACATTCAAAATATATGTCTATACAGCATGAGGCAGGCTCAGACGGTGTTAGGCCCAGTATGGATTGCACGTGATTGCACAAAGGTTAGAAGGGGTACCGTATCCCCGGATAACATGTATGGATAGCGTACACATTCAAAATATATGTCTATACAGCATGAGGCAGGCTCAGACGGTGTTAGGCCCAGTATGGATTGCACGTCATTGCACAAAGGTTAGAAGGGGTACCGTATCCCCGGATAACATATATGGATAGCGTACACATTCAAAATATATGTCTATACAGCATGAGGCAGGCTCAGACGGTGTTAGGCCCAGTATGGATTGCACGTCATTGCACAAAGGTTAGAAGGGGTACCGTATCCCCGGATAACATGTATGGATAGCGTACACATTCAAAATATATGTCTCAGGAGGCAGGCTCAGACGGTGTCAGGCACAGTATGGATTTGACGGCCCAGATTACACAGCGGAGGAGCAGGGAGAGGTAAAGATTGCAAATGCTGGGGCCCTGGCCAAATAAGAGGGGCCCACTCGTGGGCGTCGGTACTGGCACTGGGCCCCTCATAGTACAGCGGTGTGTCTGACGGCGGGTGTGCACCACCACCATCAGAGACACTTGATTGCACTATGAGGGACCCTGTGCCAGTGCCCGCGCCCAAGAGTCGTCCTACCCACCTGTCCAGGGCAACGACACTCGCACGGTGTCGTGCGCTTGGTGGTGACCCCGGCCATGGGGGGGGAGGCAGCACAGTTAGGGAGTTTTAGAATGTGGCATATGTTGATGTTGGACATTCAACTGATGCAAAAGGCGAAATAGGTGAAGTACCAGGAAGAGGTGGACCAAAGCAAGCCATTTTTCTGTCACCCTATGTGTCATCAGGGGAAGGTGGGACAAAATCCTTGGAAACCCATGCGTGGTTCATTTTAATGAAGGTTAGATCATCCACATTTTGGGTTGACAGACGGGTCCTTTTTTCTGTCAGGATTGATCCAGCTGCACTGAAGACTCTTTCCGATAGCACACTTGCAGCTGGGCAAGCGAGCTCCTGTAAGGCATATTGGGCCAATTCAGGCCAGGTGTCCAGTTTAGCGGCCCAATAGTCAAAAGGGAATGACCTGTGTGGGAGAACATCGATATGGGAGGAAAAGTAGTTTGTAACCATAGTTGACAACTGCTGTCTCCTGTCACTTTTCATCGATGCAGTATTGCCAGTTGTGTGAGCGGTATTTGAAAAATCAGTCCACAACATTGTCATGAAACCCCTGTGTCCAACGCCACTTCTGCTGTGTGCACCACGAACACCTCTGCCAAGCTGCCCCCGGCCCGTACGGCTCGTGTGAGAACCATCACCGCTGCTGTGTGCTGGGAATGCCTCAAGCAACCGATTTACCAGAGTTGCTTGTTTATTAGCCAATATTAGGTCAAGGTTCTCCTATGGCATGATGTTTTGTAATTTGCCTTTATAGCGTGGATCCAGGATGCTGGCCAACCAGTAGTCGTCATCGTTCATCATTTTGGCAATGCGGGGGTCCCTTTTTAGGATCCGCAAGGCATAATCTGACATGTGGGCCAATGTTCTCGGTGTCAATGATGCACTGCGAGTGCTGGGTGGAGGAGCACTTTCTGGCAAATCCACATCCCTCCAGTCACGCACAAACCCTGTATCAGACCTTGCCACGCCAACATTTTCACTTGCCCCACGAGATGCATCCTCCTCCCCTAAGTAGTCATCCCCATCATCCTCCTCCTCCTCCTCCTCTTCTTCCTCCACCTCGTCCAGGAGAGGTCCCTGAGCAGACAATGGCTGAATGTCATCAAGGATTCCCTCCTCCTCTTCCTCCTCATCAACATTGGCTGCAGACGCCTGCTCCTTAAGGTGCGTCAAAGTTTGCATGAGCAGATGCATAAGTGGGATGCTCATGCTTAGGATGGCGTCGTCTGCGCTTACCAGCCGTGTGCATTCCTCAAAACACTGAAGGACTTTACAAAGGTCTTTCAGCTTCGACCACTGCACGCCTGTCAACTCCATGTCTGCTCTCAAAGTGCCTGGCCGTGTATCCTCCCACAAATGCATTATGGCCTGCCTCTGCTCGCACAGCCGCTCCACCATGTGCAGGGTGGAGTTCCACCTTGTTGCAATGTCGATAATGAGGCGGTGGTTGGGAAGGTGGAGCAATCGCTGCAGCTTCTGTGTACAGGCGACCGGCGGATGTGCGCGCACAGTCTTCGCACCTTCTGGAGCAGGGCTGTTAACTCCGGATAATTTTTGAGGAAGCACTGCACCACCAGGTTCAAGGTGTGAGCCAAGCAAGGTATGTGGCTGAGTTTTGAAAGGGCTATGGCTGCCACAAAATTACGGCCGTTATCACTAACTACCTTGCCTGCCTCAAGATGTACACTGCCCAGCCATGACTCAGTTTGTCGCTTCAAGTACTCGGCCAGCACCTCGGCGGTGTGTCTGTCGCCCAAACACATCATCTGCAACACAGCCTGCTGACGCTTTCCACTAGCTGCTCGATAGGGGGACACATCGTGTGCAACAGTGGCAGCTGCAGATGGAGTGCTCGTACGACTGCGCTCTGTGGACGAGCTTTCGCTTCTGGAGGAGGAGGAGGAGGAGGGTCGAACGCCTACAGCCAACTGTTTCCTATACCGTGGGCTAGGCAGCACTGTCCCACCACCGCTGTCCCCTGTGGACCCTGCATCCACCACATTAACCCAGTGCGCAGTGATGGAAACGTAACGGCCCTGGCCATGCCGACTGGACCATGCATCAGTTGTGAGGTGCACCTTTCCGCTCACTGACTGCTTGAGTGCATGGACAATGCGGTCTTTCACATGATGGTGGAGGGCTGGGATGGCTTTGCGAGAGAAGAAGTGGCGACTGGGTAGGTCATAGCGTGGTACTGCATAGGCCATGAGTTCGCGGAAAGCTGTGCTTTCCACCAACCGAAAGGGCATCATCTCAAACGAGATTAGTTTGGCAATGTGGGCGTTCAAACCCAGTGTACGCGGATGAGAGACTGAGTACTTTCTTGACCTACTCATAGTGTCTGGGAGGGTGAGCTGGACTTGAGAGCTGCATATGGTGGAAGTAGCGGTGGACAGGGCGGACTGAGAGAGGGTTGATGATGGTGATGGAGTTGGTGTTCTTTCTGATGGCCTAGAATCAGTCTTTCGTTGATATAACAGTGGGATTCCCTGACTGCTGTGGCCTTGCAACGACACCTCAACATTTGCTGCTGTGCTAACCGGTGGGCTTACAGTGGGGGAAACAATGTAGCGTTGCTGACTACCTTCATTGTGATCAGTTGCACATGTGGCACTTGAGGTTTGGTGTTGTGTCCACGCTTGCAAGTGCATGCTGGTTAAATGTCTAAGCATGCAACTGGTATTCAAATTTTTCAGATTTTTCCCTCGGCTAAAGGTCTTTGCGCACTTCTTACAGATAACATTGGCCTGATCATGAGGATTTTGTTCAAAAAAGTGCCACACTGCACTCTTCCTACTTTGGCAGACATTTTGCGGCCTAGCATGCTGTGATCTTTTGACCCTCTGGACAAGCTGTCCAGCAACTCTTTTGATGTTTGGAACCTGTCTTTGGAGTGCTCCGGGCCTGCCAGATAACAGCTGTTGCGATGTCGATGTCTGCTGTGGATGCTCCTCATCTGAGCTATTGGAAGCAGCACTCTCTTCCCCCAATGGATGCCAATCTGGGTCAACAACTGGGTCATCCATCACCTCCTCTTCTATGTCATGTGCACCTTTCTCTGTGTCACCGTTTATGGTGGTATAGTGTGCGGGAAGGGGCACCTGAGTCTCATCAGGGTCAAAATCTGGCTCTGTACACTGCGAGGACAATATAGTGCTCTGAGTGAATGTACCAGCAGAATCATCCATCAGCGGCTGTGCATCAGTGCACTCCATGTCAGATTCATCTTGGCCTGGGTAATTCACCATTTGACTTGATAATCCAGGCATGGTATGTGAAAACAGCTCCATGGAGTAATCAGTAGTATGGCCTGCGTCATCCTTCAATCTTGGTTGGGGTGAAGGACACAAGGAAAGGTGTGGTTCATGAACATGAGCCTCCAATGACGACTCAGTGCTTTTACTTTTTACAACTGAAGAAGAGGAGGCGATAGAGCTGGAGGCTGAGTCAGCAATGTAAGACAAAACTTTTTCCTGATGCTCTGCCTTTAAAAGCGGTTTGCCAACTCCTAGAAAACTAAGCGTTCGAGGCCTTATGTAGCCAGACGATGACGCAGGGTCAGCACCTCCTGCATTCGGTCCTATTTTGCTCTTGCCACTATCATCAGATCCACCACCAACACCATCATTACCAGCTGCCAACCCCCGCCCAATTCCACGGCCTCTTCCACCAGCCTTCCTCATTTTTGGTAGAAATGTAGACAAAATCCAACAAACTATATAGTAATGTAAAACAAGGTACAAGGTGTCTATAGGACAGGGGAGTTTTAGAATTTCTGCACACACTTGTGGACACTGGACACTTGTGGATTGTGTGCGGCCCACTGATATCTGAGCGCTATGTGACACGCTCGATGGCACAGCTGCCTGTGACCAAAGTGACGAGAGGATAATGGAGATTTTGAATCTCTGCGTACACTTTTGGACACTGGACACTTGTGGATTGTGTGCGGCCCACTGATATCTGAGCGCTATGTGACACGCTCGATGGCACAGCTGCCTGTGACCAAAGTGACGAGAGGATAATGGAGATTTTGAATCTCTGCGTAAACTTGTGGACAGTGGACACTTGTGGATTGTGTGCGGCCCACTGATATCTGAGCGCTATGTGACATGCTCGATGGCACAGCTGCCTGTGACCAAAGTGACGAGAGGATAATGGAGATTTTGAATCTCTGCGTACACTTTTGGACACTGGACACTTGTGGATTGTGTGCGGCCCACTGATATCTGAGCGCTATGTGACACGCTCGATGGCACAGCTGCCTGTGACCAAAGTGACGAGAGGATAATGGAGATTTTGAATCTCTGCGTACACTTTTGGACACTGGACACTTGTGTATTGTGTGCGGCCCACTGATATCTGAGCGCTATGTGACACGCTCGATGGCACAGCTGCCTGTGACCAAAGTGACGAGAGGATAATGGAGATTTTGAATCTCTGCGTACACTTTTGGACACTGGACACTTGTGGATTGTGTGCGGCCCACTGATATCTGAGCGCTATGTGACACGCTCGATGGCACAGCTGCCTGTGACCAAAGAGACGAGAGGATAATGGAGATTTTGAATCTCTGCGTACACTTGTGGACAGTGGACACTTGTGGATTGTGTGCGGCCCACTGATATCTGAGCGCTATGTGACACGCTCGATGGCACAGCTGCCTGTGACCAAAGTGACGAGAGGATAATGGAGATTTTGAATCTCTGCATACACTTTTGGACACTGTACACTTGTGGATTGTGTGCGGCCCACTGATATCTGAGTGCTATGTGACATGCTCGATGGCACAGCTGCCTGTGACCAAAGTGACGAGAGGATAATGGAGATTTTGAATCTCTGCGTACACTTTTGGACACTGGACACTTGTGTATTGTGTGCGGCCCACTGATATCTGAGCGCTATGTGACACGCTCGATGGCACAGCTGCCTGTGACCAAAGTGACGAGAGGATAATGGAGATTTTGAATCTCTGCGTACACTTTTGGACACTGGACACTTGTGGATTGTGTGCGGCCCACTGATATCTGAGCGCTATGTGACACGCTCGATGGCACAGCTGCCTGTGACCAAAGTGACGAGAGGATAATGGAGATTTTGAATCTCTGCGTACACTTGTGGACAGTGGACACTTGTGGATTGTGTGCGGCCCACTGATATCTGAGCGCTATGTGACACGCTCGATGGCACAGCTGCCTGTGACCAAAGTGACGAGAGGATAATGGAGATTTTGAATCTCTGCGTACACTTGTGGACAGTGGACACTTGTGGATTGTGTGCGGCCCACTGATATCTGAGCGCTATGTGACACGCTCGATGGCACAGCTGCCTGTGACCAAAGTGACGAGAGGATAATGGAGATTTTGAATCTCTGCGTACACTTGTGGACAGTGGACACTTGTGGATTGTGTGCGGCCCACTGATATCTGAGCGCTATGTGACACGCTCGATGGCACAGCTGCCTGTGACCAAAGTGACGAGAGGATAATGGAGATTTTGAATCTCTGCGTACACTTTTGGACACTGGACACTTGTGGATTGTGTGCGGCCCACTGATATCTGAGCGCTATGTGACACGCTCGATGGCACAGCTGCCTGTGACCAAAGTGACGAGAGGATAATGGAGATTTTGAATCTCTGCGTACACTTTTGGACACTGGACACTTGTGGATTGTGTGTGGCCCACTGATATCTGAGCGCTATGTGACACGCTCGATGGCACAGCTGCCTGTGACCAAAGTGACGAGAGGATAATGGAGATTTTGAATCTCTGCGTACACTTTTGGACACTGGACACTTGTGGATTGTGTGCGGCCCACTGATATCTGAGCGCTATGTGACACGCTCGATGGCACAGCTGCCTGTGACCAAAGTGACGAGAGGATAATGGAGATTTTGAATCTCTGTGTACACTTTTGGACACTGGACACTTGTGGATTGTGTGCGGCCCACTGATATCTGAGCGCTATGTGACACGCTCGATGGCACAGCTGCCTGTGACCAAAGTGACGAGAGGATAATGGAGATTTTGAATCTCTGCGTACAATTGTGGACAGTGGACACTTGTGGATTGTGTGCGGCCCACTGATATCTGAGCGCTATGTGACACGCTCGATGGCACAGCTGCCTGTGACCAGAGTGACGAGAGGATAATGGAGATTTTGAATCTCTGCGTACACTTGTGGACAGTGGACACTTGTGGATTGTGTGCGGCCCACTGATATCTGAGCGCTATGTGACACGCTCGATGGCACAGCTGCCTGTGACCAGAGTGACGAGAGGATAATGGAGATTTTGAATCTCTGCGTACACTTGTGGACAGTGGACACTTGTGGATTGTGTGCGGCCCACTGATATCTGAGCGCTATGTGACACGCTCGATGGCACAGCTGCCTGTGACCAAAGTGATGAGAGGATAATGGAGATTTTGAATCTCTGCGTACACTTTTGGACACTGGACACTTGTGGATTGTGTGCGGCCCACTGATATCTGAGCGCTATGTGACACGCTCGATGGCACAGCTGCCTGTGACCAAAGTGACGAGAGGATAATGGAGATTTTGAATCTCTGCGTACACTTGTGGACAGTGGACACTTGTGGATTGTGTGCGGCCCACTGATATCTGAGCGCTATGTGACACGCTCGATGGCACAGCTGCCTGTGACCAAAGTGACGAGAGGATAATGGAGATTTTGAATCTCTGCGTACACTTGTGGACAGTGGACACTTGTGGATTGTGTGCGGCCCACTGATATCTGAGCACTATGTGACACGCTCGATGGCACAGCTGCCTGTGACCAAAGTGACGAGAGGATAATGGAGATTTTGAATCTCTGCGTACACTTTTGGACACTGGACACTTGTGGATTGTGTGCGGCCCACTGATATCTGAGCGCTATGTGACACGCTCGATGGCACAGCTGCCTGTGACCAAAGTGACGAGAGGATAATGGAGATTTTGAATCTCTGCGTACACTTGTGGACAGTGGACACTTGTGGATTGTGTGCGGCCCACTGATATCTGAGCGCTATGTGACACGCTCGATGGCACAGCTGCCTGTGACCAAAGTGACGAGAGGATAATGGAGATTTTGAATCTCTGCGTACACTTGTGGACAGTGGACACTTGTGGATTGTGTGCGGCCCACTGATATCTGAGCGCTATGTGACACGCTCGATGGCACAGCTGCCTGTGACCAAAGTGACGAGAGGATAATGGAGATTTTGAATCTCTGCGTACACTTGTGGACAGTGGACACTTGTGGATTGTGTGCGGCCCACTGATATCTGAGCGCTATGTGACACGCTCGATGGCACAGCTGCCTGTGACCAAAGTGACGAGAGGATAATGGAGATTTTGAATCTCTGCGTACACTTTTGGACACTGGACACTTGTGGATTGTGTGCGGCCCACTGATATCTGAGCGCTATGTGACACGCTCGATGGCACAGCTGCCTGTGACCAAAGTGACGAGAGGATAATGGAGATTTTGAATCTCTGCGTACACTTTTGGACACTGGACACTTGTGGATTGTGTGTGGCCCACTGATATCTGAGCGCTATGTGACACGCTCGATGGCACAGCTGCCTGTGACCAAAGTGACGAGAGGATAATGGAGATTTTGAATCTCTGCGTACACTTTTGGACACTGGACACTTGTGGATTGTGTGCGGCCCACTGATATCTGAGCGCTATGTGACATGCTCGATGGCACAGCTGCCTGTGACCAAAGTGACGAGAGGATAATGGAGATTTTGAATCTCTGCGTACACTTTTGGACACTGGACACTTGTGTATTGTGTGCGGCCCACTGATATCTGAGCGCTATGTGACACGCTCGATGGCACAGCTGCCTGTGACCAAAGTGATGAGAGGATAATGGAGATTTTGAATCTCTGCGTACACTTTTGGACACTGGACACTTGTGGATTGTGTGCGGCCCACTGATATCTGAGCGCTATGTGACACGCTCGATGGCACAGCTGCCTGTGACCAAAGTGACGAGAGGATAATGGAGATTTTGAATCTCTGCGTACACTTGTGGACAGTGGACACTTGTGGATTGTGTGCGGCCCACTGATATCTGAGCGCTATGTGACACGCTCGATGGCACAGCTGCCTGTGACCAAAGTGACGAGAGGATAATGGAGATTTTGAATCTCTGCGTACACTTGTGGACAGTGGACACTTGTGGATTGTGTGCGGCCCACTGATATCTGAGCGCTATGTGACACGCTCGATGGCACAGCTGCCTGTGACCAAAGTGACGAGAGGATAATGGAGATTTTGAATCTCTGCGTACACTTGTGGACAGTGGACACTTGTGGATTGTGTGCGGCCCACTGATATCTGAGCGCTATGTGACACGCTCGATGGCACAGCTGCCTGTGACCAAAGTGACGAGAGGATAATGGAGATTTTGAATCTCTGCGTACACTTTTGGACACTGGACACTTGTGGATTGTGTGCGGCCCACTGATATCTGAGCGCTATGTGACACGCTCGATGGCACAGCTGCCTGTGACCAAAGTGACGAGAGGATAATGGAGATTTTGAATCTCTGCGTACACTTTTGGACACTGGACACTTGTGGATTGTGTGTGGCACACTGATATCTGAGCGCTATGTGACACGCTCGATGGCACAGCTGCCTGTGACCAAAGTGACGAGAGGATAATGGAGATTTTGAATCTCTGCGTACACTTTTGGACACTGGACACTTGTGGATTGTGTGCGGCCCACTGATATCTGAGCGCTATGTGACACGCTCGATGGCACAGCTGCCTGTGACCAAAGTGACGAGAGGATAATGGAGATTTTGAATCTCTGCGTACACTTTTGGACACTGGACACTTGTGGATTGTGTGCGGCCCACTGATATCTGAGCGCTATGTGACACGCTCGATGGCACAGCTGCCTGTGACCAAAGTGACGAGAGGATAATGGAGATTTTGAATCTCTGCGTACACTTGTGGACAGTGGACACTTGTGGATTGTGTGCGGCCCACTGATATCTGAGCGCTATGTGACACGCTCGATGGCACAGCTGCCTGTGACCAGAGTGACGAGAGGATAATGGAGATTTTGAATCTCTGCGTACACTTGTGGACAGTGGACACTTGTGGATTGTGTGCGGCCCACTGATATCTGAGCGCTATGTGACACGCTCGATGGCACAGCTGCCTGTGACCAAAGTGACGAGAGGATAATGGAGATTTTGAATCTCTGCGTACACTTGTGGACAGTGGACACTTGTGGATTGTGTGCGGCCCACTGATATCTGAGCGCTATGTGACACGCTCGATGGCACAGCTGCCTGTGACCAAAGTGATGAGAGGATAATGGAGATTTTGAATCTCTGCGTACACTTTTGGACACTGGACACTTGTGGATTGTGTGCGGCCCACTGATATCTGAGCGCTATGTGACACGCTCGATGGCACAGCTGCCTGTGACCAAAGTGACGAGAGGATAATGGAGATTTTGAATCTCTGCGTACACTTGTGGACAGTGGACACTTGTGGATTGTGTGCGGCCCACTGATATCTGAGCGCTATGTGACACGCTCGATGGCACAGCTGCCTGTGACCAGAGTGACGAGAGGATAATGGAGATTTTGAATCTCTGCGTACACTTGTGGACAGTGGACACTTGTGGATTGTGTGCGGCCCACTGATATCTGAGCGCTATGTGACACGCTCGATGGCACAGCTGCCTGTGACCAAAGTGACGAGAGGATAATGGAGATTTTGAATCTCTGCGTACACTTGTGGACAGTGGACACTTGTGGATTGTGTGCGGCCCACTGATATCTGAGCGCTATGTGACACGCTCGATGGCACAGCTGCCTGTGACCAAAGTGATGAGAGGATAATGGAGATTTTGAATCTCTGCGTACACTTTTGGACACTGGACACTTGTGGATTGTGTGCGGCCCACTGATATCTGAGCGCTATGTGACACGCTCGATGGCACAGCTGCCTGTGACCAAAGTGACGAGAGGATAATGGAGATTTTGAATCTCTGCGTACACTTGTGGACAGTGGACACTTGTGGATTGTGTGCGGCCCACTGATATCTGAGCGCTATGTGACACGCTCGATGGCACAGCTGCCTGTGACCAAAGTGACGAGAGGATAATGGAGATTTTGAATCTCTGCGTACACTTGTGGACAGTGGACACTTGTAGATTGTGTGCGGCCCACTGATATCTGAGCGCTATGTGACACGCTCGATGGCACAGCTGCCTATGACCAAAGTGACGAGAGGATAATGGAGATTTTGAATCTCTGCGTACACTTGTGGACAGTGGACACTTGTGGATTGTGTGCGGCCCACTGATATCTGAGCACTATGTGACACGCTCGATGGCACAGCTGCCTGTGACCAAAGTGACGAGAGGATAATGGAGATTTTGAATCTCTGCGTACACTTTTGGACACTGGACACTTGTGGATTGTGTGCGGCCCACTGATATCTGAGCGCTATGTGACACGCTCGATGGCACAGCTGCCTGTGACCAAAGTGACGAGAGGATAATGGAGATTTTGAATCTCTGCGTACACTTGTGGACAGTGGACACTTGTGGATTGTGTGCGGCCCACTGATATCTGAGCGCTATGTGACACGCTCGATGGCACAGCTGCCTGTGACCAAAGTGACGAGAGGATAATGGAGATTTTGAATCTCTGCGTACACTTGTGGACAGTGGACACTTGTGGATTGTGTGCGGCCCACTGATATCTGAGCGCTATGTGACACGCTCGATGGCACAGCTGCCTGTGACCAAAGTGACGAGAGGATAATGGAGATTTTGAATCTCTGCGTACACTTGTGGACAGTGGACACTTGTGGATTGTGTGCGGCCCACTGATATCTGAGCGCTATGTGACACGCTCGATGGCACAGCTGCCTGTGACCAAAGTGACGAGAGGATAATGGAGATTTTGAATCTCTGCGTACACTTTTGGACACTGGACACTTGTGGATTGTGTGCGGCCCACTGATATCTGAGCGCTATGTGACACGCTCGATGGCACAGCTGCCTGTGACCAAAGTGACAAGAGGATAATGGAGATTTTGAATCTCTGCGTACACTTTTGGACACTAGACACTTGTGGATTGTGTGTGGCCCACTGATATCTGAGCGCTATGTGACACGCTCGATGGCACAGCTGCCTGTGACCAAAGTGACGAGAGGATAATGGAGATTTTGAATCTCTGCGTACACTTTTGGACACTGGACACTTGTGGATTGTGTGCGGCCCACTGATATCTGAGCGCTATGTGACACGCTCGATGGCACAGCTGCCTGTGACCAAAGTGACGAGAGGATAATGGAGATTTTGAATCTCTGCGTACACTTTTGGACACTGGACACTTGTGGATTGTGTGCGGCCCACTGATATCTGAGCGCTATGTGACACGCTCGATGGCACAGCTGCCTGTGACCAAAGTGACGAGAGGATAATGGAGATTTTGAATCTCTGCGTACACTTGTGGACAGTGGACACTTGTGGATTGTGTGCGGCCCACTGATATCTGAGCGCTATGTGACACGCTCGATGGCACAGCTGCCTGTGACCAGAGTGACGAGAGGATAATGGAGATTTTGAATCTCTGCGTACACTTGTGGACAGTGGACACTTGTGGATTGTGTGCGGCCCACTGATATCTGAGCGCTATGTGACACGCTCGATGGCACAGCTGCCTGTGACCAAAGTGACGAGAGGATAATGGAGATTTTGAATCTCTGCGTACACTTGTGGACAGTGGACACTTGTGGATTGTGTGCGGCCCACTGATATCTGAGCGCTATGTGACACGCTCGATGGCACAGCTGCCTGTGACCAAAGTGATGAGAGGATAATGGAGATTTTGAATCTCTGCGTACACTTTTGGACACTGGACACTTGTGGATTGTGTGCGGCCCACTGATATCTGAGCGCTATGTGACACGCTCGATGGCACAGCTGCCTGTGACCAAAGTGACGAGAGGATAATGGAGATTTTGAATCTCTGCGTACACTTGTGGACAGTGGACACTTGTGGATTGTGTGCGGCCCACTGATATCTGAGCGCTATGTGACACGCTCGATGGCACAGCTGCCTGTGACCAAAGTGACGAGAAGATAATGGAGATTTTGAATCTCTGCGTACACTTGTGGACAGTGGACACTTGTGGATTGTGTGCGGCCCACTGATATCTGAGCGCTATGTGACACGCTCGATGGCACAGCTGCCTATGACCAAAGTGACGAGAGGATAATGGAGATTTTGAATCTCTGCGTACACTTGTGGACAGTGGACACTTGTGGATTGTGTGCGGCCCACTGATATCTGAGCACTATGTGACACGCTCGATGGCACAGCTGCCTGTGACCAAAGTGACGAGAGGATAATGGAGATTTTGAATCTCTGCGTACACTTTTGGACACTGGACACTTGTGGATTGTGTGCGGCCCACTGATATCTGAGCGCTATGTGACACGCTCGATGGCACAGCTGCCTGTGACCAAAGTGATGAGAGGATAATGGAGATTTTGAATCTCTGCGTACACTTTTGGACACTGGACACTTGTGGATTGTGTGCGGCCCACTGATATCTGAGCGCTATGTGACACGCTCGATGGCACAGCTGCCTGTGACCAAAGTGACGAGAGGATAATGGAGATTTTGAATCTCTGCGTACACTTGTGGACAGTGGACACTTGTGGATTGTGTGCGGCCCACTGATATCTGAGCGCTATGTGACACGCTCGATGGCACAGCTGCCTGTGACCAAAGTGACGAGAGGATAATGGAGATTTTGAATCTCTGCGTACACTTGTGGACAGTGGACACTTGTAGATTGTGTGCGGCCCACTGATATCTGAGCGCTATGTGACACGCTCGATGGCACAGCTGCCTATGACCAAAGTGACGAGAGGATAATGGAGATTTTGAATCTCTGCGTACACTTGTGGACAGTGGACACTTGTGGATTGTGTGCGGCCCACTGATATCTGAGCACTATGTGACACGCTCGATGGCACAGCTGCCTGTGACCAAAGTGACGAGAGGATAATGGAGATTTTGAATCTCTGCGTACACTTTTGGACACTGGACACTTGTGGATTGTGTGCGGCCCACTGATATCTGAGCGCTATGTGACACGCTCGATGGCACAGCTGCCTGTGACCAAAGTGACGAGAGGATAATGGAGATTTTGAATCTCTGCGTACACTTGTGGACAGTGGACACTTGTGGATTGTGTGCGGCCCACTGATATCTGAGCGCTATGTGACACGCTCGATGGCACAGCTGCCTGTGACCAAAGTGACGAGAGGATAATGGAGATTTTGAATCTCTGCGTACACTTGTGGACAGTGGACACTTGTGGATTGTGTGCGGCCCACTGATATCTGAGCGCTATGTGACACGCTCGATGGCACAGCTGCCTGTGACCAAAGTGACGAGAGGATAATGGAGATTTTGAATCTCTGCGTACACTTGTGGACAGTGGACACTTGTGGATTGTGTGCGGCCCACTGATATCTGAGCGCTATGTGACACGCTCGATGGCACAGCTGCCTGTGACCAAAGTGACGAGAGGATAATGGAGATTTTGAATCTCTGCGTACACTTTTGGACACTGGACACTTGTGGATTGTGTGCGGCCCACTGATATCTGAGCGCTATGTGACACGCTCGATGGCACAGCTGCCTGTGACCAAAGTGACAAGAGGATAATGGAGATTTTGAATCTCTGCGTACACTTTTGGACACTAGACACTTGTGGATTGTGTGTGGCCCACTGATATCTGAGCGCTATGTGACACGCTCGATGGCACAGCTGCCTGTGACCAAAGTGACGAGAGGATAATGGAGATTTTGAATCTCTGCGTACACTTTTGGACACTGGACACTTGTGGATTGTGTGCGGCCCACTGATATCTGAGCGCTATGTGACACGCTCGATGGCACAGCTGCCTGTGACCAAAGTGACGAGAGGATAATGGAGATTTTGAATCTCTGCGTACACTTTTGGACACTGGACACTTGTGGATTGTGTGCGGCCCACTGATATCTGAGCGCTATGTGACACGCTCGATGGCACAGCTGCCTGTGACCAAAGTGACGAGAGGATAATGGAGATTTTGAATCTCTGCGTACACTTGTGGACAGTGGACACTTGTGGATTGTGTGCGGCCCACTGATATCTGAGCGCTATGTGACACGCTCGATGGCACAGCTGCCTGTGACCAGAGTGACGAGAGGATAATGGAGATTTTGAATCTCTGCGTACACTTGTGGACAGTGGACACTTGTGGATTGTGTGCGGCCCACTGATATCTGAGCGCTATGTGACACGCTCGATGGCACAGCTGCCTGTGACCAAAGTGACGAGAGGATAATGGAGATTTTGAATCTCTGCGTACACTTGTGGACAGTGGACACTTGTGGATTGTGTGCGGCCCACTGATATCTGAGCGCTATGTGACACGCTCGATGGCACAGCTGCCTGTGACCAAAGTGATGAGAGGATAATGGAGATTTTGAATCTCTGCGTACACTTTTGGACACTGGACACTTGTGGATTGTGTGCGGCCCACTGATATCTGAGCGCTATGTGACACGCTCGATGGCACAGCTGCCTGTGACCAAAGTGACGAGAGGATAATGGAGATTTTGAATCTCTGCGTACACTTGTGGACAGTGGACACTTGTGGATTGTGTGCGGCCCACTGATATCTGAGCGCTATGTGACACGCTCGATGGCACAGCTGCCTGTGACCAAAGTGACGAGAAGATAATGGAGATTTTGAATCTCTGCGTACACTTGTGGACAGTGGACACTTGTGGATTGTGTGCGGCCCACTGATATCTGAGCGCTATGTGACACGCTCGATGGCACAGCTGCCTATGACCAAAGTGACGAGAGGATAATGGAGATTTTGAATCTCTGCGTACACTTGTGGACAGTGGACACTTGTGGATTGTGTGCGGCCCACTGATATCTGAGCACTATGTGACACGCTCGATGGCACAGCTGCCTGTGACCAAAGTGACGAGAGGATAATGGAGATTTTGAATCTCTGCGTACACTTTTGGACACTGGACACTTGTGGATTGTGTGCGGCCCACTGATATCTGAGCGCTATGTGACACGCTCGATGGCACAGCTGCCTGTGACCAAAGTGACGAGAGGATAATTGAGATTTTGAATCTCTGCGTACACTTGTGGACAGTGGACACTTGTGGATTGTGTGCGGCCCACTGATATCTGAGCGCTATGTGACACGCTCGATGGCACAGCTGCCTGTGACCAAAGTGACGAGAGGATAATGGAGATTTTGAATCTCTGCGTACACTTGTGGACAGTGGACACTTGTGGATTGTGTGCGGCCCACTGATATCTGAGCGCTATGTGACACGCTCGATGGCACAGCTGCCTGTGACCAAAGTGACGAGAGGATAATGGAGATTTTGAATCTCTGCGTACACTTGTGGACAGTGGACACTTGTGGATTGTGTGCGGCCCACTGATATCTGAGCGCTATGTGACACGCTCGATGGCACAGCTGCCTGTGACCAAAGTGACGAGAGGATAATGGAGATTTTGAATCTCTGCGTACACTTTTGGACACTGGACACTTGTGGATTGTGTGCGGCCCACTGATATCTGAGCGCTATGTGACACGCTCGATGGCACAGCTGCCTGTGACCAAAGTGACGAGAGGATAATGGAGATTTTGAATCTCTGCGTACACTTTTGGACACTGGACACTTGTGGATTGTGTGTGGCCCACTGATATCTGAGCGCTATGTGACACGCTCGATGGCACAGCTGCCTGTGACCAAAGTGACGAGAGGATAATGGAGATTTTGAATCTCTGCGTACACTTTTGGACACTGGACACTTGTGGATTGTGTGCGGCCCACTGATATCTGAGCGCTATGTGACACGCTCGATGGCACAGCTGCCTGTGACCAAAGTGACGAGAGGATAATGGAGATTTTGAATCTCTGCGTACACTTTTGGACACTGGACACTTGTGGATTGTGTGCGGCCCACTGATATCTGAGCGCTATGTGACACGCTCGATGGCACAGCTGCCTGTGACCAAAGTGACGAGAGGATAATGGAGATTTTGAATCTCTGCGTACACTTGTGGACAGTGGACACTTGTGGATTGTGTGCGGCCCACTGATATCTGAGCGCTATGTGACACGCTCGATGGCACAGCTGCCTGTGACCAGAGTGACGAGAGGATAATGGAGATTTTGAATCTCTGCGTACACTTGTGGACAGTGGACACTTGTGGATTGTGTGCGGCCCACTGATATCTGAGCGCTATGTGACACGCTCGATGGCACAGCTGCCTGTGACCAAAGTGACGAGAGGATAATGGAGATTTTGAATCTCTGCGTACACTTGTGGACAGTGGACACTTGTGGATTGTGTGCGGCCCACTGATATCTGAGCGCTATGTGACACGCTCGATGGCACAGCTGCCTGTGACCAAAGTGATGAGAGGATAATGGAGATTTTGAATCTCTGCGTACACTTTTGGACACTGGACACTTGTGGATTGTGTGCGGCCCACTGATATCTGAGCGCTATGTGACACGCTCGATGGCACAGCTGCCTGTGACCAAAGTGACGAGAGGATAATGGAGATTTTGAATCTCTGCGTACACTTGTGGACAGTGGACACTTGTGGATTGTGTGCGGCCCACTGATATCTGAGCGTTATGTGACACGCTCGATGGCACAGCTGCCTGTGACCAAAGTGACGAGAGGATAATGGAGATTTTGAATCTCTGCGTACACTTGTGGACAGTGGACACTTGTAGATTGTGTGCGGCCCACTGATATCTGAGCGCTATGTGACACGCTCGATGGCACAGCTGCCTGTGACCAAAGTGACGAGAGGATAATGGAGATTTTGAATCTCTGCGTACACTTGTGGACAGTGGACACTTGTGGATTGTGTGCGGCCCACTGATATCTGAGCACTATGTGACACGCTCGATGGCACAGCTGCCTGTGACCAAAGTGACGAGAGGATAATGGAGATTTTGAATCTCTGCGTACACTTTTGGACACTGGACACTTGTGGATTGTGTGCCGCCCACTGATATCTGAGCGCTATGTGACACGCTCGATGGCACAGCTGCCTGTGACCAAAGTGACGAGAGGATAATGGAGATTTTGAATCTCTGCGTACACTTGTGGACAGTGGACACTTGTGGATTGTGTGCGGCCCACTGATATCTGAGCGCTATGTGACACGCTCGATGGCACAGCTGCCTGTGACCAAAGTGACGAGAGGATAATGGAGATTTTGAATCTCTGCGTACACTTGTGGACAGTGGACACTTGTGGATTGTGTGCGGCCCACTGATATCTGAGCGCTATGTGACACGCTCGATGGCACAGCTGCCTGTGACCAAAGTGATGAGAGGATAATGGAGATTTTGAATCTCTGCGTACACTTTTGGACACTGGACACTTGTGGATTGTGTGCGGCCCACTGATATCTGAGCGCTATGTGACACGCTCGATGGCACAGCTGCCTGTGACCAAAGTGACGAGAGGATAATGGAGATTTTGAATCTCTGCGTACACTTGTGGACAGTGGACACTTGTGGATTGTGTGCGGCCCACTGATATCTGAGTGCTATGTGACACGCTCGATGGCATAGCTGCCTGTGACCAAAGTGACGAGAGGATAATGGAGATTTTGAATCTCTGCGTACACTTGTGGACAGTGGACACTTGTAGATTGTGTGCGGCCCACTGATATCTGAGCGCTATGTGACACGCTCGATGGCACAGCTGCCTGTGACCAAAGTGTCGAGAGGATAATGGAGATTTTGAATCTCTGCGTACACTTTTGGACACTGGACACTTGTGTATTGTGTGCGGCCCACTGATATCTGAGCTCTATGTGACATGCTCGATGGCACAGCTGCCTGTGACCAAAGTGACGAGAGGATAATGGAGATTTTGAATCTCTGCGTACACTTGTGGACAGTGGACACTTGTGGATTGTGTGCGGCCCACTGATATCTGAGCACTATGTGACACGCTCGATGGCACAGCTGCCTGTGACCAAAGTGACGAGAGGATAATGGAGATTTTGAATCTCTGCATACACTTGTGGACAGTGGACAGTTGTGGATTGTGTGCGGCCCACTGATATCTGAGCGCTATGTGACACGCTCGATGGCACAGCTGCCTGTGACCAAAGTGACGAGAGGATAATGGAGATTTTGAATCTCTGCGTACACTTTTGGACACTGGACACTTGTGGATTGTGTGCGGCCCACTGATATCTGAGCGCTATGTGACACGCTCGATGGCACAGCTGCCTGTGACCAAAGTGTCGAGAGGATAATGGAGATTTTGAATCTCTGCGTACACTTTTGGACACTGGACACTTGTGTATTGCGTGCGGCCCACTGATATCTGAGCGCTATGTGACACGCTCGATGGCACAGCTGCCTGTGACCAAAGTGACGAGAGGATAATGGAGATTTTGAATCTCTGCGTACACTTGTGGACAGTGGACACTTGTGGATTGTGTGCGGCCCACTGATATCTGAGCGCTATGTGACACGCTCGATGGCACAGCTGCCTGTGACCAAAGTGACGAGAGGATAATGGAGATTTTGAATCTCTGCGTACACTTGTGGACAGTGGACACTTGTGGATTGTGTGCGGCCCACTGATATCTGAGCACTATGTGACACGCTCGATGGCACAGCTGCCTGTGACCAAAGTGACGAGAGGATAATGGAGATTTTGAATCTCTGCGTACACTTGTGGACAGTGGACACTTGTGGATTGTGTGCGGCCCACTGATATCTCAGCGCTATGTGACACGCTCGATGGCACAGCTGCCTGTGACCAAAGTGACGAGAGGATAATGGAGATTTTGAATCTCTGCGTACACTTTTGGACACTGGACACTTGTGGATTGTGTGCGGCCCACTGATATCTGAGCGCTATGTGACACGCTCGATGGCACAGCTGCCTGTGACCAAAGTGACGAGAGGATAATGGAGATTTTGAATCTCTGCGTACACTTTTGGACACTGGACACTTGTGGATTGTGTGCCGCCCACTGATATCTGAGCGCTATGTGACACGCTCGATGGCACAGCTGCCTGTGACCAAAGTGACGAGAGGATAATGGAGATTTTGAATCTCTGCGTACACTTTTGGACACTGGACACTTGTGGATTGTGTGCGGCCCACTGATATCTGAGCGCTATGTGACACGCTCGATGGCACAGCTGCCTGTGACCAAAGTGACGAGAGGATAATGGAGATTTTGAATCTCTGCGTACACTTGTGGACAGTGGACACTTGTGGATTGTGTGCGGCCCACTGATATCTGAGCGCTATGTGACACGCTCGATGGCACAGCTGCCTGTGACCAAAGTGACGAGAGGATAATGGAGATTTTGAATCTCTGCGTACACTTGTGGACAGTGGACACTTGTGGATTGTGTGCGGCCCACTGATATCTGAGCGCTATGTGACACGCTCGATGGCACAGCTGCCTGTGACCAAAGTGACGAGAGGATAAGGGAGATTGGATTGCTTTTAAAAAAGCAGTTTGCGGAGCAGTGGGTAAACAGCAATGCCAGCGTGTCAGGAAGCCTTAAAAGGCAGCCCAACAACCAACACCACTGATACACCACAATATAGCCTCCCCTTGCACTGCACACACAGTGACTTGTGTGTTGTGCAGGCCAAATCGCTAGCAGCAGAAGCAGTTTTTTTGTCTTCTTCCCTGCCTAACGCTCTCCCTACAGAATCAGCAGCAACCTCTCCCTATACTAAGATCGGCAGAAGTAAGATGGCGGTCGGCGTGCACGCCCTTTTATACCCCCTGTGACGCCCACCAAAGCAAGCCAATCACTTGCATGCCCTTCTGAAAGATAGTGGTGACCCGTGCCTATGTCATCACGTTGCCCACAGTGTCCGTGGATCCTGATTGCCTGAAAAAGAGCGCAAAACAATCTTTTGAAACGCGACTTTGGCGCGTAAGTCGCCGACCTCGTGGCCGACCTCATCCTAGGGTCGGGTTTCGTTTCATGAAACCCGACTTTGCCAAAAGTCGGCGACTTTTGAATTTTTTCGACCCGTTTCGCTCAACTCTAGTAATGAGGCTGATGTGATTTATATGGACTTTGCAAAGGTATTTGATATCCATATAACAGCCTTATACTGAAGCTACAGAAGCAGGGACTAGGGGAAAATATATAGATGGGTAAGGAATTGGCTAAATGACAGGAAACAAAGAGTCGTCATAAATTGTACAGTATGTTCTCTAATTGGGTTACAGTCAGCAGTGGGGTACCGCAGGGATCTGTGCTAGGACCAATACTTTTTAACCTCTTTATTAATGACCTAATGGATGGGATTGGGAATAAAGTGTTAGTCTTTGTTGACTACACCAAACTATGCAAGACACTAAAATCAGAACTTGATAGTACCATATTATAAGACGATCTGAATTAGATGTCTGAATGGGCAAACATGTGGCAAATGGGTAATCCTATTGCGGCATATGCATGGAATGAAAGTATCCTCGGGACTACAGAACTGGACAAGGACTTGTGTATTCTGGTTACAAGTGAGCTGAGCAGTAGTACTTAATGTCAAGCTGCAGCCATAAAATCAAACAAGGTTTTAAGGTGTATAAAAAGAGAGAGAAAATCCCACAATCCCAAAGTATTGCTACCCCTTTATAAATCACTTGTGAGGCCACATCTAGAATATGATTTCCCAGGTTTGGTCTTCACATTTGAAAAACAAAATTCAAAAGTTGAAATAAGCTTAAAGGTGGGAAACTAGATTAATACAAAGGATGGAAGGCCTCTCATATGATGACAGGCTGGAAAAGTTTTGCTTGCTTAACTTAGAAAAAGTCATCTCTGAGGAGATCTCATTTATATGTATAAATACATATGTGGTCTATACAAAGGACTGGCACATGACTTACTTTTTCCAAAGACCATATTAAGGATCAGGGAGCACTAATTATGGGTGGAAAAATGAAATAAACAAAAAAAAAATGCAACTATGATGCAGAAGTCAAAGTAGAAGATGGATGTGGTGGAACATGTGAAAGAAGGGGAGAGAGACAAATAGTTTTCTTAAAAAGTGTTTCTTTTTTTAAACAAATAACTTAAAAATAAATAACTTAGCCAACCAAAAAATTACCAAAATAAAACAAATTGAACCATGATGCAAAGGTCCAAATGGAGGAGGGTGTGGAGGTGAACTTGATGTACGTGGACGAAGGAGAGGGGGTTATTGAATTTTTATTTTTTTTTTAAAAAACCTAAGACTTAAAATCACAGAGAAATAAATAATAAACAAAAAAATAACAACAATACAAAATCGAACCATCAGGCAGAGGTTCAAGTGAAGGAGGTGGTGAAGATGGACATGGTGGTGTATGTGGAAGAGTGGGAGGGGCCTAACAGTGTTTCAATTTTTTTTTTTGTTTAAATTTTGGCATGCAACAAAATAAAAAAAATGCAAAACACAGTGTAACCATGACTGGGTACTGCTGGTATATTTGTCTAATCAGCCAAAG
Organism: Dendrobates tinctorius; assembly: GCF_039654945.1. Taxonomy (NCBI): domain Eukaryota; kingdom Metazoa; phylum Chordata; class Amphibia; order Anura; family Dendrobatidae; genus Dendrobates; species Dendrobates tinctorius. The sequence continues at coordinate 8,811,903 of NW_027361742.1, forward strand.
TTATGGTCATGTCCTTTGTTATCCATGCCTTGTTTATTTTTAGGAATGCTATCTTCCCCATGTTGTCTGTGGATAGTAGGGTGTGCCTTTCTATGATGACACCGCCTGCTATGCTAAATACACGCACTGACATCACACTTGCTGCAGGGCACATCAGCACCTCCAAGGCATACAGGGCAAGCTCTGGCATAAGTCAAATTTTGACACCCATTAGTTAAATGGGGAAGACTTATCAGTTTGTACATGGATATCTGTGGACTAGTACTCTTCCACTATGTTCTGGAAACACTGTTCCCTGCTGATATGGGAAGTATCACTTGGAGGTGTTACAGTGGGGAAAAAAGTGTCAGGATCCTGTCAGCGTCGGCAACTGCCACGGCTGAGCAGGGTGACTTACCCACACTGCGGGAGAGCACGGGGCCCAATACGGTAGTGAAGGTTTAAGCAGACAGGACCTGAGGCACGGAAAATATTAAGGAGTACCAGGACCTACAATCATGTGACTGCAGGGGGCTGGGCTTAGCATCCTACTACTGCAGATGATGTAATATACCTACTGCAGGAATACTGTAGTAGAGGAGAGGAAAACGCAGGTCAGACAAGCAGAGGTCAGTCACGAGAGGGCGGTGCAGTACAAAAGGGATGAGCAGAGAATAGTCAAGTCACAAGCAGAGAGTCATACACGAGAGGGCGGTGCGGTACAAGAGAGACAGGCAGAACTCGTAACAGGGACAGAACCAGATCAAAACCAAACAAGCAACAAGTTATCAGGCACAAGGCACACGTACACAAGAGGTCAACTAACTCAGCCGATGGCAGGAGTATAACTGACACCGGACCTAGGTCCAGTGAGCATTAAATAGCCACCCTCTGCCAGAGAGAGGCAGAAACAATTAGCCCCCTGTCTGATCAGGATGGGACAAAGTGAAACCCCATTCTGGATCATGATAAAAGTATTTAGTCAGTCACCAATTGTGCAAATTCTCCCACTTGAAAAGATGAGAGAGGCCTGCCATTGACATCGTAGGTAGACCACAACTATGAGAGTCAAAATGAGAAAACAAATCCATAAAATCACCTTGTATGATTTGGCAAGATTTATTTTGCAAATTATGGTGGAAAATAAGTATTTGGCCACTTAAAAACATGCTAGATTTCTGTCTCTCACAGACCTGTAACTTCTTCTTTAACCCTCCGTCAGGAACAATGGATCTGACAGGCGCAGCTCTTCTACTTTCATTTCTCCCTTCTCACCGGATTTTCAGGAAACCCCCTCCCTCTAGATAGTCTCCTGGCTCTAGCTACTGTGTGAAACCTGATACCACAGTTGGTCTGCAGAGCTTCAGGAAGGAAGATATAGCTGTGCTAGCTTCTCAGGCTCATTGGTCCCGAACACATCACACTTTATAAGGTTGGTATGTAATGTTTTTAGTCATTACTATTGTTTATTTAGCTTGTTTTATGAATGGATAGAGAAAGGTTTGTGGATATCTAATATATAAAGCTCAAAGTGTGTATGTATGTGTGTGTGTGTGTATGTTGTATGTCCGGGATAGGCATCCGCACCGTCGCAGCTACAGCCACAAAATTTGGCACAGTCGCACGTCTGGACCCCGAGAGCGTCCTAAGCTATGTTGTGAGGTGAAATTTTAACCCCGCGCGTTCCAATTCACCAAACAATTTTGCCCCTATCTACATACTGGGGGAAAAGTGTGTGTGTGTCAAGCCCCGCCCCTCATTATGATGTCATAATGCCCCTATTTGCATGCTGGGGAAACAGTGTGTGTGTATCAAGCCCTGCCCCTCATTATGATGTCACAATGGTTGCCATGGCAACGCTGATGTCATCATAGGTTTCAAGCCCTGCCACTGCTCATTATGATGTCATAATGGTTGACTATGGAATGGAGGATGTGTGATGAGTATATGGGCACCAGACTATGGGATGGAGGATATGTATGATGGGTATATGGAAAAGGGACTATGGGATGGAGAATGTGTGATGGGTATATGGGCACGGGACTATGGGATGGCGGATATGTATATGGGCACGGGACTATGGGATGGAAGATGTGTGATGGGTATATGGGCACTGGACTATAGGATGGAGGATATGTATGATGGGTGTATGGGCACGGGACTATGAGATGGCGGATATGTATGATGGGTATATGGGCACGGGACTATGGGATGGAGGATATGTATTATGGGTATATGGGCATGGGACTATGAGATGAAGGATGTGTGATGGGTATATGGACACTCGACTATGGGATGGCAATTATGTATGATGGGTATATGGGCACTGGACTATAGGATGGAGGATATGTATGATGGGTATATGGGCACGGGACTATGAGATGGCGGATATCTATGATAGGTATATGGGCATGGGACTATGGAATGGAGAATATGTATGATGGGTATATGGGCATGGGACTATGGGATGGAGAATATGTATGATGGGTATATGGGCATGGGACTATGGGATGGAGGATGTGTGATGGGTATATGGGCACGGGCCTATGGGATCGTGGATATGTATGATGGGTATATGGGCACGGGACTATGGGATGGAGGATAATTATAATTTTCTATAACTAACCACAGTTAGTTACTATGCCCGGGCAGCGCCGGGCTCTTCAGCTAGTTTCATATAAATAAGGCAAATTTTCTTACAAATGAAAGTGTACTTCTCAGAAGTTTTGAAATTTGTGTATATCAAAGTTATTACTTTTATGTTGAGTAAATGGGTTTGTTTTGCACCTGATAATGTGTAGTCTCTTTTATTACATCCCTATGAAGGTCTCTGATCACTTTTAGATCACTGAAATTGAGAAAATTAGATATACTAGGCATTTTTCTAGCCTGCACTTGACAGGCACATTGTTTCATTACGAGTTAGTGCGAATATTGTTCCTGACGGAGGGTTAAGAAGCTCTACTATCCTCCACTCATTACCTGTAGTAATGGCACCTGTTTGAACTTGTTGTCAGTATAAAAGATACCTGTCCACAACCTCAAACAGTCACACTCCAAACTCCATTATGGTGAAGACCAAAGAGCTTTCGAAGGACACCAGAAGAAAAATTGGATCCCTGCACCAGGCTGGTGAGACAGAATCTGCAATAAGCAAGCAGCTTGGTGTGATGTAATGAGCATCTTGCTCAGGCTCATGGTATACGTTTGGTTACTGCTGGCTCTCCAGCCAACTCTGTAGTAACTGGTAATATACAGATGCAGCCTTGAGCTCTGGAGTCTAAGTCCAGAGATCACCTTACTGAGCATTTATGTGATGTGGCGTCCTCCTGTTGGTGGTCGGACTATAGCTGCTCTGCTGATGTAGCAGCTCCGGATTGGCCTGCAGGTAATGCCTTGACCGGCTGGGCGTGAGTGTTTGGGGTGGAGCCTACCATATAAAAGACTCTCAGCGGTGCACATGGGCTTGCTAGTGTCATTTATGTTCAGTGTGTGCATCTGTCTGTACTCTAGGATTGTACACATTGGCAGGCAGCACACCTATGTGGCATTGTACCCATGGCTCATTGCCTGAGTCTCAAGTCTGCTACATGCTTGTGGTGCCGGTCAGGCACAAGTTCAGTAGCATCAGGACTGGGGTAATTAGCTGCTTGGCTTAGCATCTGTCTCATTCTGGTGTGCGGATAGCACAGTTCAGTTACAGAGCAAGCTCAACCCTTAGGTTTTACCTCTCTATGAAGGCAACTAACCTAGCATCATAAGAGATATTTTCTTCCAGCTCAGTATATGCTTCATTCATGTGTGCGGTTAGCATAGTTTAGTTGCAGAGCTAGCTCAATCCACGTGCTCACATCCCTATGACGTTAACAGGGTATAGTACTTACCATACTTAGGTCAGTTCCTCTCAGTGAAGTAACTGAGCTTGGTACTGTGAGCTCCGTTCACACTGTGTGGCATTAACACAGTGTGCTTGAGGTAGCACTTGCTGTTTTGTTCCATCATTTTTATCAGTGGCAGCAGGTTACATCTCTGCACGGTGGACCCCGAGTGGAGATTGCACTTTATCTTTTATTTTATTTAGTGCAATCCGCCAACCTTAACACTGTGATAGGGTCTTAGTTTGCACCCAGGTATGCTAATCTGTTCATGTGTGGATTTGAGTCCCAATACTTCACAGCTCATCTTGTCAAAGAGTAATATTTATTAAACATGGTTCATAGATGATCTGTCATTTGCAAGGGAATTAGGGAGGAAGCAATGACTTTTGTGAATGAGATTAATGCAAATAAATGTTGCCTTAATTTGAATCCCGATATAAACACAGAAAGTATTGTGTTCCTGGATATAGAAGATGGCCACCAGGAATTTGATCAAGTTTGAAGTAATACCCATTTTTAGAAACTAGATTTGAATAGTGCACATTACCATAAGTTGCAAAAAAACACAACCAATTAAAATGAATTTGAAAAAGCTGTAAAGGCAGAAAACATTTTAAAGAATAATCCAAAATACTTTTCTGTAGGATCAGGAAGAAAGATTATCTTCGTTCGCTAATTAGCTCATCACATGAACGGAATTTTAATGCACAACAGGATGAGTGTTTAGAAGAAAGAATGCAAGAAAACGTTACAAGAAAAGGAATAGGAGTACATTTTAACTGTGCATAACAAGGATAATTGTAAGAAAGATCCATAATAAATATTTGAAGGTTTAAAACTGGACCCCATCCTCAAAACTTTAATTCCTTCTAGATCAAATAAAACTTTCAAATAGCGAAAGCAATAAAAAACATAGGATAAGAAAAAAATATTTTACAAGAAAATATAAGACATCTCAGACATCACTTTGCTTGGCTTTTAAATGTTGAAAATGATTGTGCTTGTGCTGCAAAAACGTAAGTCATAATTAGAGTATACTTAAATCAAACATAACACAAGAATCCTTTAAGATCAAATACTTCCATAGTTGTAGTTGTAGTTTTGTCTTCTCCCTAATGCAATGTGGATGCGGTTTGCAATACATAAAGGTGCATAATAAATAAGGAAAAGGTGCATAATAGCTCAGCACACGGCTTGTGTCTAACAACTCTTAAAAGTATCCCTTGTACAAACACATACAAATTACAAAACAAGTGAGAATAATATTAGATTTTGAATTACACAGTCTTTTTTTTCAGCTGACCTCAATGAGGCCATAGAATTGTTGAAGCATTTATGTAACTTTTTATAGGTATTAGCATTCTGTGATAAATAATAATGTTTTAAAAAATTAAAGAAAAATACTCTTATCTGATATAGCAGTTTGGGTAGTTAAAATGTTAAATTTATAAATGTATTCATTGCTTAAGATGGACTTTGTTTTTTTTAGTAGTGATTGTTTCTCAAGGTTTTTCAATTTCCAGAGGAAAGGTATATAACATGCATTGTAGAGATTGACACACATTGCTCTGTGCTTTTTGCATAATGACTTTGGATCACATACTATTATTGTGTACCTCATTGTTCACATGCAGTGAAGTGGTTACCACAATAAAATGCAAGCGCCCCGACACAGATTTTTTTTTTGTGCTAATCTCCATTTTGAATCAATTGTTTGCCTATGGTCCACTTCCTCTTGCATGTAGTCTGGATTCTGAGAAGAAGCAGAAGATCTCATAGTCATAAGTGCAAATTGCTATCATGTCCCCAGCGCAGCAGCTCAAGGTGAGCTGAAAAATTGTATTGTTCCTGCATTCAGCAATGTGAGATAACACATCGAGAAACACCATTTTTGTTTGTATTTCTCCATGCTTTAAATTGAAATACTATGAAGGACACGTCATACTACTAAGAAAGCAATCACAGAAGAAGGACATCATGCTGTGAAGGAATTAACAAGGCAAAGAGGAAGACCAGCCATCCATTGGCTTGATGCTATCAAGATAATGATGAAGAATACCCTGGTGGACCTATGAAGACTGCCACAAAATAAATCTTCCTACAGACAGCTCATCCAGAAAGTGCCATGGCTTGAGATCGAGCCGAAGGCTGTTAAAAAGAAAAAAAGGAAAAAATATTTTACATTTACAGTGGGGAAAAAAAGTATTTAGTCAGTCAGCAATAGTGCAAGTTCCACCACTTAAAAAGATGAGAGGTGTCTGTAATTTACATCATAGGTAGACCTCAACTATGGGAGACAAACTGAGAAAAAAAAATCCAGAAAATCACATTGTCTGTTTTTTTTTCATTTTATTTGCATATTATGGTGGAAAATAAGTATTTGGTCAGAAACAAGATTTCATCTCAATACTTTGTGATATATCCTTTGTTGGCAATGACAGAGGTCAAAGGTTTTCTGTAAGTCTTCACAAGGTTGCCACACACTGTTGTTGGTATGTTGGCCCATTCCTCCATGCAGATCTCCTCTAGAGCAGTGATGTTTTTGGTTTTTCGCTTGGCAACACGGACTTTCAACTCCCTCCAAAGGTTTTCTATAGGGTTGAGATCTGGAGACTGGCTAGGCCACTCCAGGACCTTGAAATGCTTCTTACGAAGCCACTCCTTCGTTGCCCTGGCGGTGTGCTTTGCATCATTGTCATGTTGAAAGACCCAGCCACGTTTCATCTTCAATGCCCTTGCTGATGGAAGGAGGTTTGCACTCAAAATCTCACGATACATGGCCCCATTCATTCTTTCATGTACCCGGATCAGTCGTCCTGGCCCCTTTGCAGAGAAACTGCCCCAAAGCATGATGTTTCCACCACCATGCTTTACAGTAGGTATGGTGTTTGATGGATGCAACTCAGTATTCTTTTTCCTCCAAACACGACAAGTTGTGTTTCTACCAAACAGTTCCAGTTTGGTTTCATCAGACCATAGGACATTCTCCCAAAACTCCTCTGGATCATCCAAATGCTCTCTAGCAAACTTCAGACGGGCCCGGACATGTACAGGCTTAAGCAATGGGACACGTCTGGCACTGCAGGATCTGAGTCCATGGTGGCGTAGTGTGTTACTTATGGTAGGCCTTGTTACATTGGTCCCAGCTCTCTGCAGTTCATTCACTAGGTCCCCCCGCGTGGTTCTGGGATTTTTGCTCACCGTTCTTGTGATCATTCTGACCCCACGGGGTGGGATTTTGCGTGGAGCACCAGATCGAGGGAGATTATCAGTGGTCTTGTATGTCTTCCATTTTCTAATTATTGCTCCCACAGTTGATTTCTTCACTCCAAGCTGGTTGGCTATTGCAGATTCAGTCTTCCCAGCCTGGTGCAGGGCTACAATTTTGTTTCTGGTGTCCTTTGACAGCTCTTTGATCTTCACCATAGTGGAGTTTGGAGTCAGACTGTTTGAGGGTGTGCACAGGTATCTTTTTATACTGATAACAAGTTTAAACAGGTGCCATTACTACAGGTAATGAGTGGAGGAAAGAGGAGACTCTTAAAGAAGAAGTTACAGGTCTGTGAGAGCCAGAAATCTTGATTGCTTGTTTCTGACCAAATACTTATTTTCCACCATAATATGCAAATAAAATGAAAAAAAAACAGACAATGTGATTTTCTGGATTTTTTTTTCTCAGTTTGTCTCCCATAGTTGAGGTCTACCTATGATGTAAATTACAGACGCCTCTCATCTTTTTAAGTGGTGGAACTTGCACTATTGCTGACTGACTAAATACTTTTTTTCCCCACTGTATATATAATGAATTTTTTTTTACATATTTTTCACGCCAATATTATTTTGATCTGATCAGTGCCTGACAAGTTGGTCAGATGATTAAAGTGCCATCACCCTCCTCAAGGAAATAACATTTTGTACCCATATTTGAATGAGTTTATATTACATGTTTGAGTATGTAAGTCCTCGGGAGTGTTTAGATTGTTTGGGATGTAGGAGCACTTGTTAAGCTGCTTTATTTTGTCTGACACTAGCATTGATGCTCTACAAATAAGAAGAGATAGACAACTCAATATTTCTGTTGAGCTGATTTGTTGTTACAGCCTTCACACTTGGACCTGCAAACAGGTGGCAAGAATAATGAGTAGAAAATCAATCTAATGGACAATGAATATGTCAGAGCATCACAGGTCCTCACTATATTCCAGTAAGAGTTGTAGCAGATTTCAATAACCTTGTAACGAAGACTGAGCTGAAAGTAGAATGTGTCAGTCTGTGAAGTAATTTATTGCCTGTGAAGCTTGATATAATCAGGTTATTTCCTTTGGATCTTGGCAGTAAAATGTTCTAAATTTGAATGCTTTGTAGAAAACCTGAAACTTTTCCTATTCCTTCCATTTAATTAATACAGTTGCGATGAATTTACAGATATTATTTTTTTTTTCTTTTTTTTTTAAATAGAAACAGGATAATGACTAAAATAGTATATATTTCACCTTAATTATGAGAAGACAGAAGCAGGATATATGACGTTATCAAACTCACAGCAGTTCTTGAATATATGCTTAAAGCACACTTTTTTCTTTTATCTACTTGCTAAAAAATGTTACTTCGATTAAAAATATATTTTTAGCAGTTTCTGCTTATTTTTCCATTAAAAATTTACTAATATTTCTGGTGCCTTTCAAACCCATTTTTTTGCTGAAAATCTGCTATTAAAGAGGAATATTTAACCAAAGGAAACACAAATACCTGAGTACTGGAGAATTAGAGTAGGGGAGCAACAAATTTCTGCATGAAAAAATGTGAACTACAAAGAAAGGTATTGTAATTAGAGATGGGTGAACCCGAACAGTAAAGTTCAGCATCCGTACCAAACACTTACTGTTCGGACACGGACTTCACCAGGAAGTCCGTGTTACTGCTTGGGCTCATCTGCCCAAGCACCGGGTGTTTGTCACGCTGTCATGTGCATGAAAGCCTGGCAAACACCACTTCTGATCGACAGTGAAATCATCCCCTCCGGTCAGAGAGATGCCATTCCTATGCTGCCAAAAGACAGCGTGAGCGCTCAGCTGTAATCGGAAGTATAAATTTTACCTGGTCACTGGTGTCAGCTGCTGGGACTACAGCTTCCATCATCCGACACCTGCAGCCGCTAATACCAGTGAGAGCAGGAGTGGCAGATGGATTATGGAATGGGACAGAACAATGGACAGGTATGGTATATTGTTGTTTTATTATTTTAGTTTTATTACAGGAGATCGAGGGCTTCAGTGCAATTAGGCGAGGTTGCAAGTATGGTTTAATTAAGATTATTGAAATAAGTCTGTGTCATTCTTTCAATTAAAGGACTTTTTTCTGGGTGTATGTGTTTTCTTACAATGTGAATATGGGGTTAGTAATGGTGGCATCTTATTGACGCCACTCCATTACTAACCGTGGTGCTTGATGTCACCTGACAATCATAGGTGACATCAACCCCATCAACAATCACCCCACTTGCCACTGCTACCAGCCAAGTGGGAAGAGCTGGGCAAAGCACCAGAATTGGCGCATCTAATAGATTTGCCTTTTCTGGGCAGCTGCGGGCTGCTAATTTTAGGCTGGGGGGCAATATCCATGGCCCCTTACCAGACTGAGAATACCAGCCCCAGCTTTCTGCTTTAGCAAGGCTGGTTGTCAAAAATGGGGGGCACCCCACACTGTTTTTTTCAATTATTTGTTTAAATAATTAAAAGCACAGCGTGGGGACCCCCTCTATTCTTGATAACTAGCATTGCTGAAGCTGACAGCTGAGGGTTGCAGGCCCCAGGAGCTGCTGATGAATACTCCAATCCACCACTCCTGTTCTCACTGTAGTTAGTGGCAGCAGGTGTCGGATGATGGGATCACTAGTCCCATCAGATGACACCAGTGACTGAAGGTAAACTTTATACCTCTGATCACAGCTGAGTGCTCACGCTGTCTTTTGACAGTGTGGGAACCACGGCTCTCTGACTGGCAGGGATGATTTAATTGCCGATCAGAAGCGGTGTTTGCCATGCTGTCATGCACATGACAGCGTGGCAAACACTGGATGTTCAGGCCCTCCATTCAAGTGAATGGGGTGCAGGTTCGGGTTATCTTTTGTAACTGTTCAGCCAAACCCGCCGGACCAGAACATACACACATCTCTAATTGTAATCAGTATTACTTTTAGAGTAATGTTTTCAGCATTGGTACTGATCAACCAGCTGGTATTCATAGCAATGTATCAACAGTGAGATAGCTTATTAATCTGTATTTCATAAAAATTATCAAATTTTATCACTCACTTTTCCCTCCCCATTGCTGTAATTACAGCTTTGTACAGGAGCTTGCAAAAGAATTCAACCCATTGGATATTTACCTATTTTGTTACATTATAACCTGTATTAAAATATTTTTGTAATTCGATTTGTGTATAATGCATCAGCACTAAATTGTCTAGCTTGGTAAACTGAGGGGAGAAAATGTAGGCATAAATTAAATGTATGGGACTAAATAACTAAAAATTGGCGTTTGCATATGCTTCGGGGTGGCCTGTAGGGGGGTCTTCATTTGGTTTTCTGTTCACATATTCAACCTTATGGGCTTATGACGGGTCACTGATCCTTCAGTGACCTGCCTCTACTTTACATACTGCATAGAATGTTGTGTGGAGAAAAAAATAACATTCCTGCGCTGTATCATGATACATTGGATAATATGAATATATTAATTCATGATTTAGTTATACAGTATTGTGTAGAGAAAAAAATAACATTCCTGCGCTGTATCATGATACATTGGATAATATGAATATATTAATTCATGATTTAGTCATACAGTATTGTGGGGAGAAAAAAAAATATTTTCATCAAAATGTCTCATGCTGCGGTGCCTGCGTGGTAGCATATATCAAAGTTTCATCAATATAACAGTGCCAACCTGACAGTGTCTGTAATTTACTGAGCACAATCTTGTGACTGCTTCACTTTAAGCAAAAGTAAAGGAAGCCTGGTCCTAGCACTCACGTGTTGAACAATTGCTTTTTTATTTCAATGCACAAATCCAATTAGACGTTTCAGCTCATCCCAGGTTTTTTTCAATAGTTACGTAAGTGACGGGACCTGGCTACTCTTACTCTGCACTGACTTGCCACGAGCATCACTACTTGCTACACAGAGTGCTGACCTATATTCCTGCTACGCTTTAAGCACGAGGCACCACTAACCAAATCATGCCATGTAGACTAAGGAAATCTCCAAACAGGGCAGGGACAAAGTTGTTGACAAGTACAAGTCAGAGTTGGGTTCTAAAAATATATCCCAATCTCTGATGATTCCCGGAGCACCATCAAATCCATTATCATCAAACCAAAAGAACATGGTACTACAGTAAACCTGCCAAGAGAAGGACGACTACCAAAACTCTTAGCCCGGGCAAGAATGTCATTAATCAGAGAGGCAGCACAGAGACAAAAAGTAACCCTGAAGGAGCTGCAGAGTTCCCAAGCAGAGACTATGTCGGGACTTCAACTACCCTGACATAGACTAGGAAACTGAAACTTGCGTATCTCAGAAAGGAAACCAATTTCTGTCAGTAACCAAGGATAATTATCTGCCACAGCTTGTGCAGGGGCCAACTAGAGGGACAGCCCTTCTTGACTTAATTTTAAGCAACAGGCCAGATAAAATAACAGAAGTATGAGTCGATGGGCACCTAGGGAACAGTGACCACAATATAATACAATTCCACTTGTCCTTCAGTAAGGTGCCCTGGAAGGGGGTTACGAAATCGCTGAATTTCAGGAAAGCAAAGTTTGATCAGCTTAGAGAGGAGCTTTGTCGAATTGATTGGGACAATGTCCTCAAAAATAGGAGCACAGAAAATAAATGGGAAATATTTAAATCAGTTTTACACACCCACTGCGAGCTAGCCATACCGTACAGAAATAAAAGGGCTAGGAACAGGAGAACACCAATGTGGCTAAATAAGGGTGTAAAAAGGGCAATAAATAACAAGAACAAGGCATTTAGGAAGCTAAAACAAGAAGGCAATGAAGAAGCATTAAAATGTTATAGAGAAAAAGATAAAATGTGTAAAAAACAAATACATTTAGCAAAAGTGGAAACTGAGAGACTCATTGCTAAGGAAAGTAAAACAAACCCCAAACTATTCTTTAATTATATAAACAGTAAAAAGATTAAAATTGATGGTGTCGGCCCTTTAAAGAACAATGAGGGTGAAATCATAGAGAGCGATGTGGGAAAAGCAAATGTTTTAAATACTTTTTTCTCAACAGTGTTCACACAGGAAAAAGATTTGCCAGGAGAAATGCAGAGTGATAATGTAAACTCCCCATTAAGTATTACCTGCCTAACCCAGGAAGAAGTGCAGAACCGCCTTAGTAAGATTAAAATTGACAAATAACCAGGCCCTGATGGCATTCACCCTCGGGTATTAAGGGAGTTAAGTAATGTGATAGACAGGCCTCTATTCCTTATATTTAAAGACTCTATAGAAACAGGGTCTGATCCTTTTGATTGGCGGCAAGCAAATGTGGTTCCAATATTCAAAAAGGGGTGTAAAAGGGAACCTGGAAACTATAGGCCGGTAAGCTTAACATCTGTTGTGGGTAAAATTTTTGAAGGGTTTCTAAGGGATACCATTATGGAATATCTCAATGTTAATAAATGTTTAACTCCATATCAACATGGATTTATGAAGGATCGCTCCTGTCAAACTAACCTGATCAGCTTCTATAAGGATGTAAGCTCTCAAATGGACCAAGGAGAATCATTGGATGTCATTTACCTTGACTTCTCTAAAGCATTTGACACTGTCCCACATAAAAGATTGGTAAGTAAGATGAGAAAGCTTGGGCTAGGGGAAAATGTGTGTAGATAGGTAGGTAGCTGGCTTAGTGATAGAAAACAAAGAGTGGTTATTAATGGTGCATACTCAGATTGGGCCAGGGTTACTAGTGGGGTACCACAGGGTTCTGTATTGGGCCCCCTACTATTTAATATATTTATTAATGATCTAGTGGATGGCTTACACAGTAAAATATCAGTATTTGCAGATGATACAAAACTATGTAAGGTAGTTAACACAAAGGAGGACAGTTTGCAACTACAGACAGATTTGAGTAAATTTGAGAATTGGACTGAAAAATGGCCAATGAGGTTTAACACAGATAAGTGTAAGGTTATGCACATGGGAAGGAGAAACAGATGCTATAATTACTTAGTAAATGGGAAACTGCTGGGGAAATCAGACATGGAAAAAGACTTAGGCATCTTAGTCAATAAGAAGCTAAATTGGAGTTCCCAGTGTCAGGCAGCTGCCACCAAAGCAAATAGGGTCATGGGATGCATTAGAAGAGGTCTGGGGACACAAGATGAAAACATATTTCTCCCTCTGTACAAATCACTCGTCAGACCACACTTGGAGAATTGTGTGCAATTTTGGACGCCGGTGCTCAAGAAAGACATTACTGAACTTGAAAGGGTTCAAAGGCGGGCTACTAAAATGATAAATGGAGTTGGTTCACTACAATACCCAGAAAGGTTATCAAAATTAGGTCTATTTACTCTAGAAAAGAGAAGACTTAGGGGAGACTTAATATATATGTACCAGTATATCAGAGGGCAATACAGAGATCTCTCAAATGAACTGTTTGTACCAAGGACTGTGAAAAGAACAAGGGGGCATTCTCTTCGTTTGGAGGAAAGTCAATTTCTGCACCTGCATACAAGAGGGTTCTTCATGTTAAGAGCAGTGAGGCTCTGGAATTCTCTTCCTGAGGAAGTGGTGATGGCCAACTCACTGAATGAATTTAAGAAAGGAATTGATGCTTTTCTTGTGAGTAACAGTATAGAAGGTTACAAATAACAGAATATTATAGGTAGATGGTTGACCCAGCTTAGGGGAAGGAATTTTTTTTCCCTATGGAGAAAATTGGCTTCTACTCTGTGGGTTTTTTGCCTTCCTCAGGATCAACAATGCAGAACAGCTGCACTAAAAATTGGCTGAACTAGATGGACATAAGGTCTTCCTTCAGCCTTCAAAACTATGTTACTATGTTACTATGTTAGACTGTAGTACCTGTTCAAAGGACCGCAACATAGAGGTGGCCTTTATGGAAGAGTGGGCAGAAAAAAACCTTTACTTACTCACAATAATTATAAGGCTTGTTTTGAGTTTGCCAAAAGACATGTGGGAGACTTCCCAAATATATGGAGGAAGGTGCTGTGGTCAGATGAGATAAAAATTTAACTTTTTGTCCACCAAGACAAACGCTATGTCTGGTGCCAAACCGACACAGCTCATCACCCCAATAACAACATCCCTGCAGAGAAACATGGTGTTGGCAGCATTATGCTGTGGGTATGTTTTTCTGCAGCAGGGTCAGAGGAAATGGACCGAGTCGAGGGGAAGATGGATTGTGTGAAATACAAAGATATTTCTGCGAAATGAGACTGTACAAAGAACTTACTTTAGTAGAGTGAATAGTTATGCACACTGAAGTTTTCAGTTATTTTGTCGCATTTGTTGGTTGATTGACAATAAAAAGTTGTAGGCATGTTCTTTACATGGACTTATGCAAACCCTCAAAAAAAAACTGTGAAATTCCATGTTGTGAGGTAGCAAAACACAAAAAATGTCAAAGGGGTGAATAATTTCAAAAGCCACTGTAGGTGTTAGATATTCTACAGTAGATATTCCATGAAATATAACTGTTGGACTTCTTTATAAAGATATGACTTATTTGCAGGGCATTTTTGTCTGACATTATTATAATTTCAATTTAGTACAACTCAACATTTTGGAATTCCACTATATCTACTAGGCAAACCAGAGAAAGCAGCAGCGTACTTTGTATACTAAGGTGTATGGAATGATTGAATATGTAAAATGTAAATTACTATGGTGCTATATAAAAGGCTGTATAAACCAGCATTTACAAAGTGCAGCTCTACTTACTTTGGTTTGTGCATAATGCTGTTATATTAGCCTTCACCTGTTCCGTCTTTGTTCTTTAACATTGCTAGACTGTATATCACATGCAAAAAGTTATTGCTCTATTTCTTAAGAAAATTAGGCTTCAAGTTTTGACCTGTTATATAGCGAAATCTGCACAAAACAATTACATAGGTTGTAAATTATGGTAATTAAGGATGAGCAAACACTAAAGTGCTCGGATTGATCATTACTCGAACCAAGTAATTCCTGATGCTCATTTCAATTTATACCCTGTACTGGAAATAAAGGAGGTCCTCAAACACATTATGTTCAAATTATAATAGACTGGTGCTCCTAGAATCATAAAGACTTTGCACTATGTGCAAAATCTGCCAAGAATTTCAAACAGGGTCATCCATTTACCCTTGGATGCATCAACTGTAGTGTCTCATTCAAATATTGTGTACAAATAGCTGTGGTACTCCTACACTCATAAAAGCTATGCACACAATGCAAAGCCTGCCAAAACTACAAGCAGGGTCATCTATTCATCCTTGAAGGCACCAACTGGAGTGCTATACACCTTTCATGACACCAACTGTAGTGCCTTAAATATTGTGCACAAAGAGCAGTTGTAGTACTGTCAAAAATTATGAACAGGGTCATCCATACAACAGTGAAGGCACCAATTGGAGTACCTCATTCAATATTGTGTTCAAAGTGTAGTTGTGGTTCTTCTACACTCATAAAAGCTATGCACACAGTGCAAAGCCAGAAAAAAATATAAGGAAGATTATCCACACACCCTAGAAAGCACCAAATGGAGTGCCTAATAAAAAAAATTAAGAAAGTGTAGTTGAGTCACTTCTAAAAACATAAAGACTTTACCCAAAGGGCAAAGCCAGGAAAAAATATAAGGAGGGTCATCCAGTCATCCATAGAGCCTTGAAAAGAAAACAATTGGCCAATTGTTCTGATTCAGTTGCCAAAGCTGAATTTGCCACATTTGTGCCATATTGATACCCTATTTGTGCCGAATGACTGTTTGATGATCAGTTCCGAACATATTCGGTAATTTCTACTCCCATTGACTCTATTGATGTTCGACTGTGTTTGATGAATATTGTAAAAACAATATTCGCTGCCGATCGTATTCGGAACCGAATCCGAACAAACTCACTCAACTCTAGAACTTATATACACCTGAAATGTAGCAGAAAGCACATAATACTCTATTGATGACTATTTGGATCCAGAATTTTTTTTATCCTTTTTAGAACGTTATATACAACCGTAATGTAAAACAAAGCTCATAATACTCTATGGATGACTAATTGAATCCAGAAAAAAAATTGAAATTTTTGGGAGCTTTTTATACCACTGTAATGTAACACAAAGCATGTAATACTTTATGAATGACAACATAGTAAATTTGTTCATCCCCCAAAAAAGAATGTGGTCACGTGCAGCAGCTATATATTTTGCAACGGATTGCAGAGAACTAATTCCTGCTCCTAGGTTCTATTCTGCCACTCTCCCTGCTCCTGCAACTGTCCCTAGGCTAAATGTAGAATGTATCTGATACAAATAGCAAAGCACAAGATTGGAACTTAAAATAAAACAAACGAAAAAAACGAAAATATATATATATATATATAATGATAATCAGGGGAGGCCAATGCCAAGAATAAGGCACAGCCAGGGGACAAAAGTAATCACTGATATTATATATTTCAGACAGTATCTCACAATGCTAAATGAAACCAAAATAGGAATAGAAAGTGCTAGTGCCAATATAACATCTTTGTGCAAAACAGCAAAAAATATAATTCATAATATCATATAAAGTGCAGTTAACCTGTGCAAAAGGACAAAATTATATAAGGCAACAAATAAAGTTCAGAGCAGATTGGCGGTAAATATATAGCCACAAACAAAGCACAATATGCAACAATAGTAAAGTGAATCAACACTTATAAACTAAATAAAGTGATAAATATAAATAAAAAATGCGAGCACAATGTAATACCTTTAAACTGCTTTCAGTCCCCGGGATGTGCCAGCCCCGACGTGCGTTTCAGCGTACCTTCGACGTTAGGGTTAGGGCTAGGGCTAGGGTTAGGGCCAGGGCTAGGGTTAGTGTTTTACCCCCACATGTAGGGTATCAGCCTACTCAGGACAAATTGCAAAACAACTTTTGGGGTCCAATGTCTCCTGTTACCGTTAGGAAAATAAAAAATTGGAGGCAAAAATATCATTTTTGTGGAAAAAATGATTTTTTTTATTTTCACGCCCGGGCATTATAAACTTCTGTGAAGCCCTTGGAGGTTCAAAGTGCTCACCACACATCTAGAAAAGTTCTGTGGGGGGTCTAGTGTCCAAAATGGGGTCACTTGTGGGGAGTTTCAATAGTTTAGGTACATTAGGGGCTCTCCAAACACACATGACACCCACAGACCATTCCATCAAAGTCTGCATTCCAAAACGTCACTACTTCCCTTCCGAGCCCTGACGTGTGCCCATACAATAGTTTTCTCCCACATAAGGGGTGTCAGCGTACTCAGGACAATTTGGACAACAACTTTTGGGGTTCAATTTCTCCTGCTACCCTTGGGAAAATAAAAAAATTGGGGACTAATTGATCATGTTTGTGGAAAAAATACGATTTTTTTATTTTCATGCCCAGGCATTATAAATTTCTGTGAAGCCCTTGGGGGTTCAAAGTGCTCACCATACATCTCGATAAGTTCCTTAGGGGGTCTAGTTTCCAAAATAGGGTCATTTGTGGGGGGTTTCCACTGTTTAGGTACATTATGGGCTCTCCAAAGGCAACATGACACCCGCAGACCATTCCATCAAAGTCTGCATTCCAAAACGTCACTACTTCCCTTCTGAGCCCCGACGTGTGCCCATACAGTAGTTTTCTCCTACATATGGGGTGTCAGCGTACTCAGGACAAATTGTACAACAACTTTTGGGGTTCAATTTCTCCTGCTACCCTTAGGAAAATAAAAAAATTGGGGACTAATTGATCATGTTTGTGGAAAAAATACGATTTTTTTATTTTCATGCCTGGGCATTATAAACTTCTGTGAAGCCCTTGGGGGTTCAAAGTGCTCACCACACATCTAGATAAGTTCCTTAGGGGGTCTAGTTTCCAAAATGGGGTCATTTGTGGGGGGTTTCCACTGTTTAGGCACATTAGGGGCTCTCCAAAAGCAACATGACACCCGCAGACCATTCTATCAAAGTCTGCATTCCAAAACGTCACTACTTCCCTTCTGAGCCTAGACATGTGCCCATACAGTAGTTTTCTCCTACATATGGGGTGTCAGCGTACTCAGGACAAATTGTACAACAACTTTTGGGGTTCAATTTCTCCTGCTACCCTTAGGAAAATAAAAAAATTGGGGACTAATTGATCATGTTTGTGGAAAAAATACGATTTTTTTATTTTCATGCCCGGGCATTATAAACTTCTGTGAAGCCCTTGGGGGTTCAAAGTGCTCACCACACATCTAGATAAGTTCCTTAGGGGGTCTAGTTTCCAAAATGGGGTCATTTGTGGGGGGTTTCCACTGTTTAGGCACATTAGGGGCTCTCCAAAAGCAACATGACACCCGCAGACCATTCTATCAAAGTCTGCATTCCAAAACGTCACTACTTCCCTTCTGAGCCCAGACTTGTGCCCATACAGTAGTTTTCTTTTCCAAAAATGTTTATTGTTTAAAACATTAAACAGAAGGGGGGGGAGGAGGAGGGGGGAGGTGGAGGAGGAAAGAGATAATAGGGAATTAGGGAACAAGTATCAGTTGACAAGAGATGCAACCCTTGAGTCAAAAACAAAGTCAACATTATAATCTGAAATATAATACAAGGGTATTAACTGGGGCAATGCAGAATAAACCTCATAAAGAGAGAAACAGTATTACAAAAATACACAATAGCAAGTCTGTATAGCAATATAGAGTTTAGATTGTGTAAGGATGAAGTAATAGCGATATTGCAATATAACGCTGATATGTCTTTGGAGAGAAATAAATCAAGTAGGTAGATAGGGCTGAACTCTAGCATGGTAATGTTTAAGTGACTTACTATACAAGCTTTATTTTCTCTTTGAGAAGGTGAGTTTAATACTTTCAGTATTTGTACATTTTACCCGGATAAGACCCTATTGCGCTTTTGTTTCAACCCTTTAGTGAAAATAATGTTTAAGTGATGGGAGATGGGAAGACTTGGTCCCATTTTTGCCATTTACTAAAAAATGATTTGAACTGGTTGTTAGACAGAGCGAACTTTAGTTCATGGGAGCAATGGCGAGAAACTAATTGTATAATGTCATTAGAGTTAGGAAGTGTAGGCCCATTCCAGTGGTATGCAATGGAGTTTTTTGCTACCATGCAAATATGTAAAAATAATGGTTTTAAAGAGGGTTCCCATTTTCCTATGTCTAAGGAAAGAAGTGCAGATTGTGGGCTCACAGTCATAGTAGAGCCGGCAAGTTTGCTTAGGATAGAAAAAATCTGAGTCGAAAAGGAGTGTGCTATTGGGCAGCTCCAAAATATGTGAAATATGTCTCCTTTTTCCCACAGTTTCTCCAACTTTGAGCTGAGTTTGATGAGCCAAAGTGGGCCATTCTGGCCGGAGTATAATACCAGCGGGAGGACACTTTGTAATGCACCTCCTGTAAAGGCATGGATAAAGTGGAATTATAGGTTAGAGAAAAGGAGTCTTCCCAATCTTCTATGGAGAATGTGCGATTGAGAGTTTTTTCCCAGTTGATCATGTAAGGGGTTTTTTTTAAAATTGAATCACCATTGAAACTGTCACATAAGAAGCTATGACTCCAAAGTCTTGGATGTCCACAGTTACATAGCAGCTTCAAAGAGGTCTCAGAGAGGGTAGGTTTCCTATTTAAGAACAGCCTTAAATTGTTTTTTAGAATCAGGAAATCCATAAATAGTGATGAGGGAATATTGTACTTATTCTTGAGGGAGCTAAAGCTTAGAAAGTCTTTACCGTTAAAGATATCTCCTAACTTTTTGATATTCAAATCTGCCCAAATAGGAGGAATAGTATGACCAATTGTTGTATAAGATAAAGATAGAGGGATTTCTTGTAATATTTTTGTCTTTGGAGTTTTATTATCTGATTTTAAGATTTTTAGCCAGGCAGTAGTTATTGCTTGGAAGATGGGATATTTTTGTTGAGTCTGATGCCTACGGATTATTTTATCCAGTATTAAAAATTTAAGGGGTTTGGTATTATTAATAGCAGTTTCAAGATCAAGCCAAGCTGGGTCGAGTGAATTAGAAAGCCAAGACAAACTGTGTTTGAGTAGGAGGGTGAGGTAATGTGCATTGAGGTTGGGAAAGCTAATTCCTCCATGAGATTTTTTTTTATACAGGGATCTGGTGTCAGTCCTAGATCTTTTATTACCCCAAATAATTGAGTTTATTAGTGCTTGAATGTTCGTAAGACATATGGTGGGGATGGGCAGGGGTAAGCATCTCAGGATGTACAGAATTTTTGGCAGAGTAAATAATTTTACCGCAAGATTCCTCCCCCACCAGGTCAAGTCTTTGTCCTTGAAGGATCTACTGTCTTTAAGAATTGATTCCTCTATTTTTTTAACGTTGGATTTGACTGTTTCCGATAGATTCTTATTAATGATTACGCCTAAATAAGTGAACTGCTTTTCGCACCAGTTCAATGTGGTTACAGCTTTGATGATTGTGATTTGTTCTTTTCGAACATGAAGTGGAAGAATGTTTGATTTTTGGTGATTTATTTTGAAGTTGGAGAGAGTTGAGAATCTATCTATTTCTCTGAGGGCTTCAGGGATGGAGAGTTCAGGCCTTGTGAGAGTGAGTATTAAGTCATCGGCAAATAGACTCAACTTATGCTGACGAGTATGGGTGGTAAGACCTGTTATATTAGGATTTTGCCGTAGGTGTTCTGCTAATGGTTCCATGGCCATGTTGAATAGTAAGGGGGAAAGGGGACAGCCTTGTCGGGTACCATTGGAGATCGCAAAAGTCTCAGAAATATGGTTATTGCACATAATTTTTGCCTTAGGGCACGAATAAAGAGCCATGAAGGTAGTGGTTAGGGCTTCATTGAAGCCAAATTTGTTTAGAGTACATTTTAGATAACACCAGTTCAAGCGGTCAAACGCTTTCTCAGCGTCTACTGATATCAGAACTGTCGGTATTTTTGACGAATTGGCTAATTTAATAGATCCAATTAGCCTCCTGGTAGCATCGGCCGGCTGTCTCCCCTTCGTAAACCCCATTTGGTCATTTTTTATTAATTTTGGCAGTAGGGGACTAAGTCTGTTGGCTAGAATCTTAGAGAATAATTTAACGTCTGTATTTAGCAATGATATAGAGCGGAAATTATACAGTAGTTTTCTCCCACATATGGGGTGTCAGCGTACTCAGGACAAATTGGACAACAACTTTTGGGGTTCAATTTCTCCTGTTACCCTTGGGAAAATAAAAAAATTGGGGACTAATTGATCATGTTTGTGGAAAAAATAAGATTTTTTTATTTTCATGCCCGGGCATTATAAACTTCTGTGAAGCCCTTGGGGGTTCAAAGTGATCACCACACATCTAGATAAGTTCCTTAGGGGGTCTAGTTTCCAAAATGGGGTCATTTGTGGGGGGTTTCCACTGTTTAGGTACATAAGGGGCTCTCCAAAGGCAACATGACACCCGCAGATCATTCCATCAAAGTCTGCATTCAAAAACGTCACTACTTCTCTTCCGAGCCCCGACATGTGCCCATACAGTAGTTTTCTCCCACATATGGGGTATCAGCGTACTCAGGATAAATTGGACAACAACTTTTGGGGTCCAATTTCTCCTGGTACCATTGGGAAAATAAAAAAATGGTGACTAAAAGGTCATGAATGTGGAAAAAACACAATTTTTTTATTTTCACGCCCGGGCGTTATAAACTTCTGTGAAGCACTGGAGGGGTCAAAGTGCTCACCACACATCTAGATAAGTTCCTTGGGGGGTCTAGTTTCCAAAATGGGGTCATTTGTGGGGGGTTTCCACTGTTTTGGTACATCAGAGGTATTCCAATCGCGACATGGTGTGCGATCGCAATTTCAGCCAAAAACGTCAAATGGCGCTGCTTCCCTTCCGAGCTCTGCCATGCGCCCAAATAGTGGTTTACCCCCACATGTGGGGTATCAGCACACTCAGGACAAATTGCACAATAACTGTTAGGGTCCTGTTACCCTTGGGAAAATAAAAATTGGGGGTGAAAAGATCATTTTTGTGGAAAAAACGTGATTTTTTAATTGTACCGCTGTACGTTATAAACTTCTGTGAAGCCCTTGTGGGTTCAAAGTTCTCACCACATATCTAGATAAGTTCTTTGGGGGGTCTAGTTTCCAAAATGGGGTCACTTGTGGGGGGTTTCCACTATTTAGGTACATCAGGGGCTCTCCAAACGTGACATGGCATCCGATCTGAATTCCAGCCAATTTTGCATTGAAAAAGTCAAACACGCTCCTTCCATTCTGAGCTCTGCCATGCGCTGAAACAATGGTTCCTCCCCACATATCAGGTATCAGCGAATTCAGGGCAAATTTCACAATAACTTTTGCAGTCTAATTTCTCCTGTTACCCTTGGTAAAATAAAAAAAATTGAACCTGAAGTATTTTTTTTGTGAAAAAAAGTTAGATGTTCATTATTTTTTTAAATATTCAAAAAATTCCTGTGACGCACCTAAAGGGTTAATAAACTTCTTGAATGTGGTTTTGAGCACCTTAATGGGTACAGTTTTTAGAATGGTGTCACTTTTGGGTATTTTCTATCATATAGACCCCTCAAAGTGGCTTCAAATGTGATGTGGTCCGTAAAAATTAAATGGTGTTGCAAAAATGAGAAATCGCTGGTCAAATTTTAACCCTTATAATTTCCTAACAAAAAAAAATTTTGGTTCCAAAATTGTGCTGATGTAAAGTAAACATGTGGGAAATGTTACTTATCAAGTTTTTTTGTGTGCCGTATCTCTGTGATTTAAGGGCATAAAAATTCAAAGTTGGAAAATTGCAAAATTTTCAAAATTTTTGCCAAATTTCCGCTTTTTTCTTAAATAAACGCAAATTATTTGAAAGAAATTTTACCACTAACATGAAGTACAATATGTCACGAGAAAACCGTGTCAGAATCACTGGGATCAATGGAAGCGTTTCAGAGTTATTACCTCATAAAGGGACAGTGGTCAGAATTGTAAAAATTGGCCTGGTCATGAACGTGCAACCACCCTTGGGGTGAAGGGGTTAGTAACCCCCCAACTCCTTATCACACATGGTTATGATGCTTCCTTCATCTTGATATTGTTGGAGAGTGGGACAGATGTTAATGGTTCTCATCTAAATACCTCTTTCGTTGTACCCAGGTATCCTACATAAAAAGTTTGTGAAACTTTCTATATCATGTTCTTATTTTAATCAAACTCACATTTCAGAAAGAAAAAAATCTTGTTTAAATGGTTCCTGCTTCTTAGGCCTCTTTCACACTTCAGTTTTATACAATCAGTCACAATCCACCAAGTTTTGAAAAAAACGGATCCGCAATTTTCTTTTGAGGATCCGTTTTTTTCCCCATTGACTTCCATTATTGGCGGATTGTGACGGATTGCCGTGCGTTGCATCCGTTTTTTTTGCGGATCCGCCAAAAGTTCCTGTCCGTCACCATCCTCAAAGATTTCAAAACGGAGCTTGCAACGTTTTTTTCTGTGGCGGATCCTCCAGACACTCATTTAACCCGAATTTCTTTCTGGGTGCCGGACAAAAAATTAAAAAAATTCATTCTCTCTCTCTCTCTCTCTCTCTCTCTCTCTCTCCTTTTCCAGGCTGCGATTCCTTTAAAATTCTTCATTTGTCGGATCCGTCAAAAAAACGGACGGGTGCCATCCGTTGTCATCAGTACTAAAACGGATCCGCCATCCGTCCTTTTGGCGGATTTTGACTGATGCAAAAAACTGAAGTGTGAAAGAGGCCTTAATAGCCAAAGTTAGCATTATTTAGCAGTACAAAAACATGATGGGCTGCTAGCTTGCTTTCATCACACATGAAGACTAGGTATGAGCTTTCCGATATTGAAATATCGGAAATCGGCCCGATATTTGCGATATCGGAATTCCGATTTCCGATTCCGATATTAAAAAAAATATCGGAAATCGGAAATCCCATAATCCTTTAGCCTCTGAGCACTCCGTGGAGCCAATCAGGAGCTGAAGAATTGCTGACAACATTGTGTAACTCCCCTAAGCTTGGTAGGAGGCGTCCAATCTTGCTAGCTAGGGACTGCGCTGCGATTGGCTGGCTGGATGGTGTGATCAGGCAGTATAAAAGACTGCGCCTGCCATTTTAGCCTCACTCTACTGTGAAAGCAGATAGGGATAGGTTGCTGTTGGAGATAGGGAGAGATCTCGGATCTTAAAGCGATACAAATTGTTTTTCAGCGACTGTAGCAGCCCCTGTGTGTTACAGAAGCAGTCTTTTTCCTCACTGACCCCGCTCAGTTTCATTTTTTGTGCTGTGCAGGCTCTCAGTGAGGTGCTTAGTGAGACATTGCAGAGCACATTCACTGCAGCTGCTGCAGGTCCTCTTGCTGCAGCACTGTGTGGTGTGTGTCTCACTGCCTTTTCTTTTCATCCCTTAAATCCCCTTCCCCTATTTTTTCCTAAAAGTTAAACACTATATAGGGATTGTGCTGTGAGGGACCCAAACAACCTCTGTGGCTGGTGCCACGCAGCACCTGGCTCAGTCCCGGAGAATCCTTTTTTATTTGTATCACAGCAGTGTCATTTACTGCGCTGTGACATTCGACCGTAACGTGTACACCAATACCACAAACACACGTTACTCTTTGTGTAGGCCACACTAGATTCAAATAAAGTGTAGTAGACACACCATCAAAATACAGTGCCATTAGTTTTTCTTATACCTGTTTGTAGTCCTACAGGAATAAGCACACTAATTCCTAATAATTACTTTCTTGCCATTCTGAATCCATTGATAGAGATGAAGAGGTCAGGGAGTAAGGGACGTCCCCGTGGCGGCCACGGAAGAGGTGCATCAGCAGCTAGACATGGTGCACATCCAGAGCAAGCAGCAGGCCCAAGTCACTCAGCACCTACTTTCACCTGGCAGCAGTCATTTATTCGCAGCTTGTTAGGAGCACAGGGCCATAGGCTCATAAGAGAGGATCAAGTAGAAACCGTTGTTGGTTGGATGGCAGCTGAGGAATCCACCTCAATGAGCACAGCATCCTCCCAGGACCTCTCCACCACATCGGATCAGGCCACTGAAGAGCAGCACCCATCTGCTTCTTCACCGCCCACTAAATTGCCCAGACATTCAGAGGGCCAGGAGCCAACCTTAATCCTCTTCTCAGAATCTGTTGGCTTGGAATCTGTGTGCCATGCAGACAGCAGTCCTGCAGCTGAAGAAGAGGTAGTGTGCTCAGATGCGCAACCACTGTGTCCGTCTGAGGAAGAAGTGGAGGGTGGGCCAGTGCCCACAGTGACCAGACCCCAGTCAGCAGATGATGATGAAACTCAGCTGCCAGTTTCTGCTGACGAAAGTGTAGTGGATGGCGAGGTCCTTGACCCATCATGGCATGCTGAGGGGCAGCAAGCAAGTGGGGATACCTCAGAGGAAGAGCTTGCAGGTGTGGCGCAGCGTGGCCGTCCACGTGGGAGAGGAAGAGGGAAAAATTGGTTGTCGGCTCCCTCAACTTCAGCACCCGTTAGGAGCAGGGCTCTTTTAAAGAGCACAAGGGGTGCGCCCAAGAGTTGTGGTGCATGGGCCTTTTTCGACCAAGTTGCAGATGACGTTACAGTAGTCAGATGCAAGCTTTGTCGACAAACTGTGCGGAGAGAGAAGAACATCAGCAACCTTAATACCACCAATATGTTGATGCATGTCAGGAAGAGACACCCTGTGGAGTGACAGCATCACACCCAAGATGATTCGCCACCTGAAGCTGGTTCCCCACCTTCCACCTCTTCAGCCACAGCGGCCACCTCTTACTCCAGCTCGCAAACAGCTGCTCCCGCTTCCTCGCCAGAATGCCAGGGTGCATCTGCAGGCAGTGTTGTGCGGCGGCACACTGTCTGTACTTCGTCAGCATCAGCATCCCAATCGCTGGCATCCTCACACTCCCAAACCAGTGTGCAGCCATCTGTCACACAGGTGTGGAAGAAAAGGCACCCGTACTTGGCAAACCACCCACGAGCACAGGGCATGAATTCTCGCATTGCCAAACTGCTTGCAGTGGAAATGCTACCATTCTGGCTGGTGAGCAAGCCAGCCTTTATCAATATGTTAGGGTTTGCAGTCCCACAATACAGCATTCCCAGCCGCTTCTACTTCAGCAGGCAAGCCATCCCCGCCCTGCAACAGCATGTGGAGCGTAAAATTAAGCATGCGCTACAAAATGCAGTTAGTAGCAAGGTCCACCTGACCACCGACGCGTGGACCAGTCAGCATGGCCAGGGACGCTACATTTCCATCACCGCCCATTGGGTAAATGTAGTTGAGCCTGGAACTGAAGTAGACAGTGCAAGTGCGCGGGTCCTGCCAACTCCACGTATTGCAGGCCTCTCCTCCATACAAATTGACTCCTCCTCATACTCCTCATCAGACTCGCCTGCACCCAGATGTACCACAACAACCGATTTCAGCACTGCATCGGCCCAACATCAACAGGCCGTGTTGAAATTGGTTTATCTGGGTGATGTTAGCCACACCGCAACCGAGCTGTGGAACACGCTCAAGGAGCAGAGCGACATGTGGCTTGCGCTGCTCAGCCTCCAGCCAGGTATGGTGGTGTGTGACAACGGCCAAAACCTGGTTGCGGCTCTGGGCCTAGGTGGTCTGACTCACATTCCATGCCTTGCCCATGTCCTAAACTTGGCGGTGCAGAATTTCCTTAGGAACTATCCAGACCTTGAGGAGCTGCTGCACAAAGTCAGATACGAGTGCTCTCATTTGCGGCGTTCAAGCATGGCTGCATCGCGCCTTTCAGCCATGCAGGGCAGATTGGGCCTGCCCGAGCACCGCATCATTGTTGACCTCCCCACCAGGCGGAATTCGACTTTGCATATGCTGCGGAGGTTGTGTGAGCAGTAACCTGCAATTATGGAGTTGCAGCTGCAGCATGCGCAAAGTAGGCGACACACATCTCAGCCCTCCCACTTTACAACCACAGAGTGGGCATCCATGAAGGACATATGCACCATTTTGAAGTGCTTTGAGGACTCCACTCTGATGGTGAGCGCGGATGCCGCCCTACTCAGCCTGACTATTCCCCTTATATGTCTTATAGAATCATCACTTAAAGGACTAAGGGATGAGGTTTCTCTGGAGGAGGAGGAGTATGATGAGACACTTGGACCAACCAGGCAATCTTCATCGGCCCGGTTGGTACAAAGCTCTGTGGGTGCCTCACAAAGGTCCAGGAAGGACACAGCAAGCGAGGAGGATGAGGAGGACTATGAGGATGAGCCAGAGGAGGAAAGTACACAGCGCTCTACTAGTAGTCACCAGATAGAGCGTGGATGGGGTGATGCAGAGCAGCCAGAGCACCTGCCTCCAGCTGCTGACAGTGATGCATGGCCAATTGGCAGTCTTCAGCACATGAGTGACTTCATGCTGCAGTGTCTGAGAAACGACCCACGCGTGGCTCGTATTCTCCACACAAATGACTACTGGGTGGCCACCCTCTTAGATCCACGTTACCGGGACAGCCTTCAAACCCTAATTACACCGTTGATCCGGGCGCGTAAAATGCAGGAGTACCAAGATGCACTGGTTAATTCACTCATGTACTCTTTTCCACCGCATAGCAGTGATGCGCGTGCACTAGCATGCACCTCAGTGCGTCCTGGGCCCAGCGGAATCCGTTCAGAAGCCGGTAGCAGAAGCAGTACATCTGCTACTGACAGGTTCAGTACACCCAACCTGTTCCAACGGTTTCTGAACCCGCAAACAGTTCGGGCACCATCAGCACAGACAGTGCAACGCACTAGGAGGCAATGTTACCATGACATGGTGGCACAATACCTCTCCACCCCTATCAGTGTGCTTCAGGATGGATCTGCCCCCTTCAAGTTTTGGGTCTCCAAGTTGGATACATGGCCCGAGCTTAGCCAGTATGCCTTGGAGGTCCTGGCTTGTCCTGGTGCCAGTGTGATTTCTGAAAGTGGCTTTAGTGCAGCTGGCAATGTAATAACAGACCAACATACCAGACTATCCGCTGCAAATGTGGACCTGCTTACAGTGGGGAAAAAAAGTATTTAGTCAGTCAGCAATAGTGCAAGTTCCACCACTTAAAAAGATGAGAGGTGTCTGTAATTTACATCATAGGTAGACCTCAACTATGGGAGACAAACTGAGAAAAAAAAATCCAGAAAATCACATTGTCTGTTTTTTTTTTCATTTTATTTGCATATTATGGTGGAAAATAAGTATTTGGTCAAAAACAAAATTTCATCTCAATACTTTGTGATATATTCTTTGTTGGCAATGACAGAGGTCAAACGTTTTCTGTAAGTCTTCACAATGTTGCCACACACTGTTGTTGGTATGTTGGCCCATTCCTCCATGCAGATCTCCTCTAGAGCAGTTATGTTTTTGGCTTTTCGCTTGGCAACACGGACTTTCAACTCCCTCCAAAGGTTTTCTATAGGGTTGAGATCTGGAGACTGGCTAGGCCACTCCAGGACCTTGAAATGCTTCTTACGAAGCCACTCCTTCGTTGCCCTGGCGGTGTGCTTTGGATCATTGTCATGTTGAAAGACCCAGCCACGTTTCATCTTCAATGCCCTTGCTGATGGAAGGAGGTTTGCACTCAAAATCTCACGATACATGGCCCCATTCATTCTTTCATGTACCCGGATCAGTCGTCCTGGCCCCTTTGCAGAGAAACAGCCCCAAAGCATGATATTTCCACCACCATGCTTTACAGTAGGTATGGTGTTTGATGGATGCAACTCAGTATTCTTTTTCCTCCAAACACGACAAGTTGTGTTTCTACCAAACAGTTCCAGTTTGGTTTCATCAGACCATAGGACATTCTCCCAAAACTCCTCTGGATCATCCAAATGCTCTCTAGCAAACTTCAGACGGGCCCGGACATGTACAGGCTTAAGCAGTGGGACACGTCTGGCACTGCAGGATCTGAGTCCATGGTGGCGTAGTGTGTTACTTATGGTAGGCCTTGTTACATTGGTCCCAGCTCTCTGCAGTTCATTCACTAGGTCCCCCCGCGTGGTTCTGGGATTTTTGCTCACCGTTCTTGTGATCATTCTGACCCCACGGGGTGGGATTTTGCGTGGAGCACCAGATCGAGGGAGATTATCAGTGGTCTTGTATGTCTTCCATTTTCTAATTATTGCTCCCACAGTTGATTTCTTCACTCCAAGCTGGTTGGCTATTGCAGATTCAGTCTTCCCAGCCTGGTGCAGGGCTACAATTTTGTTTCTGGTGTCCTTTGACAGCTCTTTGGTCTTCACCATAGTGGAGTTTGGAGTCAGACTGTTTGAGGGTGTGCACAGGTGTCTTTTTATACTGATAACAAGTTTAAACAGGTGCCATTACTACAGGTAATGAGTGGAGGAAAGAGGATTCTCTTAAAGAAGAAGTTACAGGTCTGTGAGAGCCAGAAATCTTGATTGCTTGTTTCTGACCAAATACTTATTTTCCACCATAATATGCAAATAAAATGAAAAAAAAAACAGACATTGTGATTTTCTGGATTTTTTTTTCTCAGTTTGTCTCCCATAGTTGAGGTCTACCTATGATGTAAATTACAGACGCCTCTCATCTTTTTAAGTGGTGGAACTTGCACTATTGCTGACTGACTAAATACTTTTTTTCCCCACTGTACATTCCTAAAAATGAACCAGGCCTGGATTTCTGGTGACTTTTGCTGCCCTGGGCCAGAGTAGACAGGTTACATGCATGGTTGGTAGCAGTATGCATGCTCTGTCATGTGCCTATGCTGCACACAGCGTCATCTGTTATGCCAGTGCTCTGACCTCTATTACCAACATCTAGCCCCTGGTTCTGTGACTGACTCTTTCACCTCATACTGTTTTCCATGGGCTCTAGTACCGCCAGCTAGTGCCCATTTCCGTGACTGCTGATTTCACAGCATGCCGTGTTTCTGGGCTCTAGTACCGCCAGCAAGTACCCATTTCTGTGACTGCTGATTTTACAGCATGCCGTGTTTCTGGGCTCTAGTACCGCCAGCTAGTGCCCATTTCCATGACTGCCACTTAAACAGCATGCTGTGTTTCTGGGCAACAGTAACACCAGCTGTACCTCGTTAGACAAAGTGAAAAAAAGGACAACAGATGCCAAACACCTATAGCCAGAAGCACAAGAGGCGGGATCCAGCCACACCGGCTGTTTCCTGGCAGTGAAGTGCGGACACAGGTGCCTCCCCAGAGGGGTAAACCGAGTTCCAGCATCGCCAGCTGGTTCTCGGGAGTGTCCAAGGGCACGGGTACCTCCTGCTCCAAACCGTGTTTCGACAACGCTCGCCGTTACACGGTTGTGTCCTCCGCACTGCTCCACGCCCCCGCCGTACATCATTCCGGCTCAGTTTGCTATTATCTGTGGTGTCTGCAGTGTAGGAGCCCCCTATGTGGACTCCGGGAACTGGCACTCAAGGCTGGTCTCGACAGTGCCAGTAGGCCCTCCTCCTCCCCTGCTGCGACTGCGGAGTAAAGAAGACTGTGTCCGGGTTGCGGGGGCAAATGTGACTCTTGCACCTTCTGCCGAGAAGACATTACTCCGGTAGAAGACCCAAGACAGGAAGACAGATGCAGAAGACCCAAGACAGGAAGACAGATGCAGAAGACCCAAGACAAGAAGACAGATGGAGATGTCCCGGACTCCTGTCTTTTTGCTCTTGAATTTGCATATTTGTGTGGTTTTTTTGGGCTTCTCGGCAGTGCTTTTGGGTTATGTCACTACTACATTGTGGTATCCGTGCTACAGTAATGTCAGCTGTTGCCCAGTACAGCCACTGGCACTTTTACCTTCTGCTGCTTATCTGGGTTCCAGTAACGTCAGCTGGTTCTCAGTAGAGTCAATGGCTTAGGTCCCTCCTTTGTGGTATCCGAGTTCCAGTAACGTCTGCTGGTCCTTGGTAGTGCATTCTGGCACAGGTTACCTCCTGCTTAGTTATCGGCCTCCGGTGACGTCAGCTGGTGTCCGTTAGTTCCATTGGCTCTTATGCTGATTTCTACTGCCTATACGGGTTCCAGACTCACCAGCTGGTTCTTTCAAGTTCCTGTGCCTACTGTTACTTCTGCGTATTTCCTCTGAGTTTGGGAAATTCTGCGACCAGCCAATAGCAGGATTACCATAGACAGAGGTTTAGGAAGCAGTAGGAGCAGATGTACATGAACCAAAACTAGAATATCAATATGCAGAATTACTGAATAACAGTAATATAATCAGCAGAAGAAGACTAAGCATGGTTTAAAGAGAGTGTATCCGTTCCTCCACGTGGTGCTCCTGGAAACTCTCTGCAAAGCAAGGTGAGCTGAACGCGGACACATGTCAGTCAAAGGACATGTTGACACCACCACCGGCAGTTTTAATTTAATAATATAAAATCACTAACCCTAACTATCCCTAACCCCTAACCCTTACCCTAACCCTTACCCTACTAACCTTAAACCCTAACCCTACCCCAACTAATCCTAACCCAAAGAAAAAACAACGCTGTTAAGAAGATGTTTTCCTTCTACAGCTTTCGCTCTGTGCATTTTTCTAGCGATTTTTTTGCTCCTCTGCCTCTGCAAACTCCTTCCCCATTATCCTGAGGTGTTTCCCCTCCATTTTATCCATTATATAGCACTGTAGTGGTCATTTTGTAATTCCGATTTTTTTCTCCCATTGACTTGCATTGATATCGGAAATCGGAAATTCCAATATCCGATATTTTTTCAATATCGGAAATCGGAATTCCGATACGATATGGGGCAATATCGCTCATCCCTATTGAAGACATATGAAAAAGTGTACATGAGGCGCTGAAATAACCACTACAGTTCTCCTTTTGACTGGCCTGAAATAAGCATTTGTTTATCTTAGCATAAAGGGCCTCAATTTTAGCTGTAGCCAGGGCCACACTATGAGTAATGCAGGCCCTGGATACTAACACATTGTATTAACAAAAAAGCAATTAAGCTTAATCTAATGTAGAAAAATGTAGATTTATATTTTGTACTTATTATATGGAATTTGTACATATTGAATTTATTACTTACTTCCTGTTCCATGCCAAATTGTAAAAATGAAAGTCTATGAAAAAGGAATGACCTCAAAATGAAAACTGTCAAAGCAATTATTGCATGGTCCATCAAAAAGCATTTCTTTTATTCTCTGATCCATGCCAACTCCAATGTCATTATGTTTGCAGCCTACAGCATTACCCTAAATGACCATCAAATGTAGAGTTTCCTACAGGTCATTTGCCTAACATTGCTAGCTTGTTCAAGGTTGAAACATTTACTTAAAAGAAAAACTTAAGAATAAATCTGCTTTAATGAGTGTTTGCATGAAATAAGCAATTAGCTTTGGTTGGCTAGAAGAAAATTTAGACATTTTTTATTGAGAATCGTATTTATAAAAATGAATTTACTTGCAAAAAAAGTATAACAGAAATGTGGAGAGTTAGTAGAAAATCAAATTCTTCTGCTCTTCCAAATTTTCATAAATAATTTGATTGATGGAAAAAGCTGGAAAGCTTATAATTTCCTGGCCAACACCTATGTAACACTCTGAGGTATCCTAGGACTGTATTGAACTGTTTTGATGCAAACACTGTCTTATTAATGTCCAAATGAAGTCAGCCTATCCGCATAGGGAAAAGCACATGTAACTGGAGGAATTGACTTCCTTTGTAAGTCAATGTCTGATTCATAGAATCATAGAATCATAGAATCGTAGAGTTGGAAGGGACCTCCTGGGCCATCTGGTCCAACCCCCTGCTCAAAGCAGGATTCGCTAAATCATCCCAGTCAGATGTCTGTCCAGCCTCTGTTTGAAGACTTCCATGGAAGGAGAACTCACCACTTCTCGTGGCAGCCTGTTCCACTCATTGATCACTCTAACTGTCAAAAAGTTTTTTCTAATATCTAATCTGTGTCTCCTCCCATTCAGTTTCATAAACTGGCCTTGAAAAATGACTTATAATTTAAGCCAAACCTGAACTTGCTCCAAGAAGAGTTGTCTTGATGGCACCATTGACTTAATGAGTATCTAACTGTAGGTGGCAGAAGGCTTATTTCTTCCTTATGGACGAAAGCTAATCTTCATAGATTTTTACTAAGAGAATTGTCTAAGAGTTCTCTAGTTTGAAACAGCGAAAGCTGCTTAAGTAGGAAGATTTAGGCTATGTGCACACGTAGCGGAACTCTCGCGGAAGTTACAGTAAGAATTCCGGAATTCCATTCCGTGGGAAAATCGCATTTTAAATTCCCGCGATTTTCCCGCAAAAAAACTAGCGATTTGCAAGCGTAATTAGCTTGCAGAATGCTAGCGTTTTCCAAGCGATCTGGAGCATCGCTTGGAGAACTGATTGACAGGTTGGTCACACACATCAAAAACATTGTTTGACAAGTGTGACCAACTTTTTACTACTGATGCTGCCTAGGCGGCATCAGTAGTAACAGATAAAATGTAAAAAATAATAAAAAAATAACAAATATTGTTATTCTCACTTTCTGGCGTCCCGCACAGCCTTCCCGCCTCTCTCCATGCTCCCGGTCCTAGTAATCCTTTGCGCGAATGACCGCGAGACGTTGCACTCCCGCGACATCATCGCGAATGACCATGAGACGTCGCGCTCCCGCGAGATCATGACATCATCGCGGTCATTCTTGCAAAGGATTTCTGGGACCGGGAGCGTGGAGAGAGGTGGGAAGGCTGCGCGGGATGCCGGAAGGTGAGAATAGCAATATTTTTTATTTTAATTCTATTTTTTACAGGGATATGGTACCCACAGCCTGGATGACAGTCTCCTCTTCTCCGGACCGTGGGTACCATCCGCAAATGCTCTGCTTACTTTTCGCATGGTGTGCACAGCCACATGCGGAAAGTAAGCAGAACAATGCATTCCTATGTGGGCGGAATCCCCGCGATTCCGCTAAATTAATGAGCATGCAGAGTTTTTTACCGAGAAGCAATTCCGCCACGGAAAAAAACGCAGCATTAGCACAGCATTGCAGAATCCCATAGGATTGCATGGGATGCTTATTTTTCGCAGTTTTGCGGCAAAATCGCGCTTTAAAACCGCAGCGAAAACGCGAAAAAAACCGCAACGTGTGAACTCAGCCTTACATTTTCAGTCTGAGAAAGCTTACTAACAACACACAATGCTAGGTATAATAACAATCAAATTAGAAGTTAGGAAGTTTGTTCACAGATGAGAACAACATACTGTATGTATTAACAAACCTTTTGTCATTGCAAATAGGGTTAGTTTATAATTATAAATCCATAAATCATTCTGTATTGAAAATATCAAAAATTTTATAGGTGGACATGTGCCTAGGCTGCAGCAGACAGAGAAAGCATTTACTGGGATTTAGAAGGTGGCGCATGAAAGTTGATTATTGGGTTGTAACTTCTTCAGCTCCTTTCAACTTTGAAAAGTGTCTTCCCAATGTCTTAATATGCATCAGATTTTTTTTCTTCCAGCTCTACCAGTCAGCATCACATTTTGCTGCGGGTATGGTGAAGGTAAGCTTCATTTCATTCTTTGCATTGTAAAGGGTGAATTCAATGATAACGTGCAACATAAATTATCATGCTGCAGATTTCAAATTTGGAGTGTTGGTCAATTTACATGGAAAATATTCTCTACGAGATTTCTTAAAACTTTATCCCCTTTGGAAAACTCTAATAAAGACATTATATTTTCTGAGTATACATTTTCATATTTACAGTTACCACTGAAATCCCCCAGCCCCCTTCCCACATGAGTCCCATATCGTAGAGTGATTGATATACCTCTATGGTTATTATGTCTCAGAATTTTGGTATATTTAAAGAGAAGAAATTATTTAATTTTAATAGAACCTAA
Source organism: Dendrobates tinctorius (assembly GCF_039654945.1). Taxonomy (NCBI): domain Eukaryota; kingdom Metazoa; phylum Chordata; class Amphibia; order Anura; family Dendrobatidae; genus Dendrobates; species Dendrobates tinctorius. Next base: position 8,846,867 of record NW_027361742.1, read on the forward strand.
AGCAAGACATAATTTTCACTGCTGTTTTTTCCTTAATAAATTACATAAAAGTTTAGTTGTTAAGGTGACCTAGAGAACAGTAAACAAACTATTAAAAAATGTCCAATTTTTGTAATAAAATTGTTCCTTATTTTTTAAATTACCGAGGGTGATCAGGCTAAAGTGAGATTTTGCTAATTACTTTGTTATCATTTTAAATAAATCTCACCCACATTTAGTCCAAAACTGATGTATTAATTTGCGTCCCTGAAAACCTCTTTAAAATGGATTCAACCCAAACTTTTAAGAAACCAATTATATACATTTCTTTAAATAATATTAAATCGTTTTTAAAGTATTTTCAATTTTTTTTTTGCTAACACCAGTCTCTACTCAAGGCAATTCTACAACTTTTACAAGCATTATACTAATGTTAAGGCACAAAACTTTTTTTAGTGATATTTTCTTTAAAAAAAATATAGTTATTTAAATTAAAGTGACCCACCCTGGTCCCCCTTTCTGAAGTTCATTTACCTCAATATACAGTATATTTGGGGGCCGCCTAATCATTTTTTCTTACTGGTTGTTTTATGAATCTATAACTTATAATAACACTGTTCCTATTAACATTTATAGCAGAAACATATTTTTAGCATTGTACATACAGAATGTTTTTGGAGTTTGGGTTCAAACTAGATTACTTGAAGGAAGTCCATGGAAACATGGGATGAACATACATGCCAAATTCATACAAATGTGGCCTTTAGTCAGATTTGAATCCAGCACCCCAGCGCTTCAAGGTAACTGCTAATCACTAAGCTTCTATATTGTCCTAATGGAATTCAGCTCTCCATGCACTAAATTCCAGATGATGCTCTAATATGCGAATGTGCATACATAGTACCCCATCTGAGGAAGCAGAGGGAAATCAGCAGCCTGAACCATAGATTTGATAGAAGGTGTACCTAAGCCTAACACAAACTCCCAAATGGTACTGAAACACAAAAAAACACAGCATGACAAACGTATAAAAAAAAGTCTGTTGTAAAAAAGTAAGAGTAAACAGCAAGTGCTAGTAAAAAGATAACAACACAGGGTATTTGGTTGATACGTTTTTTGCAAAAAATGTATACTGAGCTGATCTACCAAACGTCAAGGTATACCCATATCAGAGCAGTCCCTAACCGATGTATTTAAAAAACTGACCATGTGTATGTGGGCCATGCACATATGAGCAGTCTTCCACAGCATGTCCACATCGGACATTACCTTTCTGAATCTTGCTCATATAGGTACTATACACATGGTCAGGTTTTTAAATATATCAGTTAGGGACTGCTCTGAGATGGGTATACATTGACGTTTGGTAGAGCGACTTATTACACATTTTTTGCAAAAAACGTATCAAACAAATACCCTGTTTTGTTATCTTTTTACTAGCACTTGCTATTTACTGTTACTTTTTTTTTACAACAGAGTATTTTTATACATTTTTTATACTGTGTTTTTCTGTGCTTCAGTCTTTTGGTGGAGTGAACACTGTCCTACAGACTTGTTCACTGTGTGCATGGCCCATGTGTTTATATTCAATTGGTTTCTTGTTTCTGCAAGGTTTGGGAGGTCTCCACCCCTCCCTTGTGAGCCGTGCACATATAAGCCGTCTTCCACAGTGGGTCGACATCGGACATTACCTTTCTGAATCCTGCTCATATAGGTACCATGAATACAAACCAGAAAAGGTATAATTACTTTTGGGATACCAAATCCACCAGCAAACATCATGGGATAATATATGTACCCTAACGAACACTCCTAAATCAAATCATATAAACCAAACACCATAAAGCAGTAAAAAGTCCTATAATAATATGAAAAAATATAAATTTTATTAGACATAAATATAAATGCAAATGATAATACACTACAGGATCAGATAGTGATGGCCAAGGTCACTTTGTAAAAGAGATACAAAACACTGCAGTGCTATAACATATCAGGGACTCAAACACAGGGTATATAAGGATCCCTATTCCACCATAATATCTATTGCATGTGCATAAGAAATAACATGGATCATCTAAGCAAAGTGCTTACCCATATTGTGTCAGCTTGAGCCCGAGCCCGCCGCCACCAATGAGCGTTTCGCTGCACTTTATCAAGGTGCGGTAAAGTGTGTCATAGTAGGCCACCATTATATAACCCCCAAAGCAGCTGCTCATAATCACGGCGCATGTGTCAGGAGTCTGCCCTGGAAGTTGCATCACCCGTTGGCATGGCTACAGGATGTCGCGGGCCAGTGTGGTTACTGAACCACAGACGTCATAACTTGGCACCACTAGCGATGATCCATGGTGCCTGAATCCCCAGACATGCGCACTATGAGACAGCTTAATGTCATGAATACAAAACAAAGTGAGTGCTAATAAAAAATATATCAGGCGCCATAAAACAATACTCCATAGGAGAAAACATATAAGGGATTATATTGGAAAGGAGGAAAAACTAATAATAAAAAAAGGAAGAATCTTACTCCACCTAAAGTGGATAAGAAACCTCGTACAAATACTCTAGAGGTAATTAACTTGTCCTCCCATGTCCTCTCGGATCCACAGAGAAGTGTATTAGAACTTGGACTCTCATTTTCTCCGGTCAATAATTATAATTTCTTTGCAGCATTGAAGGACCTCCATCTTTTTTCTCATAAGATTATCCTTAGACGTTTACATATGCGTTCCTCTGTTGATTGTGAACTTTCAACCATGGAGCTTGAAACTATATGCACATTGAGGAACTGGAAAATGAGTCTCATCCTGTCTCGGTAAGTGCCCCTTTGCCTCCCATTTCGGCCAGGTGTACCACGTTTTCCCCTTTGTCTCTCTGTCCCCAGATTGAAATATTCACTAGGCTGGTTACACGTGATCTCAAGTCTATTAGTAATAGGAACAGACATGACAACTTGACCTCCGCACAAAGGGTGGCATTGGAGGAAATTAAACAATGGGATGATGTTGTCATAAAACCTGCAGATAAGGAGGGGAACGTGGTCATCTGGCCTGTGGAGAAATATGAGAAGGAGGCTATGAGATAATTACGGAACAAGAGACATACTCATTGCTTTCATAATCCTCTCTCTGAGTTTCAGAAACAGTTGACTTGCATTCTGGAATTAGCCTTTGAGAGAGGGATTATTCCCAAGAAGGTATTGAATGGGCTTTTGATTAATACTCCGGTAGTTCCTACGTTCTATCTTCTCCCCAAGGTCCACAAGGATCCTATATCTCCTCCTAGCCATCCTATTGTCTTGGGTGTGGGGGGTTGTGTGAATTAACGTGTAAGTTTATTGACTTTTATTTACAACCTCAGGTGGAGACACTTCCCTCCCACATCAGGGACACTAATGACATCCTTAGGTGCCTGGATGGACTGTTCGTGGACAAAGACATGGTCATCGTCACAGCAGATGTGGAGTCGCTCTATGTGAACATCAGACATGAGGATGGCATGATGGCATCCAGATTCTTCCTTGAGAACAGTAACCAGGACCCAGACATGCATGAGTTGGTTTTGGAGTTGTTGCGATTTGTCATTACTCATAATTTTTTTACTTTTCATGACAAATTTTATTTACAGAGACAGGGGACTGCCATGGGGGTGGCATGTGCGCCATCCTTTGCAAATTTATTTTTAGGTTTTTGGGAGCGCAATGTTTTTTTGGATGGTACACATGCCACTCCACAGATTGTAGGATGGTACAGATATATCGATGAAATCCTTTTTATATGGCAGGGTCCTGTCTCTGATTTACATTCTTTTATGGCAGGATTAAATCGCAATGACTCCAACATCAGGCTCACGTATGTCTTCCATGAGAGGGAAATTTCCTTCCTTGATATTACACTCAAGGTCCAGGAAGATGGTCTTATTCACACTGATCTGTTCCGTAAGGAGACTTCTGTGAATGCCCTCCTGCATGCATCCTCCTCCCATCTGAAGTCCACAATTCAGTCCATTCTGGTTGGTCAATTTCTTAGGGCTAGGAGGATCTGTACTACTGATTCTTTATTTGAACAACAGGCTGTGGATCTTGGGGAGAGATTTAAGGAACGAGGATACAGTAACCACTGTATCAGGAAGGAATATTGGAGAGTAAGGAATACGTCTAGGGATGGTCTCTTGATGGGGGGGATGAGAGGTCCGGTCAATGCAAAGAGTGACGGAAAACTGATATTTATTTCAACTTTTAATCATAGATGGGACACTAAGAGATTTATTTTAAATCGTCATTGGCCAGTTCTCCAAACGATCCCTTATTGAGGAGCAGTCTTCCTAAACGTCCTCTGATGATGGCACGGAGAAGCCATAATTTGAAAGATATGTTGGTAAGGAGCCATTTTGTTAAGCCAACACCAGGTTTATTTGGGGCCAGGACTTCCATGGTTGGTTTTTATCCTTGTGGTGACTGCCTAGCCTGTAGAAATTTGAAACGTGCTGTGTCCTTCACGTCATCAGATGGTCTCAATGTCTATCAGATTAGAGATTACATCACTTGCAAAACCTTATTTGTGGTATATTATGCAGTATGTCCTTGTGATTTAATATATGTTGGAGTAACATCTAGAGAACTGCATGTACGTAAAAGAGAACATGTAAGAGACATTGAGGCTGCCCGTGATGTGTCGAACATCAGTACTCTTAAAGTGATTCCGAAACATTTCCGTTTAAAACACAAATGTAATCCTGCAGGTTTTCAGGCTTGGGGTATTGATAGGGTTTGTGCCGGCATCCGAGGAGGTGACCACAGGTGTGTGCTTGCTCAGAGGGAATGCCGGTGGATTGCGGTACTTGATACGAGGCACCGGCAGGTCTCAATGAGCAGTTGAGTTTCAGCTCCTTTTCATAAAAATTACATATAGTAATTCATCATCCTGGATTGCTTTAGTGTGTCTTTATGTAATTGTTTGTGTCTTGTTACTCATTTTGTTGTCTTTATTTTAGTTGTCCTTCTGATCTAGTAGTATTTTCATTCTTGGACGGCTGAAGAGAAAAAGATCTGTTACGGGCCGCGTGTTCTTTCTCCTGAAGCTGATTTCTTATGTACTCCAGCAATTGATGGAATTATTTTTCACCTTGTGTTTTCTGTGGCACTTTGCACTTTTCTGTAGTATGCTACTTATTATACATATATGTAATTGGTTACTGCTCATGGATGCATAATGTCACTTTTATATATATATATATATATATATATATATACTAAATTCAATATTTGTAATTAATATGTGTCTTTCTCTTATATACTGTATATTTATATGATATACAATGCATTTTTCTCATTATGGGCTTATGCCTGATCACTGTGCACATACATGGGGTCTTTTTAGCGCCATGGAGTATTGTTTTATGGCGCCTGATATATTTTTTATTAGCACTCTCTTTGCTTTGTATTCATGACATTAAGCTGGCTCACAGTGTGCATGTCTGGGGATTCAGGCACCACGGAGCATCGTAGTGGAGCCAGGTTATGACGTCTGCGGGTCAGTGACCACACTGGCGCGTGGCGTCGTGTAGCCATGCCAACGGTTGATGCAACTTCTGGGGCAGACTCCTGACACATGCGCCGTGATTATGAGCAGCTGCTTCGGGGGTTATATAATGGCGGCCTGCTATGACACACTTTACCGCACCTTGATAAAGTGCAGCGAAATGCGCATCGGTGTTGGCAGGCTCGGGTTCAAGCTGACATAATATGGGTAAGCACTTTGCTTAGATGATCCATGGTATTTCTTATGCACATGCAATAGATATTATGGTGGAATAGGGATCATTTGTATTTATATTTATGGCTAATAAAATTTATATTTTTTCATATTATTATGGACTTTTTACTCCTTTATGGTGCTTTGGTTTATATCATATAGGTACCATACACATGGTCAGGTTTTTAAATACATCAGACTGCTCTGATATGGGTATGTGAAGCGTTAATACTAAAATCAGAGTTGAAGTTTCGTTTTATCCATTCTCTGAAGGTTTCATTTCTCCGTTTTTGTTGCTGTAAGATACATTTTTTAATTTGGCAAAAGTTCAAACTGTCATGAAACCAGACTGCTCCCATCAGGTGCAAGATAAGGGAGGCGGGGTGTAAAACTCTGAAGAATATGCCATTATACTACTTTCTATTTGTATACGGACATATATGTAGTTTCCGGCTTTCTTGCAATATTATTGGCTTACAAAGTGAAATGATGTTATTGGTAGGTGAGAACTTTGCATAATTAAGCAAAATGTTATAAAAGAAGTGACTAAAATAAAGGGGCTAGTGATCAGCCTCGATCCTCCCGTACAGAGACCCCCGTCTCCGTGTGGTCATTCCCAGTTGCTAGCAATGCCCTGTGAATTAATTTGGAAATCACTGGATCAACCGTGAAGGGTTAATTTAGCCCTCCCTAAATAGCTACCCCGACAGCTTGGCGCCCAACGTGGGGCCCCCGAATAGGGACACCTCTGCCCCCGGAAGACAAGAAGCCAAAGGACCCTCGGAGCGGACACGGGTGCTGGAAAATTGGGACTGATCATCCCCCACGACAACCACAGTAAGTTGGCAGTTATACTGTTCAGACTGACCGTTGGTGTGGTTTTCCTGTGCTTGTTGCTGCAAAGAGGATCTGAGGTTTGTTCCCATGGTGGGGTAATTCATGGGTGGAATCATATAGAGGTGCAGTCCCATTGGGGGCCCAGTGCTCGAACCGTACCTCATAAGGGACGGACACCCCGTATTGACCAGTGATTGTGGCTCTCTTTTTAGTCAAAATATCCTGAATTTCCCGATCATTATTAGTAATCGGGCGTGGTGAAGTGATCGAAGACTGGGTAGGATACGTACCTCAGGTATATATAGAAAGATATATATAACCAGAGGTGTCCGGAGGGATAGTCTGAGACGCCCTCCTCCTTTCACTGAGTACCGCGAATCTTGGGCAATCCCAGAGGAGGATTATTGACCCGGTGGAACAGAGACTGAAACGGCCGCCAGATCTGTGCACAACTGAAGTAAGGATATTTCGCTCTAAATGAGAGAATCCGTGGAAGGAAAAGAAGAATTATGTGGCTTGGCACATAAATTGTGTGACGAAGGTGTTAGGAAGAACAGAGAAAGTGAATTCTGATTGTTTCTGTTACTGCTATGTTGAAGAAGGAAAAATTGTCTATTATTATGGCAAGGACTGGATGTATTGTGGTTCAAGAATGTGACTGTGGTGTCAGAAAGTTATTAAAGAAGGAACTGATATCGAGACTGATGTGTCAGGCAGGCAAATAGTTAAGAATGATTTGAAAGAAGAGGTCTCCCTGCTAGATGATGATTGTACAAGGAGACTGGAAGAAGCAACCCCCACCCCCACCTTTCCTTTGTTAAACTCTGACGGTACCTATTATCATCCACCGTTAGCCTCAGTCCCCGCTATGTCTAATATTGCTAGTGGTTATGAGTATACTCCCTTCACCCCATCACAAATAGACACTCTTTGCAATCATTTACCCAATCCAGAGACTTCCCCCATGGCTTTCTACAGGCAAATGGCATCAAATCGAGAGATTTATTCCACTCCCCGAAGAGATCTATTACACATACTTCGAGTAAAAAGTGGGGAGGGGTATTTTCCAATTATTGAGGGTGGCATAATGTATAATGTGAATCTGGATGGGGAACCTATGAGAGTGGTGTTGATTTCTGCAATACTTTAAAGGTTTGGGCACAAGATAAATTAGGGGACTAAGCTGTATCTCTCACAGATGTCACACAGGCCAAAGGGGAGACTGCCGAGAAGTTCTATGGGCGTCTTATGGTAGTATTTAGAGATCTGGGATTCTCACTGTATAATGAAGCCCATACACATCTTTTTGTGGCAGCTTTGATGTCTGGCCTCAGACCCAAATTGCAAGAGGCAATAATTTCAGTTAGACTTGACGTTGAGAATTCCACTCTGGACAATGCATTGAAAGTAATAAAAAGTTTTCAGAAGACTTTAACCCGCTCTGTTCAGCAGAGAGAGAAAAAAAAAGCAAGCTAGCAACCAGCAGCTGCTCCAGCCCCCACCATTGTGCCCAGCACGGCTGCGAGTACACAGTCCCTTATCAGTGTCAGTGTGCCCTTCAGCCCACACAGCAAACTCTGGCCCCCCTCAGAGTTCAGCTACTGGGAACCCTGCTAGTCAGCCCCTCCCTGCTAATTCTGGTGCTGTGCCCGACTTGAACACTTTCAGAGAGATTGTCATTCCCCTGCTATTTTAATCGGAGTAGATGGTAGACCCAATTAATATACTTTTATAAACCCTATTTCTGTGGGACCTTTTCCCATGGTTACTATTCAGTTCGTGATCTCTCCCATATGTCCAGTAAATTTATTAGGGGCAGATTTATTATCACAGTTCCGCTCCGAAATACAATTCCAAGATGATGGTCAGATGGCTCTTACGTTATATAATCCCTATGTAGATGAAGACAGTGAGGAAATCTGTATTTTGCATGCCCTTCCTACAGTTATGATGGCCCTGATAGGCTCAAATCCACCCCCAATATTGCCTGAGGATCAATGACTCACCCGATACCTCTCAGAGATACCATCTAAACTCTGGTCAAAAGGGCCAAATGATATAGGGAAAATGCCTGTAGAACCAGTAAAAGTGTTTCTCAAACCTGGTGCCTAATCCACATACTCTTTTGTCCCAAATACCCCAGGATGCTGCTGATCTTAGCAATGCCTTCTTTAGCATTCCGTTACACCCAGACTGCCAGTTTCTATTTGCATTCACTTAGCAGGATCGACAGTTAATATGGACAGTTATGCCACAAGGGGCCCAAAACAGTCCCAACCAGTTTGCAAAAAAAATATGAGCAGGTGTCTTTTGCCATTTCTGCCACTGTTAGCCTCCTTAAGTATCTGGCAGCACTGAACTGTCGGGTTTCGGCCTCGAGACTTCAGTTCTGCCTTGGTCAAGTGATATTCTTGGGTCACTGTCTCCTTCAGGGTGCCAGACACCTCGCAGAAGAAAGAAAAATAGCTGTCAGCTCCCTTCCTTTCCCAAAAGATGAAACTAGATGAAACTGAACTCCAGCATTTTCTTGTTCTATGCACCTATTGTTGTCAGTGGATACCGGATGCATCCCGCATAATGCAACCCCTTTACAACACCTTGAAAGACGGCATAATGAATTATAAGGAAAGATGGCAGTGATGAGGATTACCTCCAATATGATTGTTCCCAACTTCTGATAGAAGAAACAGCTACTCCACCAAATGTCAGTGAGAATCCACTCCCAAATCCTGATCTGGTGTTATACACGGATGGTTCAAGATATGCTGACGAGTTTGGTAAATTCCACACAGGATATACTGTTACCACAGACGACACTGTAGTGCACGCAGCTGCGCTCCCGCCCTCACAGTCAGCACAAGAAGCAGAACTCCAGGCTCTGTCTACTGCATGTACTTTGGCCAAGAACAGACGGGCTAATATATACACGGACTCACGGTATGCATTTGGTATTGCTCACGATTTTGGGGCTCTATGGGCCAATCGAGGGTTTATTACTACTGCCGGAACTCCAGTGAAAAATGCTGAAGCTGTTAAAACCCTCATGGACTCGATCAAATTACCTATTCAGGTGGCTATTATCAAAGTTAAGGCGCACGGTCCTAGGACCAGTCCACAGACTGTTGGCAACGCATTTGCGGATATGCAAGCAAATGCCGCCGCTCTCTTACCCGTTGAACCAACCATACCAACTATGGTGACCACACGCTCTCAACGTAAACAGTTACAAGAAGCACTGACCCTACAAGAACCTGATGATCTACTACAGACTGAAGTTTTCTGTTGGACCCTGCGAGACCGCTTAATGACGATGCAGAGAATGTCTCCAAAGGAAGAGGTGAAGCAATGGAAGACTGATGGAAGACTGATGGGGCAAGTATGGATAATGGTCTCTTGGAAAAGGACCAACTCGTGTGTCTCCCTAAGCGGATGTACCCTGCTATGGGCACATGGGCCTACATATCGAGGAAAGAATCAGGCCCTCGCACTGGTGCAAAAATTCTACTGGGCCCCGGTTCTCCAGTTGGCCGGAAGCATTCCCTGTTACCAACATGACTGCAAAGACCACAGCGAAGAAACTGGTGATGGAAGTTATATGCAGATATGGGGTTCCAGAATTTGTTGAAAGTGACCAAGGCCCGGCCTTTTCTTCTCATGTGTACCAAGAAGTTCTAACAATGCTTGGATCCACTGTAGCCCTCCATACTCCGTACCACCCACAATCCAGTGGGAAAGTTGAGAGGTTGAACGGCACACTGAAGGGACAATTGACCAAAATGATGCAGGAGACTACGGCTCCATGGCCAGAGCTCCTACCCACTGTACTATACCACATCCGTACTACCCCTATTGCAAAACATGACCTGTCCCCATATGAGATTGTTTGGTACTAGGCCCCCAGTTGTGAATATCCAGCCTCAGCAGTTATCAGAAGAAACTGACCGTGCTGTTCAATATGTTATTCAGCTTAGTAAAAATATTGCTAACACCTATGTTCTAGTTTTCTTTTCTTTTCCAGATTCAGCAGAAACTGACACCTGTTATAACCTGAAGCCTGGTGATTTGGTAGTCGTGAAGAGGCATGTCAGGAAGCACGGACTAGAACCCTTGTATGATGGTCCCTATCAAGTTCTCCTCATCACCAAACAAGCCATTAGCAAATGAAGGGGCATAATGTTTTGGTTTTTCGCATTTTCCATATTATTATTGGTAGAAGTTAAACGTTAAAGTTAGAAGATATTCAATGACTCAGAGATCAATACGATAAAGACAATGATCGTACTAAGGACAGTTGGTGGTTAGACACCTTCTCCTTTCTCAATCCAGCCAATTGGTTTAAGGGAATTGGGGGCTGGATAGCTGGGATCTTACAAAGCTTGTTACACATTGCTGCCTGTATCCTTGTGGTATATGTGATACTAAAACTTGTTCTTTGGTGTATTTCTGTATGTATTAGGAAATTCTACACTAAGCCAGCTAATGTTGATACCAAAGGCGTCGTTGCCCCTGCTCTTCTCTGCACCGATCTTAAAAGGCTACTTGATGAAGATGTTGAAGCCAAGCACATGGCTACCTACAAAAGTTCTCCACCATGTCATCAAAAATTGTTATTCGTGAACTGCAGTATACAGGGGGGACGGGTGCGCCGTGACAGCCATGACTGGTAACACTGCATCAGTCATGTGAAGACCAGTACCCCTCAAGCTGTTAGCTTGGGATAGCACCTCTGATGCTGCATATGTGTTAACAAAATTTATCTAGGGGGGAATGTGAAGGGTTAATACTAAAATCAGAGTTGAAGTTTCGCTTTATCCATTCTCTGAAGGTTTCGTTTCTCTGTTTTTGTTGCTGTAAGATAAATTTTGTAATTAGGTAAAAGTTCAAACTGTCATGAAACCAGACTGTTCCCATCAGGTGCAAGATAAGGGAGGCGGGGTGTAAAACTCTGAAGAATATGCCATTATACTACTTTCTATTTGGATACGGACATATATGTAGTTTCTGGTTTTCTTGCAATATTATTGGCTTACAAAGTGAAATGATGTTATTGGTAGTTGAGAACTTTGGATAAGAAAGCAAAATATTATAAAAGAAGTGACTAAAATAAAGGGGCTTAGTGATCAGCCTCGATCCTCCAGTACAGAGACCCCCGTCTCCGTGTGGTCATTCCCAGTTGCTAGCAACGCCCTGTGAATTAATTTGGAAATCAATGGATCAACCGTGAAGGGTTAATTTAGCCCTCCCTAAATAGCTACCCCAACAGGTATACCTTGACGTTTGGTAGAGCGGCTCAGTATACTTTTTTGCAAAAAACTTATCAACCAAATGCCCTGTTTTGTCATCATCTTTTTACTAGAACTTGCTATTTACTGTTACATTTTTACAACAGAATATTTGTATACGTTTGTTATACTGTGTTTTTCAGTGTTTCAGTCTTTTGGTGGTGTGAACACTGTCCTACAGACTTGCTCACTGTGTGCATGGCCCATGTGTTTATATTCAATTGATTTCTTGTTTCTGCAAGGTTAGGGAGGTCTCCACCCCTCCCTTATGGGCCGTGCACATATAATACATCTTCCACAGCATGTCCACATCGGACATTACCTTTCTGAATCCTGCTCATATAGGTACCATACACATGGTCAGGTTTTTAAATACATCGGTTAGGGACTGCTCGGATATGGCTATACCTTGATGTTTGGTAGAGCGGCTCAATATACATTTTTTGCATAAAACGTATCAACCAAATACCCTGTTTTGTTATCATCTATTTGCTAGTACTTGCTGTTTACTGTTACTTTTTTGCAGCAGAGTATTTTTATATCTTTGATATACTGTGTTTTTCTGTGTTTCAGTCTTTTGGCGGTGTGAACACTGTCCAACAGACTTGTTCACTGTATGCATGGCCCATGTGTTTATATTCAATTGGTTTCTTGCTTCTGCAAGATTAGGGAGGTCTCAACCCCTCCCTTGTGGGCTGTGCACATATAAGCCGTCTCCCACAGCGTGTCCACATTGGACATTATCTTTCTGAATCCTGCCCATATAGGTACCATACACATGGTCAGGTTTTTAAATACATCGGTTCGGGGCTGCTCTGATATGGGTATACCTTGACGTTTGGTAGAGCGACTCAGTATACATTTTTTCAAAAAACGTATCAACAAAATACCCTGTGTTGTTATCATCTTTTTGCTATCACTTGCTGTTTACTTTTTCACAACAGAGTATTTTTATACGTTTGTTATACTGTGTTTTTCTGTGTTCAGTATTTTGGTGTTGTGAACACTGTCCTACAGACTTGTTCACAGTATGCATGGCTCATGTGTTTATATTCCCTACTGGTACTGTAGCTAAGTTATTATTACACCTCACAGTACTGCCCTAATGGAAATGAGAATAAAGCAGCCAAGCTGCAAGATGAAAAAAATATGTCAGATAAATATTAGTAAAGATATTGACATATTTTGAACAGTATATTTAAAGCACCCCTCTATTTATTTTTTATATTTTACCACTGGTGTGGTGCTTCTAATCTAAATTCCCTGCACTTAATTTTATACTTGCCTGCCATCGTGTTCACCTTCAAATGTTGCCTCTCCCATCAGTCTTGAGCAGACTGTGACCTACCGGATCACTCCAGTGTCCACTTTTCAATGTAGGTCTTTGAGAGTCTCTCTCTGGCTTTCATAAACTTTCATTAAGAGCTTGTGACCATTACTTCCGACTTCGGGAACTCAGAAGTTGCACACACAAGATAGCTCCATTGGACCAGAGCGGAGCCGATAGAAGGTGAAAACAGCAGTGGGTAAGTATAAGACTACAGTCAAGGAACTGACTCCACTGGACACCACTCCAGTGCTGAAAAGAAAATGCTGGAGTGATGCTTTAATAGCTTGCATTACAGTACAGATAATGAAACACTCCTGTTTATATTTATTTTATTAAATATGTGTTCATAAGCATGTAATGTAGTGTGAGGGTATTAATATACTCACCTATCGCTGCTCTCTCTGGCATCCAGTGCTGTTCTTCTCTGCTTCTCAGTGACATCACTGCAATTGCTACTAGTTGGCTCAGATCGTGCTCTATGTGTGAGTGGGAAGCCTCTTTTACAGTAAAAGTCTATGGAGCCTCGTTCTGACGCTCCATAGGTTTACATTGTAAAACTCATCTATGGGTAATGCAGAGAGTAGTGTGACCTGGGGAGTCTGCAGAGCGGTGACATCACTCTGAGGAAGAGTAGAACAACCCTGGACTCTGGAGACGCCGATAGGAGAGTATATTAATACACTCACATGACATTACATGCATTTATACACAGATGTAATAAAAAAATGCATGGAGTGCTTTTTTAACTTTTCCTAAGTTATTGCATTAGGAGACAAGTCTGGTGGAATCATAATCCAGACACAATCACTGCCCAATTGCAGTTAGTAAGAGATGTTCCTACTCTGTAAAATGGCTTTCCCCACCCTCCGCAAGTATCTGTCATTGCCTGTACTATTCACTCTTGACCTGGAAGCATGCTAAATTATGATGTTATCTAATAGGTCAGATGTGGAACAATGGGAAAATGAAAATAAATACTAGAGTATGTCTAATAATCCCATTCATGCATGCATAGGTATATTTGATATGTTTGGGCATTCATGGCTTAAATAATCCAACTATTCTTGTTTGAAAAAGCAGTTTTATTATACTGTCAGTCAGACTTTTAATATATTTTATGTGAGTCTACATATTGTACAGAAGGCAAACTGTGTGAATTAAAATTTGTGATACTATCCCCGAATAGTGAGTGACAAGATTTGATTTACGTACTGTTTAGCATTTAGATGATCCTGTGATATTTTTTCTTGTCAGGCTCTTCTATACCCCAGCTTTGTGTGAATAGCTGTTCTATTCATTTTTATCCAGGAAGAAACTAAAATGAAAGGTCACATGTATTTTCACACTTAGGTAGACAGGAAGATTTTGCATAACAATGTGTAGCTACAAACAGTCCTACGGTGCTCATGATCGACATGCAAGGCGAAGACATGTCGAAAAAGAAATAACTAAAGGTTTATAATATTTCATAAACCGTTCCATTGCAACACTGGATTTCAAAATCAAATGTTATGCTACTGTTGAAAATAGAAAACATATTGATGTACTGGGGAGGTGAAGGGCTTTATTTTCATTATGGGTTTAGGAGGAAATCCTTTGTTGCCACAAAGCAATAAACCGAGGCTTTGCCGAAGCTTTAATATTTTCTTAGTAGTGCACATGCTGAAAGCGTACGGAAAGATGTAAAAGGTCATTCTATAACTCGTAGGGTTGTGTAAATGTCAATTATGTGAAAGTGTCTTTGTGTCAAAAAAGAAGAATGTGAAAGCATTTTCAAAGGGCTATAATTATTTGGATGATTTTGTGAGGGACGAGGTAAAAGACTTTATTATCTGGAGGGCTGTCAACTTTCAAGTGCTAAAACGTCATGAAATTCTAGGTATATAGATGATGATTATTACCATTGGACTTCATTCACACATCCCTTTCTGTTCTTACAACTTTCATTAAGTGAAAGTTTTTTTTCCCAAGGTGTCAGTCTTTAAGGCTTGTTTCACACTAGCGTTTTAGCCCGCAGCGCACAGCGCTGCTAAGCCCCGCCCCCTGCCGCTCCCCCTCCGGTCATCTCCACCTAGTGTCGCACATCGCTGCATGCAATCTGCACACAATATCTTTAGCATAGGGTGCACAGACCATGCGCTGGCCGCCCGCTAGTAGGATTTTGCGTGCGCTGTGCCCTTTTGACTGTGCGCCGAGCTCACCAAAATGAAACATAGTGCGCTCGGTGCACATCGGCGCACCGTCAAAAGGGCGCAGCGCACGCAAAATCCTACTAGCGCACGGCCAGCGCACAGTCTGCGCACCCTATGCTAAAGATAGGGTATGCAGATCGCATGCAGCGATGTGCGATACTAGGCGGAGATGACCGGAGGAGGCGCGGCAGGGGGCGGGGCTTAGTGGCACCATGCGCTGCAGGCCAAAACGCTAGTGTGAAACTAGACTTTGTGTTTGATTTGCATCCATTCTTTTTATCTATTTTTTAAATGTAAGTTTGTCACCAGGTTTTTGCTACCCATTTGAGATCAGCATGTTGTAGAGGCAGATACCTTGAATCCATCAATGTGTCATTTACTGAGCTCCTTGCTGCAGTTGTGACAAAATCACAGTTTTAGCATTTATCTAAATGTGGAGCTCTGTTAACCCCACCCACAACACTGATTGGCAGCTTTCTGTGTTCACTGCGCATTGGCAGAATGCTGTTATCAGTTTGGAGGCAGGGTAATACAGAGTTCCTGAATATGGAGGAATACATGGCAACAGGATTTCTAGTCCCCTAATGATTATTTATGGCTAATAAAATAGTTATTTTATCAAAATTGCAGCAAGCGACCCAGTAAGTGATGCATCATTGAAATCACAATCTTTTTCTCTTTACATTATGCGGTCGACAGATTAAGTACTCTAAATCTGAATGATGTACAAAGTCACAACCTTTTTTCTATTGCCAATTAGTGATGAATGAATCATAAACAAGTCTAAATTAGATGTTTTCTGACCAATCCCCATGGTCTTGACTGGCCAAATTTTATCCACAAAACAGTGCCCACTGACATCCACAGAATCCGTAAAAAAAGTAGATGTTGAATGGTTACATGATTGGTTCTAAAAAATTTTATTGGTAAGTCTGTCTGGTATAAAAATAGTACATTAATGGAAAACTTATGTGTAAACAAAGCTTTACCATCAGCTTAGTCCACGATCCAATTCCTTCTGTTAAGCAAAAGTTAGAGATTGTGGTTAAAAGTTTGCACAAATTAAAGGAACACCAACAAAAATTGAAAAGGCACAGCGATTTCAAAAATATCCTTGCAATTTTCCTTTAATCTCCTCCTATTATTTTATTCTATTATTCCACATGTTTCAATTAAACTGTACAATATATTAAAAAATCTGTGTCGCTATCAGGAGCTCAGACACATCCTTATCCTCTTCCTCATTGTCTTTTATCTGGCAGTAAGACAATTTTCTTAAGCAAAAACCTCCATGTTCTGCCCTTTTTGCAACAGGTTGCTCAGATCCATTTCAGACAGTAAGGTCAGAAAATACAGCTGCTATCAATGAGGAATACATTCCTACAACAAGGATACCACCCACTGGTAATGGATGAACAGATCCACCAAGCTGCAAGGATCCCAAGAAGCAGCCTCCTGGATTATTGACTGAGGAAGGACAACAACAGGGTACCTCTTGTGGTCACATACATCACCCACATGAGCATTTTAAGGGAAATTGGTGCTGATCTCCAACCAATATTCCACAGAAACCACAGACTGAAAGAAATATTCCCAGAACTACCACTTTTCTCTTACAAACAGCTCCCTAGCTTAAAGGGAATCTGTCACCCCTTTTTTGAGATATCATATAATGATATCATTCAATTGTGTGTGGGGAGGAGGACCCCCATACAGTGATTGGGCTGAAACCAGGGGGACCGCCATCAGGGTTGTTGAAGAAACCACATCAGGGGGATTACAAAGGGAGACATGCGACTGAAGTTGTCAGGGCAACAGGGGGCGGGGCGAGGGTAAAAGGAGCAGGGGACGCGCTGAGGTGGCAGTTGGCAGAGAGCCTGACAGGAGAGAGGAAGCCGTGCGGCAGAGAGAGGACTGTGGCAACTGACGGTGTGGAAAAGAGAGACAGGCAGGAGACTGAAAAAGGGAAATTTGAGACTGACCGAAGGTTGACGCGTAAGAGACTCTCCCCGGGAGTTTCCCCCCGCAAAGATTCAGATAAAGTGACGGCCGCTGATTCCCTCCGTGGTGTGACAGGACCGGGATCTCAGGCGACCGCTGCGACGACACAGCAATCCGGTACAGTGGCCAGGACACTGCCCCCCTGTCTTCTCCCACAGCTGCGGCCCCGTCATCACCGACCTCAGGGGACGTCACCTCGCTATAAGCGGCCGCAGAGCCCGTCCCGGTTACTGAGGGGACACTGAGCAGAATTTGTTAACGTTTATGTCTTTTTTTTTTAAACTGCGTCATGACCTGGCTGGGGAACGAGCGCCTCTAAACGGACGCCTGGGAGATTGACCCCCTGAACAGTTTCTTCAGGGCCTGTTGTGCCCCCACCGTGCCAGCCTCTTCAGGGCCCGTTGTGCCCCACCGACCCCATTTCTTCAGGGCCTGTTGTGCCCCACCGTGCCAGCTTCTTCAGGGCCCGTTGTGCCCCACCGACCCCATTTCTTCAGGGCCCGTTGCGCCCCACCATCCAGTTTCTTCAGGGCCTGTTGTGCCCCATTGTTCTGGTCTCTTCGGGGCTGGACAAGCACAAGTCCTTCCGGGAAGTCGTGGATTACAAGGCAGCCACATCTGCAACCCCTGAGTGGTCGTGAACTCGAGCGACGCCCGGAAGGCTAAGTGTATTATAGAGAAAATAAGGACCCTTTTTGTTTTTTTTTAATGTTGTTTTACGAGTCCCTGCGAGGACAAATAAGTGTTTCCTGTTTTGTCTGATTTAATCAGTTTTAGCCCTTGCGGCTTTAAAACTTATAAAAGTTTATTTCACCCCACATTCAGTTTCGTGTCTCGTCACTGCATCCTGTGAGCCTGCTCGAACCCTACACTTGGCGTAGTCGGCAGGATGCAGTCTCCGAGCGCGGACAGTGGTAGCCCCGAACATGGGGGAGCTGTAAGCTCTGTAAATAATGAGGGTCCCCGTACCAGCATCTCATTGGGGGCCATGTTGAACAACCTGCCTAGATTCTCTGGCTCAAATACTATGCTATGGAGCTGGACAGAGCGGATGAGGGGGCTTTTTCGGATGCACCCAATGACCCCTGACCTGGAAGCTGAAGTGGCACTCATGGCCCTAGACGGGGAGGTGCGGAGGTCAGTGATGTTGAAACCCCCGGGGCACCGCAACACTTTTGAAAAGGTGTTGCAGATAGTGGAACAGACCCACGGGGATCCCACTAATGTGGGAGAGTTAAGGACCCAACTGTTTAGCCGGATGCAGGCAGAGGGGGAGACGATTACTCAGTATATGAATGTACTCCAAGAGTTGCATACGGCTATTGAAAGAAAAGATGGGTTAGGGGTAGGACCTGTTGACATAACCCTACGTGACCTACTGGTGACTGGACTGCGAGATCCACTGATAAAGCAGGCTTTAAGGGAACGGATCAGAATGAATCCCCAAATCGACTTTTCAGAAGTGGGAAGTCAGGCACGGGTTCAGGAGCAAGAGCAGGGGATAGCGGTCCCCGTGGGGAAGGTCCGAGGTGTGGAGGCCTCCTCGAACACAGTTGAGGAACCTCAATGGGTGGAGGAGATGAAGCGTGAATTGAAAAATATAAAGAGCGAGTTGGCTGAAGTAAAGAGAAGAACCGAACCGGAGACTGGACGACCCAGTGCTAACCCCGGTCCCTGGGGGTCACGCTCTCCGCGAGGTGGTCAATCTCTACCGGCCCGGTGTTATGAGTGTGGAGAACCAGGCCACTTCGCCCGAGAGTGTCCGCGGCGTGGGAGATACCCACCCCGGCGGCCATTAAACTAAAGGGCTCCGGGCTGGGGGGACGCCGCTCGGAGCCGAAAACCACAACTAGGGGTGGTGGAAGTCCCGAAGATTTGGTAGTAAAGTGTCCTGAAGTTTGGGCAGAAGTAGAGGGCCGGGCCGTCCGGTGTCTGGTGGACACTCAGTCACAAGTAACCACTATGCCCGCAGCGTACTTTCAACAAAACTTTCCGGAGGCAGCAAGGCCTCAGTGGGGGCCCATGATTAGACTAGTAGCCGCCAACCAACTGCCGGTTCCGGTTGCCGGGGTAGTGTGGGTGCAGGTGACGTTGTGCGGTAAACCCCTCGGCCGCAGAGGGGTGGTGCTGACTCAAGGAGAAGCTGATCAACGACACCCCGTCACCCTAGGCATGAATATTTTAAAAGAGTTTGGTAACCTGTTGCTTAATGATCCCACACAAAGGACACTGAAGCAGTGGGGTTCTCGCACAGCTCAGGGACAGGTATTCCAGCAGCTGGTGCGAGGTGCGCGGGTGCATCGGGACTGCCAGGAGGGTGAGGCTCTGGGCAAGGTCATCGCGACAGCGGCACCCCTGCTTGTGCTGCCTCCTGGACAGACAGTGGTGGCCCTGCCAATTCGGGCCCCGATACCTTTGGAAGGCGTAGAGGTGCAGGTGGAGCCGTGTCACTCAGAGCACTTACCTCCTGGCATACTGGTGGCCCGTTCCCTCGCTACGGTGCGAAAAGGAACCGCCCTGGTCCGCTGCGTTAACCTTGAAGACCGAGATATCATTCTGAAAGCACGGACTGTACTGGCCAAACTAGTAAAGCCTCTAGAAGAAGTGCTGCCCGCTGCTGCGGTTCAATTACGAGTACACCCCGAGGATCCTGGGGAGGTAACAATACGAACCCTACAGGCCCACGAAGTCTCGACACAAGAGAAGGGCCGAAATATTTTGGAGCAGATGCGGGCCGAGCTTTCTGGACTAACTGCGGCCCAACTTTCACAAGTAAAAGCATTGCTGGGACAGTACCATGAAGTATTTGCTAGTCATGAGGACGACTTTGGGTGTACCACCGCCATCACTCATGAGATCCCCACAGCAGGAGCGGCCCCTATCCGAGAACGATATCGACAGATCCCGCCACAACTCTATCAGGAGGTGAAAACTTTGCTGGCTCAGATGCTACAAAAAGGGGTGATACGGGAAAGTCAAAGCCCTTGGGCGGCCCCCATTGTGTTGGTCCGGAAGAAAGATGGTACACTACGATTCTGTGTTGATTATCGTAAATTGAATGCTTGCACTATTAAAGACTCATACCCACTGCCCCGCATAGAAGAATCTCTGTCTGCATTGGGTAAAGCAACATATTTTTCGACCCTGGACTTGGCCAGTGGGTACTGGCAGGTGCCTATGTCAGAAGAGGACAGAGCTAAGACGGCGTTCATAGTGCCCATGGGACTGTTTGAGTTTAATCGAATGCCATTCGGGCTGGCCAACGCCCCCGGGACATTTCAGCGATTGATGAAGCGATGTCTAGGGGATCTCAATTTTGAGGCCACGTTGATCTACCTGGACGACATCATCGTCTATGCCGCCTCCTTCGAGGACCACCTGAAGCGGTTGGGACAGGTACTCAGCCGGCTGCAAAAGTACGGGTTGAAGGTGAAGCCTCAGAAATGTCACCTATTTCGCTCTCAGATTGAGTATCTGGGTCATGTCGTTTCGGCAGAAGGTGTGAGGCCATCCCGGGAGAAGATTGCTGCTATCCAGGAATGGCCTACCCCCGAGACGGTGAAAGACGTGCGGGCTTTTCTGGGGTTAGCTGGATATTACCGTCGTTTCGTAAAGAATTTTGCATGTCGAGCTCGAGCCCTACATGACCTGCTGAAGGGGGCTCCCGCTGGGGCCAATGGGCGAAAAATCCAGTGGCAACACCCTCAGGAAGAGGCCTTCCGAGATCTCAAGGCTGCACTCTCGGATGCCCCAGTGTTGGCTTATGCGGATTTTTCTCAGCCGTTCATCCTGCACACTGACGGGAGTCTTCACGGGCTAGGAGCTGTGTTGTCACAAGTTCAGGATGGCCGGGAAAGGGTGATCGCATATGGAAGCCGTTCACTCCATGACTCCGAGCGTAACCCTGACAATTACAGCTCTTTTAAGCTCGAGCTCCTCGCAGTGGTGTGGGCTATGACGGAGAGATTCGCAGAGTACCTAGCGGGCTCCGAGGTGGTAGTGCGAACTGACAATAACCCACTGGCTCATTTGGAAAACGCCAAGTTGGGGGCTTTGGAGCAGCGATGGGTGGCCCGAATGGCGAAGTACAATTACAAGATTATTTACAAAAGAGGGGCCGAGAATGTTCATGCAGATGCTCTCTCTAGGATTCGACATACAACTCCTGGACAGAATCGAGACGAAGAATTAGAAGGAGAGGAAATACCGTTCGCTCTTACCGCTGCCGTGCTCACCAATGTTGATGCAAAAGTATCTTCCCCAGAGGCCCACAGGGGCATCCTGGAACAATCTCGTAATAAGTGGATACAACAGCAACAAGAAGATGAAGAAGTTGGACTTCTCCGGACATGGGTCGCCGCTGGTCAATTACCCACTGATACTCAACGACAAGCTTTGACCCAAGACCTGTCGCTGATGCTGCGACAATGGGAGAGACTGATTATCCGAAGGGGATTACTGTACCGTAAGATCACTTCGCAAACAACCTCAACGACTGTTTGGCAGGTGGTCACGCCCGGAGCTAAACTACACGAACTGGCTCGAGAGGCTCACGAAAAAGGGGCCCACTTTGGAGTCAAAAAGACTTTGCAATGGTTACAACAGAAAGTTTATCACCCACGCTTGTCGGCTGTTGTGGATGAAGTTTGTCGTACTTGCCGCTTATGTGAATTGGCCAAACCGCCTGCTCAGAGGGCCGCAACACAGACGATTGTGACTTCAGAACCCTTGGAGCTCTTGACGGTGGATTATCTGCACATTGGTCCCGCATTCCAGGGATACGAACACTGCCTCGTCATGGTGGATCATTTCACTAAATTCGCTGTGGTCACCCCTACTCGAGACCAGACCGCGGAGTCAGCCGCCTCCGCAATTTGCAGAAATTTTATACAAGTGTACGGCTGTCCTCAGTGCATACATTCCGACCAGGGAGCATGTTTTTTGGGGAAAGTTATGGAGGAACTACATCATCTTTATGGGATTGATAAATCCCGGACCACACCATATCACCCGCAAGGGAATGGGGCTTGTGAGCGATTTAATCGGACATTGATTCAAATGCTACGCACTCTGGAGAGTGACAAGAAAGCTCGTTGGCCTGAATATGTTTCTGAATTAGTGTGGGTTTATAATAATCGGGTACATCGAGTAACGGGCTATACTCCTTATTTCCTGCTGTTCGGACGAGAGGGTAAAGGGATCACGGAGGTAGAGTTGGACCCCGAAGAGCCTCGGCCCTGGACCGGAGTGTCGTCTTGGGTCCGAAATCATCGCCACAGGTTGCAAACTCTTCACCGAATTGTACATACCAAACTTCAAGACTGGGAACACCCCGGGAAGAATACAACCTCCCCTCCCCATCTCCAAAGCGGGGACCGTGTGCTTGTACTAGATCAACGCCCCCAGAATAAACTGGAGTCACGTTGGGAAGAGAGTCCTTATCGGGTACTACGCCGTATCCATTCAGAAGGACCTGTGTACGAAATACAGCCCGAGCAGGATGAAACACTGCCTACTCGCATTGTGCATCGTAATATGTTACGCCTGTGTATTTCTTCCGACCCGAAGCAACTGGAACCCGTCCCGAGGACATCCGAACCGGAGTCCATATGCTGGGACTCAGACGACGAGGATTTCCCTCCAGTTCCCAAGGGCCCTCCACCCAATAATGAGCCAGTTGACACAATTAACCCACCGGCATCTTGCAGCTCACCGACGTCCACCACCCCAGAAGATTCCACCCCAGTCGAACTTAGACGCTCCGAGCGGTCAACAGCCGGCAAACCCCCCGAACGGTATGAACAAGACCAGTTCGTATGGCAACAAATATTGACACCTTTACAGACCAATCTCAATAGACTAACACCCTCGCCCGAGGACTGGCGAGCTTACAGGGTGGGGGAATGTGGGGAGGAGGACCCCCATACAGTGATTGGGCTGGAACCAGGGGGACCGCCATCAGGGTTGTTGAAGAAACCACATCAGGGGGATTACAAAGGGAGACATGCGACTGAAGTTGTCAGGGCAACAGGGGGCGGGGCGAGGGTAAAAGGAGCAGGGGACGCGCTGAGGTGGCAGTTGGCAGAGAGCCTGACAGGAGAGAGGAAGCCGTGCGGCAGAGAGAGGACTGTGGCAACTGACGGTGTGGAAAAGAGAGACAGGCAGGAGACTGAAAAAGGGAAATTTGAGACTGACCGAAGGTTGACGCGTAAGAGACTCTCCCCGGGAGTTTCCCCCCGCAAAGATTCAGATAAAGTGACGGCCGCTGATTCCCTCCGTGGTGTGACAGGACCGGGATCTCAGGCGACCGCTGCGACGACACAGCAATCCGGTACAGTGGCCAGGACACTGCCCCCCTGTCTTCTCCCACAGCTGCGGCCCCGTCATCACCGACCTCAGGGGACGTCACCTCGCTATAAGCGGCCGCAGAGCCCGTCCCGGTTACTGAGGGGACACTGAGCAGAATTTGTTAACGTTTATGTCTTTTTTTTTTAAACTGCGTCATGACCTGGCTGGGGAACGAGCGCCTCTAAACGGACGCCTGGGAGATTGACCCCCTGAACAGTTTCTTCAGGGCCTGTTGTGCCCCCACCGTGCCAGCCTCTTCAGGGCCCGTTGTGCCCCACCGACCCCATTTCTTCAGGGCCTGTTGTGCCCCACCGTGCCAGCTTCTTCAGGGCCCGTTGTGCCCCACCGACCCCATTTCTTCAGGGCCCGTTGCGCCCCACCGCCCAGTTTCTTCAGGGCCTGTTGTGCCCCATCGTTCCGGTTTCTTCAGGGCCTGTTGTGCCCCATCGTTCCGGTTACTACAGGGCCCGTTGCGCCCCACCGTCCAGTTTCTTAAGGGCCTGCTGCGCCCCATTGTTCTGGTCTCTTCGGGGCTGGACAAGCACAAGTCCTTCCGGGAAGTCGTGGATTACAAGGCAGCCACATCTGCAACCCCTGAGTGGTCGTGAACTCGAGCGACGCCCGGAAGGCTAAGTGTATTATAGAGAAAATAAGGACCCTTTTTGTTTTTTTTTAATGTTGTTTTACGAGTCCCTGCGAGGACAAATAAGTGTTTCCCGTTTTGTCTGATTTAATCAGTTTTAGCCCTTGCGGCTTTAAAACTTATAAAAGTTTATTTCACCCCACATTCAGTTTCGTGTCTCGTCACTGCATCCTGTGAGCCTGCTCGAACCCTACATGTGTGTCACATAAGGATTCTCTTAGTACTTTTGCTTCCCCCTGACCCCGCACCTTTCATGCATAAATACTTTTTTTATATCGGTTCAGATGTATGTAAACTGCCATGGTCCGGTCCGCTGGGCGGGGCTTATTCAACTGCTCCCCCCTCCCTGTCTTGCTTTACACAAGAAGAAATGCGTAGAGCAAGGCAGGGAGGGAGGGGGGAGCAGGTGAATAAGCCCCGCCCAGCGGACCGGACAGCGGCAGTTTACATACATCTGAACCAATATAAACAAGGTATTTATGCATGAACAGTGCGGGGTCAGGGGGAAGCAAAAGTACTAAGAGAATCCTTATGGGGCGCACAATTGAATTATATCATTATATGATATCTCAAAAAAGGGGTGACAGATTCCCTTTAAGGAATCTCCTTTTCAGAAGTGTCCTCTCATCACCATCACTGACAAGCACATTCCCATTTAACAATAAAAAAATGCAAAACTTGCACCCATATATTATCAACAAATATAGTCCATATACCAAACACAAATCAAGAGTGCAAGATCATTGATTTCTTTTCATGTACATCCTGCAATGTGGTGCACATGATACAATGCACAAGGTGCACTGTAAGTACCTACATTGTGGAAGTCATGCCAAAACTACAAATAAGAATTAATCTATACAGGCACATAATTATGAATGAGCTGGACATGCCTGTGGAAAAACATTTCTATGGACCTGGACACTGTATGACAGATTTAAAAGTCTTAATACTGAAAGGTCATTTTAAGGACGATGGAGAGAAGCACTTGGGAATTCAAACTAATAAGGATATTCAATTCTTTCACAATAGAAATCATAGAATGTTAGATTTGAAAGGGACCTGAAGGGTCCAGCATTCATTAAACCATCTCAGACAGATGTTTTTCAAGTCTCCTTTTGAAGACTTCCATTGAAGGAGAACTTACCTTCTCTAGTGGCAGCCTGTTCCACTCACTGATCACACGCACTGTCATTTTTTAATATCTAATCTGTATCTTTTCCCTTTCATAGAATCATAGAATCATAGAATCGTAGAGTTGGAAGGGACCTTCTGGGCCATCTGGTCCCACCGCCTGCTCAAAGAAGGATTCGCTAAATCATCCCAGACAGATGTCTGTCCAGCCTCTGTTTGAAGACTTCTATTGAAGGAGAACTCACCACCTCTTGTAGCAGCCTGTTACACTTATTGATTACTCTAACAGTCAAAAAGTTTTTTCTAATATCTAATCTGTGTCTCCTCCCATTCAGTTTCATCCCATTGCTTCTAGCCTTTCCTTGTGCAAATGAGAATAAAGATGATCCTTCTACAATGTGACAGCCCTTGAGATATTTGTAGACAGCTATTAAGTCTCCTCTCAGTCTTCTCTTTTGCAAGCTAAACATTCCCAAATCCTGCAACCATTCCTCATAAGACAGGATTTGCAGACTGGTCAACATTCTGGTCGCTCTTTTCTGAACTTGCTCTAGTTTGTTGATGTCTTTCTTAAAATGTGGCACCCAAAACTGGACACAGTATTCCAGATGAGGTCTGACCAAAGAGGTGTAGAGGGCAATAATGACTTCACGTGATCTAGAATGTTTGCTTCTGTTAATACATCCTAGAATTGCATTTGCCTTTTTTGCTGCTGCATCACACTGTTGACTCATATTCAGTCTGTGATCTATTAGTGTACCCAAGTCTTTTTCACACGTGCTGTTGCTTAGAATTCCTCCTATTCTATAGATGTAACTTTTGTTTTTTTCCCAGATGTAGAATCTTGCATTTCTCCCCCCTTCTAGATACCATTCTATTAGTCATTGTCCAGTGTTCAAGCTTATGTAAATCCTTATGAATCCTTTTTCTAGTGTTAGCTATCCCACCTATCTTTGCATGGTCTGTAAATTTAATCAGGTTATCTTCAGTTTCCTTATCTAGATCATTTATAAAAATATTGAAAAACACTGGGATTAGGATAGAGACTTCTGGTACTCCACTTGAAGTTCTCTTCCATTTGGATGTGCAACCATTTATTACCAGTCTTTGAGTATGAGCACTGAGCCAGTTATGAATCTACTTAGCCATAGCCTTGTCAATCCCCTACTAGATAATTTTATCAAAAAGGATAGTGTGTAATACTTTATCAAATTCTTTGCTGAAGTTGATATATACTATATCTACTTACAGTATATATCGCATTTCCCTGATCCATCCAGTCAGTGATTCCATCATAGAAGGGAATTAGATAAGTGTAGCATGACTTGTTTGCTACAAACTCATGCTGGCTATGGTTAATTACTGTATTCTTATCCAAGTACTCACATACATTTTGTTTAATAAAGTGTTCAAAGATCTTTTCTGGTATACAAGAAAGGATCACTGGCCTGTAATTTCCTGGCTCCATCTTCTTCTCTTTTTGAACATAGGGACAGTATTTGCCATTCTCCAATCTTTTGGGACTGCTCCTGTTCTCCAGGATTTTTCAAAGATTCTGGCTAGTGCTTCAGCAATTTCTTCTGCTAACGCTTTCAGTACCCTAAGATGTTATTCATCTGGCCCAGGAGATTTTAATTAATTTTAATTAGATAAGTGTTCCCTCACCATCTTTCTGTTTATTGATAGTTTGGATTCTTTTATTCTTTCAATGGCACCTTGAAGATCAGTTGCTTTCTTAGAGAACACAGGAGCAAAATAGGAATTTAAAAGCTTGACCTTCTCAAAATCATTTTTGACCACTTCACCTTTTTTGTCCTGTAAAAATCCTATAGCATCTTTGACTTTTCTTGAACTATCCCTCAAATCCTTTTTTACTGCTTTTGGTTTCCCTTGTAAGCCTCACTTTATTACTGGCTTCAGCTCTTCCAATGCTCGCCCTGCATTTCCTGTAAACAGCATTATATTGATCTTTAGATATTCCCCCTTCTTCCATTCAATATACATTTAATTCTTCCTTTTTTTAACAAGTGATTAAGTTATGTGTTCATCCATTCTGGTCTCTTTAAATGCTTCCAATCCTTCCTTCTTTTTGGGATTGTTATCGATTGTGCAGTGAGAATTTCATTTGACAAAATCTCCCATCCTTCTTGGACATTTCTGTCTTTTGGAACATCAAGCCATTAACCTTTCCTACCATCTTTCTGAGTCCATTAAAATCTGTTTTTCTGAAGTACAACCTTAAAGTCTGAGTGCTCACTGGTCTTCCTCCTCTTGTACTCTCTTCTACCTTTCAAAAGATAAAGTTGTCAGCAAGAGAATATGAGAATTCTCTGGACACATTACTTTTGCTTGAGAGAGATTCCTAACAAATATCTGAATAGCTAAAATTTCCCATGATCGTTATGTTGTACTTTTTGAGAACAGAGACATCTAATGTAAAAAGAGTTCATCGATATCTTCAGTCTGTCCAGGTGGCTATATTAAACACCTACCTTTCTGTTCTTCTCTCCTTGTATTCTTACTTAGTTTATACAGAGCTACCAGCCTCTGAAGCTTGGATCTTTGTGGAGATAAACATTTTCCTAACATACAATGCAACACTTCTTCCCCTCTTCTAATACATAAGTTGTAGCCTTTAAGGTTTGTATTCTAATCATCCTCCCACCAAGTTTCAGTGATGCCTGAATTTAGGAATTAACTTAAAACTCAATTTAAATTCAGTGAGGGCTCAATTTAACACCTGAACTTTTGACTCACTAGATAGACAACTCACACCTCCATCAGTTGGACTACAGATAACTAAGGAAACGTTCCCACTAACTCTCCATTTGTAGCAAAAACTCTGATTTGATTTCCTAGGCTTATCATTAGAAGGCATCACTCCTTCCACTTTTCAAAAAATGTCCTGTTGTAATATTTCTTAAATGTTGTGCTCTTGTCTTTTTAATTCATTTGTAAACCGGCTTGAAGGAGCACTTGTGATGTGAAAGCTTGCAAATATATGTTTTGGGGTTAGCCAATAAAGGTATCACTCCTAGAATACTTTTGTCATTTTTGAGCATAAAAGTATTTACATTGATAAGGGGCAAAATTTACTTTGAGGACAGTTGAAGATGAATATAATTAGCAGGAGATTAACTGTTCCACTGGCCAATATTCAAATGCCATAGTGTCATGATCCATGCTGGATCATGACAGATAAAAGCACATATAACCTTTTTTTCTCCTTAAGCTTGTGCTTAAGTTTTGGTTTTGCCCCCGGTGACCATTAGGATTGTTGCACAGTGGTGTCTTTTGTTCTAGTTTGCCCCCGGTGGTGGTGAGCATCATTGCACTCGGGTTTCTTTAGTTTAGTGCATGATTATAAAGCAGGTGATTGCTCTGGCTCTGCTATAAAAGAGTGTCAGGTGTTGCAATCACTGTTGGCGATAGTGTTCATTTCAACCATCCTTGTTGGAGGAAGGATCTAGAGAGAGGTCCTGGCAGCTCAGTCAGAGCCCTGTTGTGGAAGGAGTCAGAGGGGATTTCCTTGCAGCTCTGACAGAGCTTGGTGGCAGCTATTCAGGAGAAAAGCTGCATTCTGGTGGTGGACTCTGTTGCTGGGAGCAAGAGCAACAGAGCAAAGCTAAGTGGTGTTTCCCTGTTTGTATTTTTCCCTGGTGTGTATTAGTACAGCGGTGGGGCCAGTGCCTGCACCACCCAGCTCCCTAGCAAGGGATAGGTGTAGGGTTTGCTAGGGTGACAGGCATCCTGAGCGGTGCCCAGTGCGGAACCAGCCTAGGGAAAGTTAGGAGTGTGAGGGTCACTGACTCAGGGGAGTGCAGGAGGTCTCCACGTCCCCGTTCCCTATCACAGGGCCCACCATTGTAACTGTTTCCCCTTTCCCCGTGTCTTGTTGTTTTAGTTACCGGCCTGTGGGCTGTGTCACACAGGACAGTTTCACGTGCCGTGTCTTATTTCAGTTACCGGCCCGCTGGTCGCATCACACAGGACGGGTCCACGTGACATTATCACCAACCATAGCATTTTTTTTCTCTCTGGTGAGCCATGGGCCAAGTTCAGACCAGTGAGCAGTTGTTGCTGGCCCTCACTGAGATTAGTGAGGAGCTGAATGATGCAGTTCAGCAGCACCTGCAGCGGAATTATGGGTCTGAGGCCTATCCTCTGCCTCAACTAGAGGATCCATATATGGCTTTGGCGAGGATGTGCCATGGAGTTCCTTCTTGGGAGCAGGACTTGCTTATACAGGCGGACGTACCCAGGCAGGTGGGTGGAGTCGGTGTCCCCATGGTGCTGCCTGGTGTTCCCCAAGGTGAAGGGGTACGTCCCTGTAGTGAGCAGACTAATAATTCAGTCATGGGCACTGACACCGAAAATTCTGTACTGTCAGAGAAGCCGTGCCCCCTGGTCGTGTGGAGGAGGACGACCTGGGAGTGTATATTTCCTCCTTGCCCTCAGAAGGTACTAGGTCAGCAGAGGTGATGGTTGGCGAGGTACCTGAGGGCATATCGGTGCTTGTTAACAGTGGAGCTGAAGTCAGTCTGGTGGATGCTCTGTTTGTCCAGACTCATGGTCTGAGGTGTGAGACGCCGGATAGACCCATAAGCGTCCTGGCCATTAACTCTGTCCCACTGAGCCAGGGGGGGTTAAAACAAGTCGTAGAAAACATTGA
This sequence comes from Dendrobates tinctorius, assembly GCF_039654945.1. Taxonomy (NCBI): domain Eukaryota; kingdom Metazoa; phylum Chordata; class Amphibia; order Anura; family Dendrobatidae; genus Dendrobates; species Dendrobates tinctorius. Next base: position 8,877,041 of record NW_027361742.1, read on the forward strand.
GCTGCATAGCAGACATCAGGATGTGTCCCAGCCATACTACGTCTTGGAGGGAAATCCAGCATCTATCGTTTGGGGCCCCCCTTGGTCTAAAAAGCACACCCCAGTCTTAGATTGGCAGACTAGGGAAGTAGTCAGCTGGGAGCAGTCGTGTGAGGGCTGCTGCCTAGGGGCTTCTGTCCCTGCTGTCTCTCTTCAAGCGTCTCCTTCCTCTCCAGTGGGAGCAGCAGAGGTGCTGCAGGAGAGTAGGGGCAAGGCTCAACCCTTGCCATTAGCCAACCCTGAGAGGTGCAGACCTCATAGTAGGAGGGGTTGGAGGGTGTTGTTTCCCTTGGTGAATTGCGGGGGTGTGAGTGTGGTGACACAGGGGGATGCCTCTGTTGTCAATTCCAGAGGGAGTTCACCCTATTTTGACAAACGAATATGTGGCAATAAATGTTCAGGTCCAGACCTGTGTGTGAACGAACATGTATGGGTGGCCACCAAAAACATCCAGTGGAAGTGTGTTGTGGGGGTCTGGAATTCTCAGGTGATCGGGCTGTATCTGGTGTCAGCTGTCCAGGGCCCGGAGACTTACTGGCTGGAGTTGCCCACATACTTGCCCATGCACCTCTCATTCCCCAGATCGGCGCTTTGGAGATGGGAGGTGCCTCAGGAACATATGTTGCCAATACCAGCGGTGCTCGTTTGTCATAAACCTGAAGTGCAGGTAGTTGTTGGGGTGAATTCTGGACCGGGGCATCCCCGCTGTAGGTGGTTCCCTGATGAGGAGCTGTCTTGAGGGTCCAGAGGCCCCTCATTAAGGGGAGGGCACTGTCATGATCCATGCTGGATCATGACAGATAAAAGCACATGTAACCTTTTTTTCCTTAAGCTTGTGCTTAAGTTTTGATTTTGCCCCTGGTGGCCATTAGGATTATTACACAGTGGTGTCTTTTGCTCTAGTTTGCCCCCGGTGGTGGTGAGCATCATTGCAATCTGGTTTCTTTAGTTTAGTGCATGATTATAAAGCAGGTGATTGCTCTGGCTCTGCTATAAAAGAGTGTCAGGTGTTGCAATCACTGTTGGTGATAGTGTTCATTTCAACCATCCTTGGAGGAAGGATCTAGAGAGAGGTCCTGGCAGCTCAGTCAGAGCCCTGTTGTGGAAGGAGTCAGAGGGGATTTCCTTGCAGCTCTGACAGAGCTTGGTGGCAGCTATTCAGGAGGAAAGCTGCATTCTGGTGATGGACTCTGTTGCTGCGGAGCAAGAGCAACCGGAACCGGCCTAGGGAACGTTAGGAGTGTGAGGGACACTGACTCAGGGGAGTGCAGGAGATCTCCATGTCCCTGTTCCCTATCACAGGGCCCACCGTTGTAACTGTTTCCCCTTTCCCCGTGTCTTGTTGTTTTAGTTACCGGCCTGCGGGCCATGTCACACAGGACAGTTTCACGTGCCGTGTCTTGTTGTTTCAGTTACCGGCCTGCTGGTCATGTCACACAGGACGGGTCCACGTGACACATAGATAGTAAGGCTCATTTTGATCCCCAAATAGAATTATAGCCTATATTTGTTTTGCCAATTGATATATTTGACATGATACTATATTATTTCACATTCACACCACATATGAAGCAGAATACCTACATCCCTGTAGCAGCTCCAACAAACATGTGAGAATGTAGGGGAATACATTAGATAGGTGATTGCATTAAATACCAACTATAAAGTGATTTCCAGTATGTTTCAAAATGATTAACATGGTAGGAAACTTTATTGAAAAGTTTGAGTGTGAATACCCATTGCTCTTCAGAAAAGGTTAATTGTAATTCAGACTTTCACTTGGATTGAAATGTATGCAAGGAGAGAAAACGGTGTGTTAAGATAATCGCCTAGGCCTTAGAAATTTCCTGATTCACTTTCTTAGGATCAGAGAAATAAGTCTTGTAAGTAGATCATAGTTGATGAAAGGAAATATCAAACCTTAGAATGAAACGTCTCAATTTTAAACATTTGTAGAATTCTTTCTGAGATTGTCTTGCTGGTTTGTTAAAGGCAAGTAAACTAATTTCTTTTAATATATCATCAAGTGTTAAAATAGAAAAAAAGAAAAAAAAGCCAACTCTCCAAGTGTTTGGAAAATATATTGATTTTTTTTATAAAGTATATGCAAAAATATGTGGTATATATTGATAAACAACCTGCATCTTTTATAGCAAATCTAGGTGCTGTCAGATATAAAGTGATTACAGTTTGATGATGAAAATATAATTTAATTAATTAATACATCAAAACAAAAGGATGCTTAAAAAGAAAGGGCAATAGGCCTCCAAAATTAGGGGGACACAGGCAATAGATTAGATCCCATTAGTAAGACAGGTTTTCTATATACAGACAAATCTAAAACATGATAAATTAAATATTAACAAGTTCAAAAATTAATAAGAAGGAAATACTTATAAGAGTATAGACTATTTATGTCACAAAGAGATGACTTTATAATCAAAGTGCCAGGGCAATAATTCCATTATATAGGCATATTAGCATGTGAGTTATTTCTACAACATGACTATATGATAGAAGTGCAAGGAGTAATAGTTATGACAGAAATGCCCTTTTACTTATGAGGTAACTGTGCCAGGATACCACATAGCCAGGCTCAGGTAGCAGTAGTAGATAAAAAACAATTACACGGCATATTACCTAAATTTGTAGGCCACCAGAGGGAAGAGCTGAAGTTGTTTCATCCTCCCCCCAAACCCCGTTTCGACTATGCTGCTTTTGGGGGCTTGTGTGATGACATATATATTGTTATTATAAAGAAAAGGGAAGACCATTCTATAGGGAAGTTTTAAGTCCTTCACTATGAATGTAATATGTGGGAATTCTTTCCGCCTTCCGAAGGGTTTTCTAAAATTGTCATTTTACCAAGATAAGCTGTGTTATCTGCTTCTCTGATGCCTCAATCAGCAGACACCTTTCAATGATAGAGCTAACCAGGAGAGTCATTTGCAATCCCCACAGACCCAATGCTTCCCACTTGTGCCAGAATTTGTTGCTACAACTAGTAAATGTGGCGTTAACCAAGGCAGCATTAGCACCTATAGTATTTTTTGACGAGAAGGACAAGATATTTAATCACCCATTAAATCAATATGACACACTTCAGTAAGCAGAGAAGAAGCCCCTGAACAGCCATGTTCAATCTCATCTAAACTGTGTCCTTTCTCAGGCAGATAGCTTTAGCTCTGATCCCATGGACTTCTTTGTTAGCAAACTGGAATAGAGGGAAGTCCAATTTGCTATGAGCATACTATCATGTCCAAACTCCAGTGTTGTGGCAAAGAGGATATTCAGCATGACCGTGGCTTTGTTACATGCAAGTAGATCAGGTTATATTCCATGAACCTAGAAAACACTATAGTTGTCACAATGAATCAAGCCTGGAAAAATGCATTTCATTCACCTATGGCTGATGACAATGATTTGGCCATTTCATCTGCCTGACTGACTATCCGTTGTCTGTCTTTTACGCAGTTCTACTACCCCAGTGATAAAGGCCCACTCTGAGCCAGGCATCCACTCTCTGTCCATCATAAAATTTAGTGTATAGAAAAAGTACCGCTGCTTCCAAGGTTGACATTGCTGGCCTCACTCTGCCGCACATCTCCTTGCTTGTTGTAGCACATTTTTCTAACATTTGTTTTCTACCATTGCTATTCCATGTTCTTTATCCTGTGATATTTCAACTTTCCTCATGGGGGACTTTAAAATCCCCATTGATGATCTGTTCTCCCCATCTGCCACTCATCTTTCTCTAACCTCCTCCTTCTGCCTGACGCAGCTTACGGATGGACCTAGTCTTCTCTCAGCTCTGCTCAGTGCATGACTTCTTTAACTCCACTTTCTTGTTGTCTGACCACAACTTTCTATCATCCTGTGTCAAGAACTATCTCCCTGTGTTTTTAAGCATACCTCTCTTTCGACAGGACTATCACCTCAACTCACTAACCTAACTCTCCCCTGTTCCCTCCTTCTAAAGGTTGTCATAATTTGCTCCATCCTAATCATCTGTCTCCACATCCTATGTGCACCCGATAGCACATGGTAACTTCACTTAGACTAAGACTAACTGATGACTGGATTATGCATCATTATATGAAAATCTTTATTATAAGGATGCCTGGACTGTACGTAACAAGCATGTTCAACCTATTGTTTCCCCCTATTTACTTATAGATTGTAAGTGAACAGGGCCCTTACTCCTCCTGCAACTGTTGAATTAAATATGTGTTACTTTGTGTTGTTTTGTATGTCTGTTCATGTCCTCGCTTAATTGTAAAGTGCTACGAAATATGTTAATGCTTTATCGATAAAATTATTTTTTAATATTATTTTCACTGTACAGCAATGCAAGACCAGCATTTCCTGGCTGCCCATTGCATTTTATGATGCTTTATTGTACTGTTGCTGCCAGCAAGTCATTGCTGACCTTACATGGCCCCTTCATATTTCTCTACTATGTGAATTTTGATACTGCAACTGCTGAATAAAAAATACCAGACACACATCTTCTGTTTGTTTTATAGTTATACTGCACTTAAGCAAGCATACTTGAGGGTACATGAAAATGAAACAACTCACAAAACAGGGATAATTTTTTTTTTGCATGGCTTGTCCCTTTAAACCCTTTACTCCCGAGGGTGGTTTGCATGTTAATGACTAGGCCAATTTTTTAAAATTCTGACCACTGTCCTTTTATGAGGTAATAACTCTGGAACGCTTCCAAGGATCCCGGTGATTTGGATATTGTTTTCTTGTGACATACTATACTTCATGATAGTGGTAACATTTCTTTGATATGACTTGCATTTATTTGTGAAAAAATGGAAATTTGGCAAAAAGTTTGAAAATTTCGCAATTTTCCAAATTTGAATTTTCATGCCCTTAAAGGGAATCTGTCACTCTTTTTTTGGCCTATGAGCTGCTGGCATTGACATCAGGGGCTTATCTACAGCATTCTGTAATGATGTAGATAAGCCCCCGATGTAACTTGAAAGATAAGAAAAACACGTTAGATTATACTCACCGGAGGGGGCGGTCCAGTCCGATGGGTGTCAGGGTCCGGTCCAATGCATCCCATCTTCTAGCGATGCCATAATCTTCTTTCCTTCCTAGCATGACTCCTGCGCAGGCGCACTGCTCTGCCCTGTTGAGGGCAGAGCAGAGGCCTGCAGTGCGCAGGGGTCGAGAGAGGTCTGGTACCTGCGCACTGCAGTATTCTGCTCTGCCCGAGCCATGACAGGAAGGGAAGAAGAGGATGGCATCATATGAAGATGGGAGGTGCCGGACTGGACCGCAACATCCATCGGACCTGACCGCCCCCTCCGGTGAGTATAATCTAACATGTTTTTCTTATCTTTCAGGTTACATCGGGGGCTTATCTACAGCATTACAGAACGCTGTAGATAAGCCCCTGATGTCAATGCCGGCATCTGATAGTCCAAAAAAAGGGTGACAGATTCCCTTTAAAACAGAGAAATATGTCACACAAAATAGTTAATAAATAACATTTCCCACATCTCTACTTTACATCAGCACAATTTTAGAACAAAATTTTTTTTGTTAAGAATTTATAAGGGTTAAAACTTAAACAGTGATTTCTCATTTTTACAACACCATTTCTTTTTTAGGGACGGCATCACACTTGAAGTCACTATGAGGGATCTATATGACAGAAAATGCCCAAAGTGAAACCATTATAAAAACTGCACCCCTCAAGGTGCTCAAAACCACATTCAAGAAGTTTATTAACCCTTCAGGTGCTTCACAGGAATTTTTGGAATGTTTAAGAAAATGAACATTTACCTTTTTTCACAAAAAATGTAATTCAGATTCAATTTGTTTTATTTTATCAAGGGTAACAGGAAAAATTGGACCCCAAAAGTTTTTGTACTATTTGTCCTGAGTGCGCTGATACCCCATATATGCAGGACTTTTCAATGCAATATTGGCTGTTATTGAGATCGGACGCCATGTCGCACTTGGAGAGCCCCTGATGTGCCTAAACAGTGGAAACCCTCACAAGTTACACCATTTTGGAAAGTAGACCCCCTCCGGAACTTATCTAGATGTATGGTGAACACTTTGAACTCCCAAGCGCTTCACAGAAGTTTATAATGTAGAGCCGTAAAAATATAAAATCATATTTTTTCACAAAAATGACCTTATGGCCCCCAATTTTTATTTTGCCAAGGGTAACAGGAGAAATTGGATGCCAAATCTTGTTGTGAAATTTGTCCTGAGTATGCCGATACCCCATATGTGGGGGTAGACCACTATTTGTGCCCATGGCAGAGTTCGGAAGGGAAGGGGCACCATTTGACTTTTTCAGCACAGAATAGGTTGGAATTGAGATCAGACGCATGTCGCGTTTGGAGAGCCCCTTATGTGCCTAAACATGGAAACCCCCAAATATAACTCCAACGCTAACCCTAACACACTCCTAACCCTAATTCCAACCCTAACCATAACCCTAACCACAAACCTAACCCTAACACACCGCTAACCCTAATCCCAACCCTAACCCAAATACCAACACTAACCCTAACTTTAGCCCCAACCCTAACCCTAACTTTATTCCCAACCTTAACCCTAACTTTAGCTCCAACCCTAATGCTAACTTTATCCCCAACCCTAAACTGAACTTTAGCCCCAACAGTAACCCTAACACCACCCTAACACTAACCCTAACGGGAAAGTGGAAATAGAGACTTTTTTATTTTACTATTTTTCCCTAACTAAGGGGGTGTAAAAAGGGGGTTTGATTTACTATTTATAGGGAATTTTTATAGTGGGTTTCTATGTTTGGTAGCTGTCACACTCTAAAAGACGCTTTTTTATTGCAAAAACTAGTTTTTGCATCACCACATTTTGAAAGCTTTAATTTTTCCATATTTTGGCTCAGAGTCATGTGAGGTCGTGTTTTTTTGCGGGACGAGTTGACATTTTTATTGGTACCATATTCAGGCAGAAGATATTTTTTGATTGCTTTTTATTCCGATTTTTGGGAGGCAGAATGAACAAAAACAAGCAGTTCATGAATTTATTTTGGGGGGCGTTTATACCGCTCCACGTGTGGTAAAATTGATAAAGCAGTTTTCTTCTACGGGTCAGTACGATGACAGCGATACTTCATTTTTATAATTTTTCTGTTTTGGCGCTTTTGTACAGTAAAAACTATTTTATTTAAAAAATAATTATTTTTGCATTGCATTATTCTGACAGCTGTAACTTTTTTATTTTTCTGGTGATGGAGCTATATGGCGGCTTGTTTTTTGCGGGACAAGATGACGTTTTCAGCGGTACCACGTTTATTTATATCCGTCTTTTTGATCGCGTGTTATTCCACTTTTTTAATGGTGTTCACTAAGAGAGTTAACCAGTGGGATAGTTTTATAGATCGGGTCGTTACGGACGCGGCGATACTAAATATGTGTACTTTTATTGTTTACTTTTTTTTATTCAAATATTGATTTGATAGAATAAATATTTATTTTTATTTTTATTATTTTTTTATTATTTTTACAATTATTTTTTTTTATTTCATTCTTACTTTTACAATTTGTCCCACTATAAGACACTCATTTTGTGCAGGCTGATCACTTCTATAGCATGCAGATCTGCATGCTATAGAAGCTGTCAGTGCTGCCTGGATTTTACACTGCCTTGAGAGATTTCCTGATCATCAGTGCACATGACAAGAAGTCTCTCAGGTCTGGAGACCTGGATATCATCATGACAACATCAGGTCTCCAAGGCAGTGATTGGGATCCCGCGTCATGCATCGGGGTCTCCGATCCAAAGGCAGAGGGGCTGTCAGCCCCTCTGCTGGCTCAGGAACACTGCGATCACAGATAGAGTGTTGGGTGTCAGCTGTGAGAATCAGCTGACATCTGGCTGCGATCAGTCACGTTCTCCACTTGAGCATGGCTGATCGCCTATGATGTGCTATCCTGTCCATGGGCAGTAAGTCCCAGGGCACATGGATGGGATAGTATGTCTAATGTCAGAGAGGGATTAAAAACAGCTATCCTCTTCTGATATGTATAGAAATAATTTTTGGATGTTTTATATAAAACTTTTGTAATTGTTAAACTCTTTTGAGTACAGCAAACCTGTTGTTGAATCAAAAAATAGATTATTTTTCACTCCTAGTTGTGAAGCCATTCCCTTTTCACTTTCAAAACAGCATAAATGTATTTGCTTCAATATAAAGGAATAATTTTGGACAGCTTGTTGAAAATGTTTCACTTCTTCACTTGGCAAAGGGAAAAGCTCTTGATACTCTCTAAACATGAATACTATTTGCACAAGCCCATGTGGAAAAGCCACAGCTTCTTCTGTTTGCACAGACTGTGTATAAATGTTAGTAATACAGGCATCTATGTACAAAAATGATAATTATTAGACCATTTTTACATATTAAGCAACAACCTTAAAGGATAATGCAGTTTGTTGTGAAAAAGTTTGATTGCTACAGCCAGTTACCATCTATTTTTCCCTAGTGTGAGGCAGTGACCCCTGTTACAGCTTGGAGGCACTGTATGTTCTCTCCATGATGCTCACAGAGGCATATTGAGGCTATGGGAATGCATTGTGGTAACAGGCATATCTGGGACTGCAATGGTGAAGCAGTCAGGTAGGGGTCACTGTGTAGTCTCCCCAGGATATGGACAGAGGTGTATGAAGGCCATAGGTGTGCATGGCTGTCACAGGCGTAGCTGTGACTGCAATGCAGACTGATAACAGAAGTAAGTGTTAGTTTTTACATGTTAGTATCCAAGGCAGAGGTACGGAAAACCTGCTCTGGATGTTGTGTTTGAAACAGAATGCAGTATGATAGTGTTGCAGTCTGTTCCATTCCAGACCCAGGTTTTCCATGTGGCTGAAAGCCACAGGTTGCTATGTTAAAAACCCTGCAGGAAAGGGTTAGTGAGTGCTTAGGGAGTCTCCGGTGTGTCAGGGCCAGAGTGAGGCCTGGCAACCCACAGCATACACAGTAGTGCTGCCATCCACGATGACTGATCACGGATGTGGACAGGTCTTGTGCCCGGAGGTTGATCCGGAGGTAGACTCTCCTGTGCCCGAAGGATGGACTGGAGTGCGACACAGCTGCAGACAGGAGGATGTCAAGGTCTGTGTACGGCTGTGAAGAGAGACTGTGATATGGCAGTGCAGGACACCCATGGGAACTAGTCAGAGGTGGACTAGTGTGTGTCATGACTGCAGACTAAAAGAAGCTGTAAGTGAGAGACATTGGCATGGCGTGCAGTCACCCATGGAAACTGGACAAGGTGAAGTCCGGCATGTTTAGGGATTGTGATACAAAGCCATGTACTCTGAAGTGCTATTGACTGGTGTAAACTGAACACTAATATTATTTGCACTTGCGTGAATTGGACTTTAATGCTGTGAGGAAACACACTATAGAGACTTTTGTGTTTGAACTTAGTGGGTCACTGCCTCCTCACTGCGCACGGTGCTACCGCTGCCTTACACTAGTCAGAAAAGTTTTGATCACTTAATGTGTTTACATTAAAGTGCTCAAATTGGATCAATACAGTCCTAGGAGATCTCCAAGTATTATACAAGTATTTTTTGGCTAGATAGAGGCTTTGTTACAAATCACATTTAGGGAAAATTTGACAAGCCTTCCTCGCTTGAATTTCAAAAGATCTGCTTATCTCTAGTTTTCACTGTATCTGAACACTTTTTTTTATCAGATATTGAAATTTTGAACTGCTTTCATGTGACTAAACCTTGCATTATGTTTTACCATTAGCTTTATTTATGTTTTATATTTAGTTTACCTTGTACAATGATACATAGCAGTATACATGGCTATTGTTTGATTTAGTAGCTTGCTGCCAGTTTTTTATCAAGTTAAAAAAATAGAGAAAAAATAGGGAAAACCTGTTTAATGGTTTCTAAATCCACTATGTCTTCATATATTCTTAATCAAAGCTATTGTGTCACAGTTGCTCAGTATAGTATATGTTTCCATTTTTTTCACACATTGATGAGCTTTAAATAATATTTATAAGCATGTCTGCCTTGTTAAAATCAGCATTGCATTTGATATTTATATCCATAGCTACATCTATTTCTGCTGCATCTATTTCTTCTTTCTTACAATACTTGAAGGTTCTTTGTTCTATTTCCAATTGCATGTTGTACATTGCTTGTATTGTGTCTTTTGACAATTATTGATAATTTGCTCAATACACAAGTAGTTGTGAATATAAATGTGAAAGATTGTTCCTTAAATATAGCTGCTTTGTAAACAATGAGATGATTGTTGATTTTTTTTGTATTATTTTATGTATATTAAAAAAAAATAAATTTCCGAACCTCAAAAATATGTGACATTCATCAAGCGGTCTGAGTTTGTGAATGTGTTTTTAGTTGTAGTTTTTAACTAGCTTGGCCCATGCATTTTAGTTACTAGCTTGGCCAGGGAAAAATTTTGCACATTGGTCATCCGGGGCACAGGCAATTTCAGGAAAAGCAAGCATGTCAAATGTAAATGTATTTCATGAGATGATGAACACAGACAGGTATTTTTATATGTAGATTGGTAATACAATAAATTGGTTTGATAAGTAGAGGCCAAAAAATGTCTTCCAGTTGAGGTGCCACCTGCAGGTCATTGTGTCTTTCTGTAGGTTTATGAAAATGAATGTTTAAACTGTTTTTAGTGATAAAATTGTGAATGTGTGGTTTGTTTTGCTTGGATTTGTTTGTGATGTCTGTAAGCAGATTTATGGTAGTGCTTTGGGTAGTGTTCTGCCACCTGCAGGTAATTTGACCTTTCAAATGGTGTATCATTTGTTTGTGTGGGTGGAGAATAAATGGAGCAAGTGTGCAATTCAATAGGCAGTGCATGTTTACAAATGTGTTTGCATATGTGCCTCACCTGCAGTGAAGTTTGCAATCCTCCAATTTGGCTAAAATAGGCTGGGCAAGCAGTTCAGTGAGCTTGAAAGCCCCCAAGGTGAATGTTTGCATTTGTTTGTGATGTCTTTAAGCAGCTTTGTGGTAGTGTGTTTTGGGGTAGTAGGGTGCCAGATGCAGGTCATTTTTCCTTACTGAAGGTTTATGAAAATTAATGTTTAAACTGTATTTTGTGATCAAATCGTGGATGTGTGGTTAGTTTGGCTATTTTCTTGCTGAAGGGGACAAGTTTACCTTTCAAATGGTATATCATTTGTGTGTTTGTGAAGTATGAATGGAGATAAAAAGTAATCACCAAAAAACAGTGCTTAAAAATAATTGAATAGATTACATTATGTGGCTTTCCTGTGGCCCATACTAATCATAGGTGCCATTAGGCCACATGCTATAATCTTTTTATCAATATGATTAATTTCAGTTTTAGGACTAGTGAGGGTTCCTACTAGTGTTGAGCGATACCTTCCGATATCGGTAAATATTGGATCGGATTGGACCGATACCCCAAAAATATCGGGTATCGCCGATTCCGATACCGGAAACCCATGCAAGTCAATGGGGCACAAATATTGGAATGAAAACAAACCCTTTCTTTACTTGCACATCCAGTACGGAAGGGGGGAAGAGTGTGGGCGGTGCGTGAGTGGACACTGTGCGTGTCTGTGTGTGCGGGCGGGGTCTGTACGGGCCTCAAGGGGGTCTGTGCGGGCCTGCCGGGGGTCTGTGCGGGCTTGCCGAGGGTCTGTGCGGGCTGCCGGGGTCTGTGCGGGCTGCCGGGGGTCTGTGCGGGCCTGCCGGGGTCTGTGCGGGCTGCCGGGGGTCTGTACGGGCCTGCCGGGGTCTGTGCTGGCTGCCGGGGGTCTGTGCGGGCCTGCCGGGGGTTATGTCTGTGTGCAGGCATCGTCCGATGGGACTACAAGTCCCATCGGGTGATGCCTGCTACAATGACAGTGATTGACACATTAGCTAATGATGGGACAGTAGTAGTCCCATCATCCAGCTAATGTGTTGAATGTAAAAAAAAAAAAAAATGCATACTACATACATACTACATATATACTACATTCATACAACATACATACATACATGCTACATACTACATACATACTAAATATATACTACATTCATACAACATACATACATACATACAACATATATACTATATTCATACAACTTACATACATACTACATACTACATACATACTTCATATATACTACATTCATGCAACATACATACATACTACATACATACTACTTTTTTTTTTTACATTCAACACATTAGCCAGATGATGGGACTACTACTGTCCCATCATTGGCTAATATGTTAATCACTGTCATTGTAGCAGGCATGGCCTGATGGGACTTGTAGTCCCATCGGACGATGCCTGCACACACACACAACCCTCGGCAGGCCCGCATAGACCCCTGGCAGGCCCGTACAGACCCCCGGCAGGCCCACACAGACCCCCGGCAGCCCGCACAGACCGCCGGCAGGCCCGCACAGACCCCCGGCAGGCACGTACAGACCCCCGGCAGCCCGCACAGACCCCTGGCAGGCCCGTACAGACCCCCGGCAGGCACGCACAGACCCCCGGCAGGCCCGCACAGACCGCGCATCATGATGACATCATTTCAGCAGCCAATCACAGCCATGCCATTAGTTAACATGGCTAACACAACTGGCTCATTGCATTATGGGAACTTCCGATTCCGGTATTCGATATTGTAAAAATATCGGTACTCGGTATCGGAACTCCGATACAGCGAATATCGGCCGATACCCGATTTTTGCAGTATCGGAATGCTCAATACTAGTTCCTATACATGAGCCAAATGCAGCCATAATTTTTTTTTCAGAAGCTTTATCCCGATTAGTGGTCATTTTAACATCTGCCTACAAAGTCAAATTACTATTTGCATACAAAACACTTATAGTGGGGAAACAAGTATTTCATCCATTGCTCATTTTGTAAATTTTCCCACTGACAAAGGCATGAACAGTCTACAATTTTAAGTGTGAGTTAATTTTAACATTGAGAGATAGAATATAAAAGATAAAATACAGAAAATCCCATTGTATAAATTATCTACATTTATTTGCATTTTGCAGTAAGAAATAATTACTTGATCCCTCAACAAGGCATAACCCTTGTTGGCAAGCACAACAGTCAGATGCTTTTAGTAGTTGATGATGAGGTTTGCGCACATGTCAGGAGGAATTTTGGTCCACTCGGCTTTGCAGATCATATCTAAATCATTAAGGTTTTGAGGCTGTCGCTTGGCAACTCAGAGTTTCAACTCCCTCCATAAGTTTTGTATGGGGTTAAGGTCTGGAGAATGGTTAGGCCACTCCATGACCTTAATGTGCTTCTTTTTGAGCCACTCATTTGTTGCCTTGGCTGTATGTTTTGGGCCATTGTCTTGCTAGAAGACCCAGCCACGACCCATTTTTAGTGTCCTGGCGGAGGGAAGGAGGTTGTCACTCATGATTTTACGGTACATAGCTCTATCCATTCTCCCATTGATATGATGAAGTAGTCCTGTGCCCTTAGCAGAGAAAAACTTCCAAAACATAATTTTTCCACTGCCATGCTTGACTGTGGGAATGGTGTTCTTTGGTCATAGGCAGCATTTCTCTTCCTCCAAACACGGCGAGTTGAGTTAATGCCAAAAAGCTGAATTTTTGTCTTATCTGACGACAGCACCTTCTCTCAATCACTCACAGAATCATTCAGGTGTTCATTAGCAAACATCAGATGGGCCTGCATATGTACCTTCTTGAGCAGGGGGACCTTGCTGGCACTGCAGGATTTTAAACCTTTGCGGTGTAATGTATTACCAATGGTTTTCTTGGTGACTATGGTCCCCAGTTGCCTCAAGATCATTAACAAGTTCCCCCTATGTAGTTTTAGCCTGATCTCTCACCTTCCTCATGACCAAGGATACCCCATGAAGTGAGATTTTGCATGGTGCTCTAGATCGATGTTGATTCACAGTTATTTTGTATTTCTTCCATTTTCTTACTATAGCATCAACAGTTGTCTCCTTCGCACCCAATGTCTTACTTATGGTTTTGTAGCCCATTCCAGCTTTGTGTAGGTCTATGATCTTGTCCCTGACATCCCTATAAAGCTCTTTGGTCTTGCCCATGTTGTAGAAGTTAGAGTCTGACTGAATAATTGAGTCTGTGGACAGTTGTCTTTTATAAAGGTGACTATGTAAGATAGCTGTCATTAATGCAGGTAACGAGTTGATTAGGAGCATCTAACTGGTCTGTAGGAGCCAGAACTCTTAATGGTTAGTAGGGGATCAAATATTTATTTCTCACTGCAAAATGCAAATAAATTTATATAATTTATACAATGTGATTTTATGGATTATATTTATTTTTAATATTTTATATTTCAATGTTAAAATTAACCTACCTTTAAAATTATAAACTGTACATGTCTTTATCAGCGGGCAAGCTTACAAAATCAGCAAGGGATCAAATACTTCTTTCCCCTACTGTATTTATGCTTTTAAATTTTCTTTGCACATTGACTATTATGTTATCTGCAACACATCACCCGTTTACACAAGACAATGTGCTGCCAATAACAATAATTTCTAAGCAAGCTTAACTCTAGTGACCAAGCCAAATTTTTCAAATCTTAAATGTGTAACGTTATGTGGCAATAACTCTGGAATGTTTCCTCAAATCTCAGTGATTTTGAGATTACTTATATTCCTGACACATTATACTTTATGATAATTGTAAATTTAGGTCGATATATTTTGTTTTTGCTTGTAGAAATCTCAGAAATTTGTCCGAAATTTGTCAAAAATTTAAAAAAAAATAGCAGTTTTCAAATTTTCAATGATTATCCCTTTAACTCCTTCACCCCAAAGGGTGGTTTGCACGTTCATGACCGGGCCAATTTTTACAATTCTGACCACTGTACCTTTATGAGGTCATAACTCTGGAACGCTTCCATGGATCCCGGTGATTCTGACATTGTTTTCTCGTGTCATATTGTACTTCATGTTAGTGGTAAGATTTCATTCAAATAACTTGCGTTTATTTGTGAAAAAAACAGAAATTTGGCAAAAATATTGAAAATTTTGCAATTTTCCAACTTTGAATTTTTATGCCCTTAAATCACAGAGATACGGCACACAAAAAACTTGATAACTAACATTTCCCACATGTTTACTTTACATCAGCACAATTTTGGAACCAAATTTTTTTTTTGTTAGGAAGTTATAAGGGTTAAAAGTTGACCAGCGATTTCTCATTTTTACAACACCATTTTATTTTTAGGACCACATCACATTTGAAGCCACTTTGAGGGGTCTATATGATAGAAAATACCCAAAAGTGACACCATTCTAAAAACTGCACCCCTTAAGGTGCTCAAAACCACATTCAAGAAGTTTATTAACCCTTTAGGTGCGTCACAGGAATTTTTTTGAATATTTAAAAAAAAATGAACATCTAACTTTTTTTCACAAAAAAAATTTTTCAGGTTCAATTTTTTTATTTTACCAAGGGTAACAGGAGAAATTGGACAGCAAAAGTTATTGTGCAATTTGTCCTGAGTACGCTGATACCTGATTTGTGGGGGGGAACGACTGTTTCGGCACATGGCAGAGCTCAGAATAGAAGGAGCGCCGTTTGACTTTTTCACTGCAAAATTGGCTGGAATGCAGATCGAACGCCATGTCACGTTTGGAGAGTCCCTGATGTACCTAAACAATGGAAGCCCCCTACAAGTGACCCCATTTTGGAAACTAGACCCCCCATGGAACTTATCTAGATATGTGGTGAGAACTTTGAACCCACAAAGGCTTTACAGAAGTTTATAACGTACAGCGGTACAATTAAAAAATCATATTTTTTCCACAAAAATGATCTTTTCACCCCAATTTTTATTTTCCCAAGGATAACAGGACCCTAAAAGTTATTGTGCAATTTGTCCTGAGTACGCTGATACCCCACATGTGGGGGTAAACCACTATTTGGGCGCATGGCAGAGCTCGGAAGGGAAGCAGCGCCATTTGACGTTTTTGGCTGGAATTGAGATCAGACACCATGTCGCGATTGGAATACCCCTGATGTACCAAAACAGTGGAAACCCCCCACAAATGACACCATTTTGGAAACTAGACCCCCTAAGGAACTTATCTAGATGTGAGGTGAGCACTTTGAACCCCCAAGGGCTTCACAGAAGTTTATAATGCCAGGGCATGAAAATAAAAAAATTGTATTTTTTCCACAAACATGATCAATTAGTCCCCAATTTTTTTATTTTCCCAAGGGTAACAGGAGAAATTGAACCCCAAACGTTGTTGTCCAATTTGTCGTGAGTACGCTGACACCCCATATGTGGGAGAAAACTACTGTATGGACACACGTCGGGGCTCGGAAGGGAAGCAGTGACGTTTTGGAATGCAGACTTTGATGGAATGGTCTGCGGGTGTCATGTGCGTTTGGAGAGCCCCTGATGTACCTAAACTATTGAAACTCCCCACAAGTGACCCCATTTTGGACACTAGACCCCCCACGGAACTTATCTAGATGTGTGGTGAGCACTTTGAACCCCCAAGTGCTTCACAGAAGTTTATAACGCTTGGACGTGAAAATAAAAAAATCATTTTTTTCCACAAAAATGATATTTTTGCCCCAAATTTTTTATTTTCCTAAGGGTAACAGGAGAAATTGGACCCCAAAAATTGTTTTGCAATTTGTCCTGAGTAGGCTGATACCCTACATGTGGGGGTAAAACACTGAAAAAAGAAAAAAGGTCCAGCTTTGCAAATTCAAGTCCAATTTATTGTTAAAAACAAGTCCAAAACAGAGCAAAAAATGGTGTGTTCACATGAGTAACAAGTAGTAGATTACGCGTTTCGAACAATAGCTTGTTCTTTCTCAAAACTCAACAATAAACAATTAACAATAAATTGGACTTGAATTTGCAAAGCTGGACCTTTTTTCTTTTTTCTTGGTTACTGCGTGAAGACTGCACGTGGTCCGGGCTATCCACTACACATGCCTTCAGGTGAGCTGGCTTTTTTTTCTCTTTTTGGGGGTAAAACACTGTTTGGGCGCATGGCAGAGCTTGGAAGGGAAGGAGCACCATTTGACTTTTTCAACTCAGAATTGGCTGGAATTGAGATCAGACGCAATGTTGCATTTGGAGAGCCCCTGATGTGCCCAAACAGTGGAAACCCCCAATTCTAACTCCAACCCGAACCCCAACACACCCCTAACCCTAATCTCAGCCCTAACCCTAACCCTAGCCCTAGTCCTAACCCTAACCCTAGCCCTAACCCTAGCCCTACCCTAACCCTAACCCTAGCCCTAACCCTAACCCTAATGGAAAAATGGAAATAAATACATTTTTTTTTATTTTATTATTTTTCCCTAACTAAGGGGGTGATAACGAGGGGTTTGATTTACTATTTATGGCTGTTTTTATGTTTGGCAGCTGTCGCACGCTAAAAGACGCTTTTTATTGTAAAAATAGTTTTTGCATCACCACATATTGAGAGCTATATTTTTTTTCCGTATTTTGACCCACCAAGTCATGTGAGGTCTTATTTTTTGCGGGACGAGTTGACGTTTTATAGGTACCATTTTCGGGCATGTGACATTTTTTGATCGCTTTTTATTCCAATTTTTGGGACTCAGAATGAACAAAAACCAGCGTTCCATGAATTTCTTTTGGGGGGGTGCGTTTACACCGTTCTGCGTGCGGTAAAATTGATAAAGCGGTTTTATTCTTCAGGTCAGTACGGTTACAGCGATACCTCATTTAGGTCATTTTTTTATGTTTTGTCGGTTTTATGCAATGAAAACTATTTTATATAAAAAATAATTATTTTTGCATCGCTTTATTCTGCGAGCTATAACTTTTTTATTTTTTCGCTGATGATGCTGTATGGTGGCTCATTTTTTGCGGGACAAGATTACGTTTTCAGCGGTACCATGGATATTTATATGCGTCTTTTTGATCGCGCGTTATTACACTTTATGTTTGGCGGTATGATAATAAATCTTTATTTTTTGCTTC
Source organism: Dendrobates tinctorius (assembly GCF_039654945.1). NCBI lineage: Eukaryota > Metazoa > Chordata > Amphibia > Anura > Dendrobatidae > Dendrobates > Dendrobates tinctorius. The sequence goes on from NW_027361742.1 coordinate 8,895,085, forward strand.
GTTTTTTATTTTTAAGGGGTTTGCTAAAGGGGTTAACTAATGGGACAGTTTTATAGGGTGGGTCGTTACGGACGTGGCGATACCTAATATGTGTACTTTTATTGTTTTTGGTTTTTTTTATTTCCAAAAAATAGATTTATTTGGGGGAATATTTTTTTTTTTTTCTAATTTATTTGGCGATTTTTTTTAAATTATTTTAACACTTTTTTTATTTTTTTTAACTTTATTAAATAGTCCCAGGTGGGACATCACTGTCCTGTGACAGATCGCTGATCTGTCACATCATAGATCACTGATCTGTCACATCACAGATCACTGTGACAGATCAGCGATCTGTCACAGGCAGTGCCCAAGGCTTCCTCATGCCTGTGCTTTGGAGGCACTGAGGAAGCCAGCTTCCTGCAGGTCCCCGAAGGCCCCCGTCGCCATCTTGGATTCGGGGGCCTGCAGGAAAGGAGCCCCCCGCAGCAGCGCTGCACATTGAGCTGCCGTGGGGGGCTCAGGGAAGCACGGAGGGAGCCCCCTCCCTGCCGATGCTTCCCTTTAACCCCCGGTACACCGCGATCGTGTTTGATCGCGGTGTGCAAGGGGTTAACGTGCCGGGGGTGGCCCCACGTGGGCGCCGCTGATCGCGGTAGATGTACTATCCCGTCCATGGGCATAGGGGCCCGGGTCCCATGGACGGGATAGTACGTCTGATGTCAGAAAGGGGTTAATCCAGATAGACCACACAAAATAGTTAGTAAATAACATTTTCCTCAGGTCTGCTTCACATAAGAACCATCTATAAAATTTTCTTTTATTTTGTTAGTAAGTTAAAAGCATTATTGTTGTAGCAGCAATTTACCATTTTTTTCAATGAGATTTATAAAAGTTATTTTTTAAGGACCTATTCCATTTAGAAGTCACTTTTGAGGACCCACAGGTGCATCTCACAAAATTAGAATATCATCCAAAAAGTTAATTGATTTCAGTTCTTCAATACAATAAGTGAAACTCATATATTATATAGAGTCATTACATAGAGAGTGATCTATTTCAAGTGTTTATTTCTGTTAATGTTGATGACTATGGCTTACAGCCAATGAAAACCCAAAAGACATTATCTCAGTAGGTTAGAATACTTTATAACACCAGCTTAAAAAAATTATTTTAAAATCCGAAAAGGTTGGCTTACTGAAATGTATGTTCAGTAAATGCACTCAATACTTGGTTGGGGCTCCTTTTGCATCAATTACTGCATCAATGTGGCGTGACATGGAGGCGATCAGCCTGTGGCACTGCTGAGGTGTTGTTTAAGCCCAGGTTGCTTTGATAGCAGCCTTCAGCTCGTCTGCATTGTTGGGTCTGGTGTCTCTCATCTTCCTCTTGACAATACAACATAGATTCTCTATGGGGTTAAGGTCAGGCGAGTTTGCTGGCCAATCAATCACACTCGACCTCAAGCAGCTTGGATTGTCTGTCTCTCCACTCTTCCTCCAGACACTGGGACCTTGATTTCCAAGGTCTAGTGTGAAGTAACCACAATCAATGATGGTTTTGGGAGCCATGTTATTTTCTAGTGTAAGTCCACTGCGTTTTATCAAGACCAAAGTCAGCGCAGTTATCTACCATAACAAATTAGAGGACTTCATGCTTCCCTCTGCCGACAAGCTTTTTGAAGATGGAACTTTCATTCTCCAGCAGGACTTGGCACCTGTCCACACTGCCAAAAGTACCAATTCCTGGTTTAAAAACAACAATATCACTGTGTTTTATTGCCCAGAAAACTCGCCTGGCCTTAACCGTATAGAGAATCTATGGGGTACTGTCAAGAGGAAGATGAGAGACACCAGACAAAATAATGCAGATGAGCTGAAGGCTGCTATCAAAGCAACTTGGGCTTCCATAACACCTCAGCAGTGCCACAGGCAGATCACCTCCATGCCATTCTGCTTTGATGCAGTAATTGATGCAAAAGGAGCCCCGACGAAGTATTGAGTGCATTAAATTAATTTTTTCAAGCTGGTGCTATGAAGTATTCTAATTTACGGAGATAATGACTTTTGGGTTTTCATTGGTTGTAAGCCATAATCATCAACATTAACAGAAATAAACACTTGAAGTAGATCACTCTGGGCCGTTTCTCGTCGGCCACTTCCTGCTGGGCTTCCTGCTGGCACCAACGAGCGACGCGTGGACGCGGGCAGGAGGACGTCTTCATCGCCGCGTCTGACAGGTAAGTAACGACCGTCGACCGCTGCTGCATCGCTGGTGAGATCTGCCTGTTTGGCAGCTATCTAGCGACCATTTAGTGATGCACCAGCGATCCTGACCAGGTCGTATTGCTGTTGGGATCGCTGGTGCATCGCTAAATGTGACGGTACCCTAAGGCCTTTATTTATTTGTGAATTACCAGACAATTAGAGTCTGAGGGGGCCGATGGGATTAAAGATGGACCCTCCTCACTCTGTTAACCACCTAGATGCTGTAGCCACTATTGACAGCAACATCTAAGGGACTAATTGCCATTGTCAGTGCCAACACCAACTGTGACTGATTTTTCTATACACCATCCCCTTACATGAGCAGGGATAAAAAAATGTTTTATTCATAATATTAAAATCATAAATTAATCAAACAAGTAATCCTCCTCAGGGAATAAAAGGCAGGGCTTACAGAGCCGATGATAGTATCATATAGTGTAACACTATTTTACATAAATAAAAATCACACAATATGAGGTATAATAACAATCAAAAATCTTTAAAGTGTATAGTGCAAAATTATCATTAAAAAAATCCTCATAAATCATATACTAATCCTATTGTATCATATGTAAATGTATTCAGAGAAAAGCCTATTTTGTTTATGTAATAATGATAATCCTATATATGCTGGACCTAAGTTTAATATAGCAGCAAAAAAGTAAAGTGCATTGTGCAAATGCTGCAAAAATTATAAAAGCGCTCACATATATCACAAATTACCTATAGCAGTATGCGGTGGAATACCCTGTGCAAAAGACTGCATATTATATAAACAGGGTGCTTTTATGAACAAATGGCCCATACCCATGGATTAAAGAATACGATTACAACAACAGTGTTGCATAGTAAAGCAGAATGACTTACATCAAAAGATGTCTTTTCTCGGCAACCTGTATGTCCCAGCCATACCCCGACAGCGCTGTTTCACCTATCTGGCTTTCTCAAACAGGGGCATATGTGTGTTTGAAAAAGGGGGCCTTTAAATACCAGTATCGCAGCTGTATTGAGCATCCGTGTGATCTGCTGTATCTTGCGCATGCGCCGTCTTACGAACTTTCTTGCTCACAAGACTGACTTCCGGCCCAGCGCATCTGGAACGCAGGCATGGAATGCACTGCAAACAAATCTGTGCACTGCCGGAAGTCAGGGGTCGTTCCAGACCACGCATGCAACACCAGAACACAGAGGCACAGCAGTAACAATATATGAAGCTAAGATATCTACAAGTTTAAAATGCCAAAGTCCAATGGGAATAAAAAGAAACTGTTATAGTGTTTACAAAAGTTGTAAATATCTAAAAAATTATTGATAGTGATATGTGAATACAATTATTAATAATATAACATTGTGAATAAGTAATAAAATAAATACATATACAATATAAATAATTATTAATATAAGAAATTACAAAATTAAATTAATGTGACAATGTGATAAAAACATTAATAATAATAATAATAATAATAATAATAATAACAATACAAAAAAGTTATTATCCCATAAGACACAAACAATAAATGCAAAAGGCCACATGATTTTAACCTTATTGACACAACTACATATAACTGTGCAAGGGTAGATATACAAAAATAAACCATGCAAATTTATAATAATGGAGAATGAATCCAGCAATTCTGAAGAGCACTTGATCCTGTACTTCTCCCATCAAAATCCATAAACCTCTTCAAACGGCCAGAAAAATTTGTCATAATAAGTGGCAGGCAATGATATTGAACAACTGTATATAAAAATTAAAACATAAACAATGAATAAAAACATTAAAAACAGAATATGTAGTGGAGAAAATTACTAAAACAAGACCTTAATATAACCCTATCACAAATATTCATTAAAACCAAAAGATTCATTATGGCCTTGCGGGGCTAGAGTTCCCAATAAATAAATCCACTTTCTTTCCCTTTGCGCTAAAATTCTACTTAGATTATCCCCTCTAGGTCCCAATGCTATCTGATCTATAGCCTAAATTCTTAGACCTGTAGAGTCCGAATTGTGATAAAGCTTAAAGTGCCTGGGCAATGTTCTAAGGGTACTCACATTTTCAATAGTGATAGACTTCTCAGTATCCCTCATATGTTCTCTGGTTCTTATTCTTACCTCACGTGTTGTTAAGCCCACATATATTTTGTTACACGGGCATTATATATCACCCCTTCTGAGGCACATGAAAGTCTTAGTGAGCAGCAGAGATCACAAGCTGAATACCAGCTTTAACATGCCCGTCAGACTGAGAGTCAGCCACCACACATACACATAACAACTTTCGAATGGGTGTGGATCGCTGACATTTGTGAGGTTCTTGAGAACTTTGAGTACTGCACCAACATCGTGAGCGGTGATCAGGCTATTATTAGAGTAACCATCCCGCTGCTGTGTCTCTTGAAACAATCTGCATAAACTCAAAAAGGAAGATTTGAGTGCCCAGCATGATGGTATGGAGCCATATTTCACAATGAGTGATACTACCCAGCCCGTCCAATATTCTGAGGCAACATTGGGTGATGAGGAGGAAGATGAGAAGGGAGAGGACTTGTTTCTCTGTGCTATCGAGGAGACTCCTAATGCTACAGAGGGGACACCCAACCCAAGTTTCCTGTCTGTGTAGCCTGGATGGGCTAGAGAGGAGGAGGTGCAGGAGGAGGAGGCAAGTCAGCATGAGGAAAGGATAGGTACTGTTCCTACTGTTGGGGACACAGAACATTTGCCTTTTTACAGCTTGTCTCACATAGCACAGTTCATGTGTAAGTGTCTATTGCAAGTCCCTCGCATGATGCATATTTTATCCAGCAACCAATACTAGTTTGCCACCTTTCTCAATCCACTGTACAAGGAGAAATTTACTTCTCTCCTTTTGGAGTCACCAAAGAGTTTTGCAATGGAATCGTTCAAGAGTGCCATTGTAGAATAGTTGCTGAAAACATCACCCTCAGACAATGCTGGTGGCAGAGGTAGTAGCTGTTTTAAACACCAAGGGATAATGGGGGGAGACACGAACATCATGTCCAACAGAGGTGGGGGGAATCATAGAATCATAGAATCGTAGAGTTGGAAGGGACCTCCTGGGCCATGTGGTCCAACCCCCTGCTCAAAGCAGGATTCACTAAATCATCTCAGTCAGATGTCTGTCCAGCCTCTGTTTGAAGACTTCCATTGAAGGAGAACTCACCACTTCTCGTGGCAGCCTGTTCCACTCATTGATCACTCTAACTGTCAAAAAGTTTTTTCTAATATCTAATCTGTGTCTCCTCCCATTCAATTTCATCCCAATGCTTCTAGTCTTTCCTTGTGCAAATGAGAATAAAGATGATCGTTCTACAATGTGACAGCCCTTTAGATATTTGTAGACAGCTATTAAGTCTCCTCTCAGTCTTCTCTTTTGCAAACTAAACATTCCCAAATCCTGCAACCTTTCCTCATAAGACAGGGTTTGCAGACCGGTCACCATTCTGGTCGCTCTTTTCTGAACTTGTTTGTTGATGTCTTTTTTAAAATGTGGCACCCAAAACTGGACACAATATTCCAGATGAAGTCTGACCAAAGAGGAGTAGAGGGAAATAATGACTTCACGTGATCTAGACTGTATGCTTCTGTTAATACATCCTAGAATTGCATTTGCCTTTCTTGCTGCTGCATCACACTGTTGACTCATATTCAGTCTGTGATCTATTAGTATGCCCAAGTCTTTTTCACATGTGTTGTTGCTTAGCCCTATTCCTCCCATTCTGTATATGCTTTTTTCATTTTTATTGCCCAGATGTAGTACTTTGCATTTTTCCCTGTTAAAAACCATTCTGTTAGTTGCTGCCCACTGCTTCAGTGTATTTATATCTTTTTGAATATGTGCACAAATTGAGCAATTTTCAATAAACCAGCACAACAGCAAGGTCTATATGTGCCTGTAAAAATGCCAAGGAGGGAGAAGTTGCAGAACATGGTCAAGGGGTACTTATGTGACCATACGTGCGTCGTTTCTGACGCTTCGGTTCCCTTTAATTATTGGGTGTCCAAGCTGAACACTTGGCCTGACCACTCCTTATATGCCTTGGAGGTGCTGGCCTGCCCGGCTGCTATTGTGATGTCAGAGCTTGTATTCAGTTCCTCTGTGTCAATCATCACTGATAGGAGCACTCACCTCTCCACTGAAAATGCAGACGGACTAGATATCTCCACAGTTTGCAATCCCTCCAGATGACAGCAAGCCAATCTAAGTTCACCAAAAATGCTGATTTATGCTACTGCTGCTAACATCAACCCCTCCCCATAAAAAACTGTTTTCTTCCTTCATCAACCATGACTCAGTCCATAGGGCTAATTCTTACAAACCCTATGCTCATTGTGCAGTGGACAATGCAGGACAGTATTCCTACTCCAGCCTAACTACTATTTGTGATTGAACACCCTTGGGATGGTGGCTTCCTGCATCAACCATAACTCAGCCCATGGGGCTAATTTTTACAAACCCTATGCACATTGTGCAGTGGACAAATCTTGAATGTAGAGTGAACCTACCAAACTAATATTTGTCATTGGAGGCCTTGTGACAGGTTGTCCCACATTGTGACTGAGATAGGGGATATATATTCAACAGAAATCTAGGTTTGGTTGTTGTTCTTGTGTATCTGTAAAAGTGACGTAATACTGTGACAAACTTATTCCCAGAAATCATATGTGAGTCAGAAATGCGTGCAGGTATATTCTACAGGCTTTTCCCATTCTGTTTCATCGCTTTCCCATCCATTTCAGCCTTTTCCTCAGGCCCCCAGATCCCTTTGTAGGATGTAGCAGAAAATTACTACTCGCATTTCCCATTGACTTGCGTAGTACTTGCTATTAGAGCGAATAGGCGATTTTTACAAAGTACTCGTTATAGCGATTACGAATATTACAGTACTCGCTCATCACTACTGCTTAACAATTATTGCATCAGATTATCTTGTGATTGCTGGGCTTTTTAGATGGGCAGAAAATACAAAATAGGTATTCCTATGGAATGCCTATCATGATTATTAGCCCATCCAAATGGGCCTTAAGACAGACATTTACATTAATTAGCTATTGACTGAATGATTGCTTGGCTGATAGCTATCTCTCCTGACTTATCTGTTGTAAGGTAGTGCTGTCATTCAAGGTTGGGGACACTCGCTTGGTAACCAATAAATCACATCCGGCACATGTTTCTTAACATAACTCCAACAGTCCATGCGGTTTATTAGGCATCATAAACCAGGAACAGCAACAGAAAGTTCACATACACAGCATAGCGTCCATGACAGAGCTTCACTCTGCTTATTCTGTGGTCACACAGGTTGTGCAATGTCCAGTACACAGGCTCTCTAGTCTCAGAGTTATATCCCCTGTACGGGTTGACCTCATGGATGCTTCTCAGTGCAGACATTCATTCCCTCCAGGGAACTCTCACACACACACGTCTCACGTGTACAGGAAGGCAGACCCATCTTCCTTCAGTCGGTCTCATGTCAGCCCAGAGAAGACCTTTCATACGGACAACCCGGGTCCCAGCATTCACTCATGTGACCTACCTTGGCCACCTTATATGGTCTGTAGCCACGCCCACCAGGTCACATGGCTATGACCTCATCACAGGTCCTTCACACTCACATAGTCTTTTACTACCAGCGTTTTCAGACACACCCTTAGCCCATCGGAATGAAAGATCAGCTCTGCTGATCAGCACATAAGCAAGCCTTCATCTCAAGGCCACCCACCTTGAGATACATTACAATCATTCGGCATCCTACTCCTATCAGGACACTGGAAATGCTTATACGCCTGTCCTGGAACACCCACACAGTGCCCCCTAGAAGATACAGTGGTCACTACACCACACTGTACACAAGGGAGCTTTGCAAAGCTCTCATTTGTTCTTTATCCCATATCCACTGTTAAGGCCCCGTCACACACAGCGATCTCACTAGCAAGATCGCTGATTTTGTGATGCCACAGCGATCTCGCCAGAGAGATCGCTGTGTGTGACGGGGATCAGTGACCGTCCCCCCCGCCGGGTATCGCTGATCATGCATCATCGTCTAGGGCCATTTTTTCATCGTTGCTCTCCAGCTGGCCAGCGCGGATCGCTGCGTGTGGCAGAGGGAGCCAAAGATCAGCGACGCTCACAGCGCTCTAAGCAGGCGCTGGGAGCTGGTAACTAAGGTAAATATCGGGTTATTAAGTGGCACGCATCACTTAGTTACCCGATGTGTACCTTAGAAACCTGCGTGGTCGCAGCTCCCGGCGCGAGCACACAGGTTTCTAAGGTACACATCGGGTAACTAAGTGACTCACGCCGCTTAGTAACCTGATATTTACCTTAGATACCAGCGTCCTCGCTGGTGCTGATCGCTGGTGAAGCTGCCAGTTTGGCAGCTGACCAGCGATCATGCAGCGATGCACCAGCGATCCTGACAAGGTCGTATCGCTGTCGGGATCGCTGGTGCATCTTTAAGTGTATCGTTACGCTTAGATTTTTATGGCCATGCTTTATCACCTAGAGAACAGAGGGATCAGCTGGTAGAAATGAAACATACTGGATCCTCCTCTCCTCCCAACATTATCTGTCTGGACATGATGCTTGCCGATTCTGCTGATATCAGCGAGTTCAGAAAACTTTAGTCTAATGTGTATGAGGACATTTTGCATGTCCTCAATTTTCAAGCATAGTCACTATAGAATCCTTACACCATCAAATGCACATTTTCGTCAGAAAGTGAAATATTCCGTGATCTTTACATTTTATGCCATATGTCTATTTTTGGTAAGTGATACTCATTATCTACTCTTGTCCTGCTTACTGTCATCTTGACATTATAGCTTTCTTGCTTGTAAGATAAGTGTTTCTGAAAAGACAGGGGTTGGATATCAGCAAACATATAGCACCTTTAGCAGTTAATCTTACTACAGCATGGAAAACATTCTACAACTTGCCAAGGAATATTTCTAGATTGTGAATAAGCCAATGGAATACAAATAACGAAAAGTTAATTATTGCTACTATACTGCTACTTATTGGGCCTACAAAGACAAAATATAATAACAGCATTACGGAAAATTTTATAATACGGTTAAAAATATTCTAGTACATCCAATGTAAAATTTTTCCCACAGTTTTAGGTGATAACAAAACAATTCTAACTTTTTTGAGGACGATGTTTCCAACTCCGAATCCAAATAACTTCCTTGGTAATCTCAAGGCATCTAATATGCAGCTACAGTACTTGCATCTTATAATATAGATATCTGAAAGAGAGTGTCACCAGGTTTTTTGTTAACTCATCAGAGAGCAGCATAATCAATGGGCAGAGACCCTGATTCCTGTGCTGTATCACTTACTGGACTGCTTGCTGTACTTTTGATGAAACATTGTAATATCAGAAGGAAATTAGCACAAAGAAGACTAGCAAACCTGCAACAAGGTAGTCTTCAATACTAATAGCTCTGATTATGCCTACTGCTCCCTGTCCCCCTGATTGGCAGAAATTTCACCATGCACCAAGTAGAGAGAGAGCTGTCAATCATTAATGTGTGTGGAATTAGATAAAGTTAAACTGGTTGTAAGGCATCGGGATTCTCCCTCTACACAGGAGGAATCCCAAGCCATTTCTTCTCCTGCGGTCTCCCATTCAGTCTCGGCTGCAGCGGATCCTGCTAAGCAGAGAGGTTGGTCTCATCGTATTGCTTAGACCCGTGCTGTGCAATTGAATGCTGCTGTCTCTCCAGGTTCAGCTATAACAATCAACTGCAAACAGCAGCAAGCAGTCATTCCTGAGACTAAGTCCGGGTTTCGCTCTACTAAGCATGCTCGTGAGGTGACAACCTCTCATTGGTGGTTGGCGGTCAGCTGCTCAGGTTCTCAAGCGAGCCTGGATTGGTCCACTAGCAAGGTCCTGGCAGACTGGGATCTATAAAAGCATGTCGTAGCCGCACGGCTGTGCGCTAGTATAGACCATGTGATGTGTGTAGTATGCACGTATGATTGTCTCTGGTGACTGACTCATTATGAAACTCCTACCCTTGGTATGCACGTGTTGTTCAGCTCTGCCAGCTAGTGACTAGGCTGATAATGCAGGTAGGAGGCAAAGTCAGTGCCTAGCGTCAGCGCCAAGTAGTGGCATCGCCTGTAGGACGCCGTGCACATAGTGGGTCCAGTCAGACTCTAGCCCCAGTGTTCTAGGGGTTGAGCCTAGAGACCTCACTTGCAACATATCTGCTGTGACATTCAACAAGAAACAGCATTTTTTTACGTTGTTGCTGCGGCTCTGTCGAGCAACAGAGTTCGCCGCTGTTCACACCGGGTGACATTTAACCCGTGTATTTTCGGTGCTCAACTGCCATCTTGTTCCGCCATTGCTTAGCAGCGGGTTCCATCTCTGCACGGTGTACCCCGGGTTGCGAACGCACCTTATTATTATACTCTTTTTGGTGCGCTCCGCCAACCCTAACACTCTCTTGCTGATGATACAGCAAATTTATCAAATATACAGCAAAATTGCATTTTGTACATACTGTATATAGTTGTGGCCTGCCTTTCCTTTGAGCTGGGCATTATTGATCTGGTCTCCCATGGCTGTATGTCCACTAGTTGGGCTCAGTCTCTCTCAGCTCTTATTCACATGCATGTCACTTGACAAATGGTAAGGTTTTTAATATTAGAGCTAGGACTGTCACAATTAGGGTCACCGTGACAAGACTTTCACATTTTTTTTTAGCTAAAAAGCATGTTAACTAAGTACCGTATATTATTTTCATGCACTATTGCTGTTTAATAATTTACTGCAGGGTATTCAATCATAATGTTTCTGTCTTTGTCTTTTTTCTGTTCAGTGGCCAGTGTGAATAGGGCTTACATGCTGCATGCGCACCAGTTTATATCCCAGTTCATATATTTGGGGTTTTTCTGTCTGTTTGCATCATGTGCATGCAAAGGTTTGGCCTGCCTTTCCTTGAGCTGAACATTATTGATGTGGTCTCCCATGGCTGTGTGTCCACTAGTTGGGTTCAGTCCATCTCAGTCTTTATCTACTTGCATGGCACTTGACAAATGGTAAGTTTTTAACATTGGAGTTAGGACTTTCCCATTTACAGTCACCGTGAAGTGGTGAGATGGCCTTTGCATTATTTTGATAAAAAAAACATGTTAACGATATTATTTTCATGCACTATGCTATTCATTTATTTACTGCAGGGTATTCAATCATTATGTTTCTGTCTTTGGTTTATACAACAAATAGCCCAGTAAGTTCAAGTTCCATAACTCTGGAATCAGGGTTTCTGTTCCTACATTACACTGCTCAGAGCTGGAGCAGCGAAAATCTGCTGACAGATACCAATTAAGTAAATGCCTCCAAACCCAAATCAATATCTTTTAATTAAATCACAATAACAGCTTCCTTTGACAAATAGTTACATTAACTCCTTCCTGAAAAAAAATGTCTATGCACATCTAGATGGGTGTAACTTCAGGAAATACAATTAAATTGTTACCAGAATTTCTCCTATGTCATGCATATTTTTTGGGACCATAGGTAGCCAATTACACAGCAATTGGCAAATTACTGTATAAGGGCTAAATGAACAAAAGGCCCTTCTGGATAGCAATACAAACCTACAATGAAAAAGAATTGTACTACCAGTAAATAATATCAAAACCTTTATTATATTGCAAAAAAGACTTGAAAGGATATGTTAAAAAAGAGAGTGCACACAGATAACTCTGTCATTCAGGAGACCCAAAATATATTATCAAAATATGTGTCACTCATGTGGAATGGAGGAATTATATCTATAGCATTATATGGCAGTTGGTAGCAGCAATAATGCTAAGTATTGAGGTAGAAATACAAGCCAAGTGGCAATATAAACATCAACAATTCACATCACATCCCAATAAATCAGCAAGTCAGATATTGCAAAAAAATATTGAAACAGTCAGGATGGAGGCAAAAAGTAGACAAAATGCATGCAAAACAAGGCACAAGGAAATAGGTAAAACCTTAGTGGCAATACAGACAGACTCTAACTTGCGTTTTATGTTTAGCGTCTTCCCCTGTAAAGCTATATCCTGGCAGCCATATGTTCTCCTCCACATCCAGCTGCTGTTGCTTATGCTCCTTTTTTGCGCTTCATCCTACTCTTTCTCTTCCTTAAAATTCTGCTGCATACAGCATGGACATTGAGTGGCTCCAACAGAAAATGGGAATCAATGAACATGTGCAAGCTCTTGTTATTCCTCCATCCTGTTGCCCATTTCTGGTAAACATTAGAAGGTTTACATTGTTGATAACACACTTGTCTCCACTGAAAAATTTGGTCGCCTCTTCAAAAGGCTTCAGTAGCTGATGCAAGTAATTTATCAAGTATTAATGGTGGATCTCAAAGTATCTCATTCTCCATTTAGGCTATTGCCTAACATAGCCCATCATCACTTTACACTGCTCATTTTGATTCTCCAACATGGGCAACGTCGACTTCTAATGTGGTTGCAACATTGCAAATCAGGCAGCGCTCAGGAAGATCGTTCTGTTTTTACACAAAGGAGAGCTTGCTTTACCATCTAAGCATAAATGAAGCAATTGCCAGCTGCAGTTGATGGTGAGCGAGGCAGTATGAGAGTTACCACTTTATGCACACAGTAAAATGTTTGCCGTATGGGTCTTGTCTTCCAGGATTTAATGCTGTAAACTGTTTGATAGTGCTTTGCCTTGCATGAGAGAAATATGTTAGGTCTGTATGTGTAGTCTACATAGTTCCCTGTGCCTATTGGGAATGGAGTCATGCCTGTTGAGTAGAATCCAGAGAAAATGTAGAGGGAAACAGATTATCGCCATCTGGCTGTGGAAATAGAAATACCTCCAAGTTGTGGAGGCTTCACCACCTGTTCCGGTTGATGTGGTACATGGTTGCTGCTGCAAACATTCACCCATTAAAACATGAAATTCATGAATTTTCCCTGCCCAAAGTTGCATTCATGGCCTTAGCCTGCTCAAATCTGAAACTTGTCTCCTGAAAGAAATTGATAAGTTGATGTCTATGGGACAAATGTACTTTGGAGCTCAAAGACAAGTTGAGAAAGCGGCCTATGTTCTCCAGCATGTGAGAGCTAATAGCAAGTACTAGTGAAGAGCGAACCCCTGAGTGTTGGAGTTGAGCCAAAAAGTTAAGAAAAAGTTTGGTTCGGGTACCAGAACAGTACTAAAGCCTTAACCCTGACCCTATTTACTGAAATGTAGAGCCTGAACATCCAGAGTTTGCCACACTGTCATGTGCATGATAGAGGGCCAAACACTTGATAAGCTGACACTTGAGGGCTGCAGCTCGCAGTTTTCAGTTTTGCCTGGTTATCAATATTACAGGGGAACCCACTAAGGCTACTTTCAGACTTGCGTTGCCAGGCGCAGCACTCGGCCGCCACTAAGCTGCGCCCCCGGCTGCGCCCCCTCCAGTCAGCTCCTCCTATGGTCGGATGATGCTGCATGAGATTAGCGTACCCTTTATTTAGTGTTGGGTACGCTGGCATGTTTTTGCCAGCACATGCGCCCTTTTTGTACAGCGCCAACGTGCACCAAACGCACCTTGTTGCATTTTTGTGTGCTCAGCGCAGTAGAAAAAAGGGCTCATGCGCTGGCAAAAACATTTCACGGGGAAAGACCTGGCTAGTCATTGCTTGTGTCGAGAAACATGTGATGGTGTCTCCGCGGCTTGTGTTTTGCGTGTTTTTAAATATTTCCCATAAGGGATGGGGGCATTGCTCAAGAATCACTGCGTTGAGAAACATGTGATGGTGTCTCCGCAGTGTTGGATGTTGATCTCCATGAGTTCATTCACCCTCATTTTCCACAGTCTTCTACTAGGCATTGCTCCTACTGGCCAGTTTCCTACTCCACACTGATGAGGGGCAATACCCCGAAACAGCTGTCTGTGGATGGATACCATGTTTTGGCATAGGTGGTTTCCTTCATTGGAGACTACCCTTCCCGTGGTTGTTCCTTCCTGGGGAAAGACCTGGCTAGTCATTGCTTGCGTTGAGAAACATGTGATGGTGTCTCCGCGGCTTGTGTTTTCCATTAATGGGGGTGGCCTATAAGAGGGACCGCTATGGCCTGGGAAGTGCCCAGATGAAGCGGAATCTGGAGAGTATTGTTTCATGTAGGGGAATTACCAAACACAGCTGCTACAGTAATACAGGTCACAGCTACAGTCCAGTCCCTCCCTTTGACTTGGTGAAGTCGGCAGGATGTTGACACCATGCAGCGAAGGAATGCTGCAAGTGATGAACTTGTGAGGGATGAAGTTTGGCAGGATGCAGTTGCCTTGCCATGGGGAGAATCTGCTGAAAGAAATGACGAGAATGTTTGTGCGACTGCTGTCCCCCTGGAAGATGACCAGGCGAAGGAGCCAGAAGTTGCTGTTGATGAAGAAACACTGAATTTGCCTATGACTAATTTTTTTACACACCAGACTTGTCTACTGCATTGAATTTGAGTGATTCGAGAGAAATAACTAACACCTTCACTGTGACCAAGATGGCAGTGGTAAGAATAGCGGGAAATGGCAGAGAAGAAGTAAACAATGATGACCGCATTCTTTGTGGGTGTTGCCATCACTTTTTGGCACCAAAACTTGCCTGTCAGTATAACCGGGTCCACCCCTGGTGAGAGCAGATGAAAAGAAGGAGACCTCGCCCCTTGCAACTGATAAGCAATGGAGGGGAGAGGCGGCTGGAGACTGTCCTGTTGTGAGTTCATTTTCCCCTTCACCGTCGATGTCTGATGAACTCCCTCTTCTGGTGAAGGAAGGTAGTGAGGCTGATTACCAAACACCTGATCTGGTAGATGATGACTGGGTAACAGGAAATTCTGACAGGATATAAGGCAGCCGACGCCCTTCTGAGTCGCTGGTGATTTCTCTGCTGGATTCTTGGAGACCAGTCTGATTCCTGCTTCCCAAAGATAAGTTTTTGCTCTGCTATTGAACTTATTAGTTTTGTTTACCTTGTTTTTTGGAGTTCAGCCATCCCCAGTCGGGGGTGTGCTGAGTTCCATTTTTGTCTATGATCAGTTTGTCTCTTTGCTCTGTCTTCAGAATTTACCTGAGTGCTGATATAGTCATTTTGAAGTCCTAGTGACTTCAAGGCCTGTTTTTCCTATCAGACGGTTGGGACATTTTTTGGTAGGGTTTTTTACGGATTGCAGACAGCAGCTTTTCTATCCTGTCCTTTTTAGTTAGCTTGGGCCCCATCGTTTGCTCAACCTATCTTTCTATCTGTGTTAGTGTTTTCATCTTGCTTCACCGTCATTATATGTTGGGGGCTGCCTATTGCTTTGGGGTCTGCTCTGGGGCAGTTTAGATTTCCCCTTTCTTTCTTTAGGCCTATCTAGATCTCCGGCTGTGATCGAGGGGTCTAGGGCATCGTAGGAACCCCCCACGGCTACTGTTAGTTGTTGTGGATAGGATCAGGGGTCTGCAATCCGATAGCTACCAACCTCTCCGGTTTTATGGACTTAGCTTGTATTTTTGTTTTTTCCTCCTTCGGTGACTCATTCATAACACTGTCCCACCCGGTGACAGGCGGGACTCTGAAGAAAACTCCAGAAGCCGCTGTGCAGCGCCATCTTGTACCAATGAACCGGCCATGATGCAGCACTCGGGTGTACGTAGCTGCTAGGGTGTGGGTCATATTGAGTGGAGGTGGCGGCAGGAGAAAACGAGTGTCCAGCCTCCAGCAGCCAGCGAGAAGCCAGCGGAGGCTCCCACCTGTCCAACTTTAGAGTTGCCTCAACCCTGAAGCATCCAACTGGTGAAGATAACATCTTTCCTGAGGCAGGAAACTGGTGGTGTGGAACCAATAGAGCAGTATCGGGCCTGAGGATCAGGTGAACCGGAATGCCCCTGTTAATTCAGCAAGGGCAGGAGCTGAGAGTTGCTCAAAAAAGGAACCGAGACTGGAAGTTGCACCTGAACCGGTATGCCAGTCTATCGTCACACGTGCGGGCGTTCCCACGGAACAAACTAGTGTTCCGAGAGCAGCGACTGCTTCTACACCAGCGGACGTGGTGCCCTTGTCATCAACCCCAGAAGGGAGGCCCTCTGTGCACAGTTCCGTCCCTGAGGCCGTCGTCCGCCCCTATGTTCCTATGGGAGAACCAACCCCTTCACCCCAGCCATCGGAGACTCAGTCTTTTCCCTATTCGGCCACAGCTCTGAGGGCTACCCATACCCAACTGGCCACAGAGGGCCCCTTTCCCACACCCAGGCAGTCCGCCTGGGTGGAAAGGGTGATCCTTAATAAGAAGCAACAGGAGCAGGAGGTCAGGAGAGAGCTGCGACAGCCTGGTGGGGGCAATCTGGCAGGAAGGCTGGCTGGTGTATACCGACACCGACCAGGGCTGCGGCTTTATTCAGGAGGAAGGGACGGACGCCAAGGTCTATGTTAACGTGACGTCTTTCAAATCCGCGAGATTGTTCAACATGGGAGACCGGGTCTCCTTCTTTAATGATTACTATACATGCGGGTTTTATGTGGTAGCGGTTACCCACTGCGATGAGGATGACATGGGTCTCTTCCCAGAATCGGTACAGGCCCCAACATCGGCTGACACCCGGAGATCTGACGGTGCTATAGTGGCACCATCCACATCCTCTGTGGCTGGAGGGAAGACACCTGAAAGAGCGACGCATGGTGCGTGATGTTGAAGATTGTGGATCATCATGTGTTATGCATATTGTATTATGTTTTACACATTGGGACTATTCCACCTCCCTGTGGGCACTGCAGCCCTAGAAAAAGGTTTTCTCCTGCTTATGGTGAGCAGAAGTGTTTCGGTTTTTTTGTGGCGCTGAAGATAAGCGTTGTCTGCATGGAATGTTTAAGTTTTTTTGTTGTGCTTGTTGCACCAAATCTGCTGGAAATAGGAGAGACTGTCTCTTTGACTGGAGACCTCTGGAAAGTCTGTACTTCCCTCAAGGGAAGGGGGAGCATCTCTCCTAGGAGTGCCTATCGTTGCAATCCTGAAAGACTAGGAACTTGGAACATTACCTGAACACCATGAACTGAGGTGCGTACTGGATGCGGCTTATATTAATCCAACTGACTTGCGGTTTTCATGTATTTGTTTTTGTATCATACCTTGATCAAGGATGACCAACTTCATGGAAATGGGGAGTGTAAGGGGGTGAGATATAATGTCTTTCTTGCTTCCCTTCCCTCTGATTGTCTTCCGGTTCTTGATGTTTACAAATATGTTTTATGATAATTGCCTGCGGTATTGCTACATATATAAATATGTATTACCACTCATTGTTTATGGTATTGCAACATGTATGTGTTTTCATTTTATAGAAAACTGTAATATATTGTAGGAGGGGCTGCTGTCACGTCACCGTCAGACTCGGGGCCTGCTGTCCTGGCCTCGGCCACTAGGAGGCGCCGGACTGTCACGCCGCTGTCAGACTCGGGGCCTGCTGTCCCGGCCTCGGCCACTAGGAGGCGCCAGACTGTCACATTGCCATCAGACTCGGGGCCTGCTGTTCCTGCTCGGCCACTGGGAGGCACTGTGGTTCGCTCCCGAGCTATGGCGGCGACAGAGAAAGGGCTCCTGCGCAGGCATCTGATTGACACAAGCTCCGCTCCTCTGTCAGTCGTGAAGGGGTTGGTGCATCACCATCTGGCCTGGTACTGGGGGCCGTCCTGATGACATCATCAGTTCGGGAGCCTGTGAGGGATGACCTGATCCCTCACATACCTTGGAACTGGTCTTGCAAGCCGCCGGATATATTCTTTGTTCCCCTATGTGCTACTGTGTGATTTGCTATTGTTTGACTCTGACCTCAGCCTGCATTTCTGACCCCTCTATTGCCTGACGATTTTGTACCTCCACTATTCTCCTGGTTTGTGACCTTGGCCTGGATATTCGACTCTGCTACTGCCTGCTGTTTTTGTACCTTTGCCACCTTCCCGTTTTGTGACCTTGGCCTGGACTGTCGACTCGGCCACTGCCTGCCGTTTCTGTACCTCCGCTGCTCTCCCGATTTCTGACTATGTTTTTGGTTCCCTGCCTTCTTCCCTATTGGCAACCATCCTGCTCTGGCGCATTGCTCCACCAGACAGCCACCCTGTTGTGAGTTCATTTTCCCCTTCACTACTGAGGCCCGAGGAACTCCCTCTTCTGGTAAAGAAAGGTAGTGAGCCTGATTGTCAGACACCTGAGGCTGATGATGATGACTGGCTGAGTGGAGTTACTGACTGGATATAAGGCTGCCAACGCCCTTCTGCCCTGCGGGTGATTTCTCTGTGGGATCCTTGGAGACCAGTCTGAATTCCTGCTCCTCTAAAGCTAAGTTTCCTGCTCGGCTTTTTGCATTGGTGCTTTGACTTTGTTTTGCTTTGTTTTTCTGGATTTCTGCCATTCCCTGCTGGGGTGTGCTGAATTCCTTTAGCTCTGTCTTCTGAAAATACCTGAGTGATGATTTAGTTTTTGAAGCCTAGCTGCTTCAGGGCCTTTTTCATATCAGCTTGTTGGCTTATGTCTTTGATAGGGTTTTGGCAGATTGCAGACAGCAGCCTTCCTGTCCTTTCCTATCTAGGTAGTTTTGGGCCCCGTCTTTGCTCAGTCTGTCTTTCTGTCTGTGTTAGTGTTTTCATCTTGCTTCACCATCATTATATGTTGGGGGCTGCCAGTTGCTTTGGGGTCTGCTCTGGGGCAGTTTAGATTTCCCCTTTCTTTCTTTAGGCCTATTTAATTCTCCGGCTGTGATCGAGGGGTCTAGGGCATCATAGGAACCCCCCACGGCTACTGCTAGTTGTGTTGATAGGTTCAGGGGTCTGCAATCTGATAGTTGCCAACTTCTCTGGTTTTCTGGACTTAGCTTGTATTTCTGTTTTTGCCTCCTACGGTGACTCATTCATAACAGAATCACCCGCCATACCACAGATCCTAGGGTACTCAATAGCAGGAAAGAATTGTGTAAAAAAAAAAAAAAAAAAAAAGTGTGTGTATATTCTTTCCTCTACATCTCTGAGGCCGTAGGGGGAATTTTTTTTTCTCTCAATGGAGATAAAGCAATTGTCTGATCGTGTGGAGCAGCTCGCTGCGGAAGTGCGGGGAATTTCCGCCTACCTTGCTCGTTCGCATGCTGTTGAACCAAAGATCCGTACACAAGATGTATTTTTTGGGGATTGATCTAAATTTTTGAGTTTCAAAAATAATTGTAAATTATTTTTTGCCTTGATGCCTAATTCGTCAGGGAGCTCCGCACAGCAGGTTAAAATTGTCATCTCTTTGCTGTGTGGCGATCCCCAGGATTGGGCGTTTTCTTTGAAACCAGATGATCCTATTCTGACTAATGTGAACACATTTTTTCAGGCCTTGGGGTTGTTGTATGATGAACCTAATGCCATTGATCAGGCTGAAAAGACCCTGCTGGCATTGAACCAGGGTCGTGATTCTGCAGAATTGTACTGTCAAAAATTCCGAAAGTGGGCAGTACTTACTACCTGGAATGATAATGCCTTGGCTGCTCTCTTTCGGAAGGGGTTGTCAGAAGCCATAAAAGATACTATGGTGGGATTTCCTGTTCCCTCTGGTCTTGACGATTCTGTCATTAGCCATTCAGGTTGATCGGCGTTTGCGCGAACGCAAAGCTGCACGAGAGGTGTTGCCACCTGTTGAACAAATGTCTGAACCTATGCAATGTGATAGAGTTTTTTCCAGAGAGCAGTGTCAGGAGTTCAGAAGGCGCAATAAGTTGTGTTTTCTCTGTGGAGATGCCTCGCATATTATTTCTGTCTGTCCTAAATGAGAGAAACGCTTTGCACACACGTTTTCTGTTGGGGGTGTTCAACCTAAGTTTCTTCTGGCTATTACTCTGATCTGCTCCCTGTCCACATTTTCCGCCAAGGCTTTTGTGGATTCGGGAGCAGCCCTAAACCTAATGGACTTGGATTTTGCTAAACGTTGTGGATTTCCGATGACACCTCTGCAGATGCCTATCCCTTTGAGGGGGATTGATGCTACTCCTTTGGCTAAAAATAAACCTCAGTTTTGGACCCAGGTGGTAAGGCGGGTCGCCCCAGACCATCAAGAAAATTGCAGATTTTTGGTGTTGCATAATCTGCATGATACTATTGTTCTGGGGTTTCCCTGGTTACAAATTCATAATCCAGTTTTGGATTGGAAATCTGTGTCTGTGGTGAGTTGGGGTTGTCGGTGTGCCTTTAGTGAGGCTCCGGTGTTTTCCACCTCTCCTCAGTCACATGATGTTCCTGATTATTTGGCGGACTTTTATGATGTATTTAGTGAGAATGAGTCTGCGTCTCTGCCTCCTCATAGGAGTTATGACTGTGCAATTGAACTGAGCCCGGGGTGTAAATTTCCCAAGGGTCGGCTCTTCAATTTATCTGTACCCGAGCACGAGGCTATGCGATCCTATATTAAGGAGGCGTTGGAGAAGGGTCATATTAGACCATCCTCGTCACCCTTAGGTGCCGTTTTTTTTTTGTAGCCAAAAAGGATGGATCATTAAGACCTTGTATTGATTATCGTGCCCTCAACAAAATTACTGTTAAATATCAGTATCCGTTACCCCTGATTTCTGATCTATTCTCCA
The DNA here is from genome assembly GCF_039654945.1 of Dendrobates tinctorius. Lineage (NCBI taxonomy): Eukaryota > Metazoa > Chordata > Amphibia > Anura > Dendrobatidae > Dendrobates > Dendrobates tinctorius. The sequence goes on from NW_027361742.1 coordinate 8,915,970, forward strand.
GAGTTAAAGGTGCTTGCTGGTTTACCAAGCTTGACCTCAGGGGGGCGTATAATCTTATTCGCATTAAGCATGGGGATGAATGGAAGACGGCGTTTAATACTCCGGAGGGACATTTTGAGTACCTGGTGATGCCTTTTGGGCTCACTAATGCCCCTTCTGTCTTCCAGTGCTTCATGAACGATATTTTCCGAGATTTTGTCGATAAATTTTTGATTATCTATCTGGATGATATTTTGATCTTCTCCAAGGATTGGGATTCACATGTGGAACATATTCGGACTGTGTTCCGGATCTTGAGGGAGAATTCCCTGTATGTCAAAGGATCTAAATGCCTTTTTGGAGTACAGAGGATTTCTTTTTTGGGATTTATTTTGTCCCCGTCAACTATTGAAATGGACCTGGCCAAGGTACAGGCCATTTACGATTGGGTTCAGCCCACTTCTTTGAAGGCCCTCCAGAAGTTTTTGGGTTTTGCTAATTTTTATCGGAAATTTATAGCCAAATTTTCTAGTATTGCCAAGCCATTGACTGATTTGACTAAGAAGGGTGCTGATGTGTTAAATTGGTCTCCGGAGGCTGTTTCTTCCTTTCAGGAGCTGAAGCGAAGATTCACCTCCGCCCCGGTTTTGCGGCAACCTGATGTCTCACTTCCATTCCAGGTAGAGGTGGATGCTTCTGATTGGTGCAGGAGCTGTTTTGTCCCAAAAGGATCCTGTAACATCTAAAATGAATCCCTGTGCTTTCTTTTCCCGAAAGTTCTCTCCATCTGAACGTAACTATGATGTGGGGAATAGGGAACTGTTGGCCATGAAATGGGCATTTGAGGAGTGGAGACATTGGTTGGAGGGAGCTAAGCAGCAAGTCGTGGTCCTCACTGACCACAAGAATTTGATTTACCTAGAGTCGGCTAAGCGCTTGATCCCTAGACAGGCTAGGTGGGCCTTGTTTTTTACACGTTTTGATTTTGTGGTTTCTTTTCTTCCTGGAACTAAGAATGTCAAGGCTGACGCCCTCTCTAGGAGCTTCTTTGCTGATTCTCCTGTGGTGACCAAGCCTGCTACCATCTTAGGCGAAGGGGTAGTTCTTTCTGCCATCTCGCCCGATTTGAGACGTGCTCTGGAAGAGTTCCAGGAGGACAAACCTGAGCGTTGTCCCAGTGGAAAGTTGTATGTTCCTGACCAGTGGAAGAAGAGAGTGATGTCTGAAGTTCATTGCTCTGCTTTGGCTGGTCATCCAGGAATTTTTGGTACTAGAGATCTGGTGAGTCGGTTTTTTTGGTGGCAATCCTTGTCTCATGATGTCAGGAATTTTGTGCAGTCCTGTGGGACGTGCTACCGGTCTAAATCGTGTTCTCGCTCTATTGGGTTGTTGATGCCTTTGCCTGTCCCCAAGAGGCCATGGACCCATATTTCAATGGATTTCATTTCTAATATGCCTGTCTCTCAAAGGATGACTGTTATTTGGGTGATTTGTGATAGGTTCTCTAAGATGGTTCATCTTGTACCACTCCCTAAGTTGCCGTCTTCCTCTGAGTTGGTGCCCCTGTTTTTACAACAGGTGGTTCGTTTGCACGGGATTCCTGAGAACATTGTATCTGACAGAGGAGTCCAGTTTGTGTCTTGATTTTGGAGAACTTTCTGTTCAAGGGTGGGAATTCAGTTGTCCTTCTCCTCTGCTTTTCACCCTCAGACCAATGGGCAGACAGAGAGAACAAACCAGACCTTGGAGTCATATTTGAGATGTTTTATTTCTGCTGATCAGGATGATTGGGTTTCATTTTTGCCCTTGGCTGAATTTGCTTTAAATAATAGAGCTAGTTCTGCCACTTTGATGTCACCTTTTTTTTGCAACTTTGGGTTTCATCCTCGATTTTCTTCAGGGCAGGTGGAGCCCTCTGCCTGCCCAGGTGTTGACACTGTGGTGGAGAGAATGCACCAGATCTGGGACCAAGTGATGGATAAGTTATCTCTCTCCCAGGAAAAGGCCCAGCGGTTTTCCAATCGACATAGGACCATTGGTCCCCAGCTTAAGATTGGTGATATGGTGTGGTTATCATCAAAAAATATTGCTATGAAGGTGGCTTCTCCTAAGTTTAAGCCTAGATTTATTGGACCTTACAAGATTTTGGAGATTATTAATCCGGTCTCTTTTCGTTTGGCTCTTCCTGTCACATTTAAAATCCATAATGTGTTCCATAAGTCCTTGTTGAAGAGGTTTGTTGAACCAGTTGTTCCTGGGGTGGCACCTCCAGACCCTGTATTGGTTGAAGGTAACATGGAATATGAGGTAGAGAAAATACTGGATTCCCGTCTAGCTAGACGGAGACTCCAGTATTTGGTTAAGTGGAAGGGTTATGGTCAGGAGGATAATTCCTGGGTCTCTGCCTCTGATATTCATGCCAAAAGATTGGTGCGTGCCTTTCATCGGGCTCACCCTGATCGCCCTGGTGGCGTAGTTGAGGGTTCGGTGACCCCTCCTCAAGGGGGAGGTACTGTTGTGAGTTCATTTTCCCCTTCACTACTGAGGCCCGAGGAACTCCCTCTTCTGGTAAAGAAAGGTAGTGAGCCTGATTGTCAGACACCTGAGGCTGATGATGATGACTGGCTGAGTGGAGTTACTGACTGGATATAAGGCTGCCGATGCCCTTCTGCCCTGCGGGTGATTTCTCTGTGGGATCCTTGGAGACCAGTCTGAATTCCTGCTCCTCTAAAGCTAAGTTTCCTGCTTGGCTTTTTGCATTGGTGCTTTGACTTTGTTTTGCTTTGTTTTTCTAGATTTCTGCCATTCCCTGCTGGGGTGTGCTGAATTCCTTTAGCTCTGTCTTCTGAAAATACCTGAGTGCTGATTTAGTTTTTGAAGCCTAGCTGCTATAGGGCCTTTTTCATATCAGCTTGTTGGCTTATGTCTTTGATAGGGTTTTGGCAGATTGCAGACAGCAGCCTTCCTGTCCTTTCCTATCTAGGTAGTTTTGGGCCCCGTCTTTGCTCAGTCTGTCTTTCTGTCTGTGTTAGTGTTTTCATCTTGCTTCACCGTCATTATATGTTGGGGGCTGCCTGTTGCTTTGGGGTCTGCTCTGGGGCAGTTTAGATTTCCCCTTTCTTTCTTTAGGCCTATTTAATTCTCTGGCTGTGATCGAGGGGTCTAGGGCATCGTAGGAACCCCCCACGGCTACTGCTAGTTGTGTTGATAGGTTCAGGGGTCTGCAATCTGATAGTTGCCAACTTCTCTGGTTTACTTAGCTTGTATTTCTGTTTTTGCCTCCTACGGTGACTCATTCATAACACCACCCCCTAGACCTTGCTACAATTCCAGATCCCTGTATAGGGGTTAAGGGTCTCGGGGTTTCTTGGGGTGCTGTCCCTACTGCAGTCCAGATCCGCGGACGGACGTCACAGCTGCTTTGAGTTAAGGTTAGTGCAGAAGAGCAGTTTAGTCAGATGGGGACAGGGCGCCCAAGTGCCCACATTGGCTATAGGCCCAGACAGCTCGGCAGCCATGTAACGGTAAGTCGTTATAGCTTCGACAAAATCGGTACAGACGGGCCAGATGTTTCACCAAGGGCCACCAAACATAGTGACTGAATTCGTGTCTGGTGCAAAACAGGCTGAAGGAAATGTCATTATAGCGAAGTCAGGCCTGGAAGGAACTGGGAAGCAGTCTAAGAAAGTTCGGTCCGGACGTGTACTGCACAGAAGTGAAAACATGCAAGGTAAAGATAAGGAAGCAAGTAAATGTTAGGATGTACCAACTGTGGATGTAACATGCAAAAGCCTAAGTAAAGAAAATGTTAAAGTTGTCTCGGACTGTGTCTCCATTGATGGGGGATGCCTAGAAGAGGGACCATTATGGCATGGGAAGTGCCTGGTTGAAGCTAAATCTGGAGATGAATGTATGCAGAAGAGAGGAGTATTGTTTCATGTAGGGGAAGGGCCGGACACAGCTGCTACATTAATACAGGTCATGACTACAGTCCTGTCCCTCCCTTACATATTATTAAATCCAGAGTCACATTGTAAATAAAAAAACAGAAAAAAGTTCTTTATTTGAAATAAAAATTCACACCCTATTTTATAAATTTAGTTAAAAATAACAAAGTTATGCTCACCTTACGCCCATTCCTTTGAAGCCCTTGTCTCCTGTTAAAAAAGAAGAAAATAATAAACGACAAATATACCTTATGTCCATTCTATTGAAGCCCTTGTCCCCTGCAAAAAAGACAAATAGTAAACAACCATGCCCCTCACCTGTCCGAAGAGAAGATTTCCCAAGCCGTAATCCATGTTTGTTTGCCATATATAGTTTTCAATCTGATGTAACCGTCCAGGATGAAAACCATGGGATAATGAGGTGTTGCGAGCACAGCGTCAGTGACTAGCGGTGACATCATCCCACATTTCACTGTGAGCCGGGTCGAAGAACTGTGTTGACCTCAATGAGATCACCGCGAGCATCATTAGAATCTTGAGAAACTTGAGAACATGTTTAAAATGTTTGGCCTAACCCGCCAGACTTGAATATCTAGGGGTTTGCCTATCACTAGTCATTATGTCAAAACTGAAGCGCAAATTGTTCAAAATCACAGGGATCTGCAAATTTCAGAAAATTAGACTAAAAGCCTTAAAACCTTAAAATGCAACAATAAAATTAATAGAAAACAAACCATAATAATAAAGCGGGTAACAGCTATTAAGCATCAACTTTTGCCAAGTAGCAAGCACTTAAACTTTGTCTAAATTGAGTGCCAAAATGCTGATCTTTACCTTCCCAGCTAAAGTGCAGCTAAATTTCTTTAGGTTTATTCAGCTGAGCTGAAATCAAACAATACTCCTGTTTCTTTCAAATCAAATTCTATAATGGGTTAGGTGTCTCAATCAAGGATGTGTTTCTCATAACCAATATTTTGTTTTATTGAACTCCATAGCTTAAATGTGTACAGTATGTGATTACTGTGAGTGATGCAGATAATGAACTATATTGATCATCACACTGAAATAAACTGACATTTACATTGCACCAAAACTGTAGAAAAAAATTATAAGTAAAACACATTCAAAGGCTTTACATTGATCTATTGTGGCTACGCATATTGTTATGGTAAATATTTTTTTTTTTTTGATTATCATTGAGACAATTTATATAGCTTTGAAAATTTAATATTTTTTAAATTAGCTTTATAAGTGTTATTCATAAAAGCAATAACACAGGGCGCTGTCTCTGATATAGAGGTGGCTATGTGGTAAGTTTTATTTGTTACAGAAGGCTTAGGAAACTGGACAGAAGTTTCAAGGACTTCAGCAGAATCCTTAATTTAAGACCTTGTTATTCCCAATTAAAATACTCTCTTTCCTCAATTAAAATATCTTCTTCCTTAGGTAATGGAAAGCCATACCCTCTTCATATCTTTGTAGTTGTAATAAAAACTTGTGACTGGGCATCTGAGATCATACAAGCCCGTACACTAACAGTCACTGGTTGTGTGCCTTCGTCTCTGATCGATCGACTCTCCGATTTGATCAAAACTGGCAAACTTGTGTATCCTTTTGAATTTCTCCTAGAGCTTTCCATACAGGTTTCTACATCAAAATATTTTTTAAACAAATATATATTGGGTTCCTAGTTAACATTTTGATGAAAACTGCCACATCACATCAACCACTTTTGAAGTGGGCACCTACTCTATCAGTTGTAGCACAGTATGGCAGCCACAGCCACCACTACACTCCACCTGCAATGAGAGCCACCCAGGTGCCCAAAAACACATCTGTTGACAAGCAAAGTTCCCCTAGTCTCTGGGATACACCATCCCACAGACAAAACACTAAATTGCAATGATGACCACAACAGCACCAAAACCAAGTGAAATGATTTTATCTGAGAACAAACAGGTGGGATTTTAGTTGCGTTTTCTGCTAAGATAAATACTGTATATCTGTGCCAAATTGGAGTAGAACTGTCAAACAAAAAAAATGAGAGGCTGAATTATGTAATAATGACATTTACATTGTGGTAAGAAATGTTTAAATTAACACGGTGTAAGAAGATAAGCCGAGACAGAGTCAGCGGTGTCCGGTGCCCTTTAAGTCCGGAAGTATTGGGACTGTCACCACTGTTAGCGGGGGATGTTTCTTCTAGGAGGGAGAGACTTTTCTGTTGGACAGCAGGGGGCACAAGGTATATAAGGAGACCTGAGCGCAGGAACGGGTCAGACTTTGCGGGATGGCGATAAGAGACGGTTGACTTCCTCTCGGCTGCTCGTGCTGACAACTCCTGGTCACGCAATCCTCAGCGTGCTGACCTTAAGACTTCCTTTAATTCTATTAATTTACCATCTGAACCTGTACATTCAGATACCCCTGTTTTGCCTGTGATAGAGGATAATCTCCCTAGAGACTACTCCGTAAGGCCGCCAGCTGCTGCTGCCTGTAACTGTGTATATGTCCATGTCTGGCGCCATCTTTGAGGAATCCATATAAAGGACTGTTTCCACGTTTTGGTACACTCAAGTCAACCAGGACCGAATCCAAAAGCACCGTCGGGAAACAGTGCTTCTCGAATCTCCGTAGCAGAGCCAGTGACTTTTTCCATAATTTGCAACATAATCTGGAGATTTTCCAGCCCTTTTCCTGCAAGAAATGCAAGCGATAAGTTACCGTGTTTTTATATATCGTTTTCTCGAGCAATGTGTTCTTGTGTAATTTCCGCTGCTCCTTTACTGGTCTTGCCTCCCTGCATGGAGTATTACTTGTTAATTGCCTGTTCAGTAAACCCTTGCTAACCCTTTGCTATTCACTGCATCCAACGGACCTCTCCTCTTTACAACAGTAACTTCAATTGTTTAATTATAAAAGGTATAACAGAGTATCAGGCCCTAATCACAATTGTTTATAAATTGCATCAGAAATTGTATTTCAAATGTAGGAGTTGAACCAAGAGATGCAAAACATAGTACGTTAATCATTTCATCATTCTATTATTTGGATTATGCCCCACTTCAGAATATGTCTTAGAAATATCAATGCAATACACCAAATTAAATAAATGAATATACTAGATTGCATTAAGGTTAGCTGGAGTTGCCTGGTAAACATGACATGAATAAAGCTTGTCAAATTATATTAAACCTCAAAAAAAAGATCTTGGCAAAGTCAAAGATATGATATTAAACTTCATGGTTCCATATGTTTCCAGGTTGTTAGACAAGAAGGAAACAGGTCAAGTCTGTAGAGTGTTTAGAAGAGCAAACACTTGCCAAACACTTGCCTAAGGAAGGTGATTTTTCTTTTGGAATGAAGCCCAACAGGTTTCACGTCTGCCTTGGATTGTTTCTTCTTGTTTTTGCTATGTCAATGTCAGATAAGTCAAGTCACCAATGGGAGTTCAAGCTACTTACATTGAATATCTACACTGCAAAGGTGCTATAGTTCACAGTTACCTGTGAAATTAAGTTACAGAATATTAATATCAATTGCTATATATCAGTTAGAAAATTTTTAAGCAAAGTAATAATCATGTTTATGATCTTGGCCATTGATTTCCAGAGTGTCGCAATGATTTATTACAGATGTTCAGCTAAATTATGTTTTATTAGTGAAGTCTACAGAGTAAGCACATCATTCTCTATTCAAAAAGAGTCCCTTATTTTACAAGATTTTAACTCCATGACACTGAAGTGTGTTTTTATCTTCCTGACCAGATCATACTTTGCAAATATGACTAGAGTCACTTTATGCGGTAATAACTTTGGAAAGCTCCAATAAATCCCAGTAATTCTGAGATTGTATTTTCATTGATGTTACATTGTACTTCACAACAGTAGTAAATACAAAAAAAATTTGAACAATTGGCAATTTTTAAACTTTGAATTTTTATGCAATTAAAGGAGATCTGTCAGTAGTAGAGTTGAGCGATACCAGCCGATACTTGAAAATATCGGATCGGAATGGATCAGCCGATCTTAAAAAAAAGTATCGGTATCGCCGATTCCGATACCGGAAGTCCCATTCAAGTCTATGGGACTTCCGGTATCGGAATAAGAAAAACCCTATTTTTGCCTTGTACAGCCTCTCTGGGGTCTGTACGGGCCTTTCGGGGGGCTGTGCCGGCCTGCCAGGGGGTTTGTGCAGGCTCCTGTGGTCTGTGCCGGCCTGCACAGACCACAGATGCGTGGAGAACAGCAGCATCAGCTGATGCTACTGCTCTCTACCAGCTCCAGGAATACAATGACGGAAGGTAGGTATCCTTCCGCACTGTATTCCTCCACCACTTTAAAAAAAAAAAAAAGTCCCTAGTCTCACTTTATGCCATTGCTGCGTGGGAAATTCCCACGCAGCAATGGCATAAAGTGAGACTAGGGACTTTTTTTTTTTTTAAAGTGGTGGAGGAATACAGTGTGGAAGGATACCTACCTTCCGTCATTGTATTCCTGGAGCTGGTAGAGAGCAGTAGCATCAGCTGATGCTGCTGTTCTCCACGCAAGATGGACGTGGGACCCTCGTGGACTTCTGCGGATCGGGATAAGTATATTGGTGTTTTTTTATTTTGATATTTATCCCTCAGGTGACAATGGCTTCGGGGATCAAAGTGACAAGTGACGGTGAGTATGTACTCTATGTTATATGTACTGTATGTCTATATGTATGTATTGTATGTAGTATATATGTATGTTGCATGCATGTAGTATATATGCAGTATATATGTAGTATGCATGTTGCATGCATGTGGTATGTATGTAGTATGTATGTAGCATGTATGTAGTATGTATGTTGCATGTATGTAGCATGTAGTGTGTATGTATGTAGCATGTATGTAGTAGGTATGTAGCATGTAGTGTGTATGTTGCATGTATGTAGCATGTAGTATATATGTAGTATGTATGTTACATGTAGTATATTTAGTATATATGTAGTATGCATGTTGCATGCATGTAGTATATATGTATTATGTATGTAGTATGTATGTAGCATGTATGTAGTATGTAGCATGTATGTAGTATGTAGCATGCATGTAGTATGTAGCATGTATGTAGTATGCATGTTGCATGTAGTATATATGTAGTATGTATGTTACATGTAGTATATATGTAGTATGCATGTTGCATGCATGTAGTATATATGTAGTATGTATGTTGCATGCATGTAGTATATATGTAGTATGTATGTTGCATGCATGTAGTATATATGTAGTATGTATGTAGCATGTATGTAGTATGTAGCATGTATGTAGCATGCATGTAGTATGTAGCAAGTATGTAGTATGCATGTTGCATGTAGTATATATGTAGTATGTATGTTACATGTAGTATATATGTAGTATGCATGTTGCATGCATGTAGTATATATGTTGTATGTATGTTGCATGCATGTAGTATATATGTAGTATGTATGTTGCATGCATGTAGTATATATGTAGTATGTATGTTGCATGCATGTAGTATATATGTAGTATGTATGTAGCATGTATGTAGTATGTAGCATGTATGTAGCATGCATGTAGTATGTAGCATGTATGTAGTATGCATGTTGCATGTAGTATATATGTAGTATGTATGCTACATGTAGTATATATGTAGTATGCATGTTGCATGCATGTAGTATATATGTTGTATGTATGTTGCATGCATGTAGTATGTATGTTGCATGCATGTAGTATATATGTAGTATGTATGTTGCATGCATGTAGTATATATGTAGTATGTATGTTGCATGCATGTAGTATATATGTAGTATGTATGTAGCATGTATGTAGTATGTAGCATGTATGTAGTATGCATGTTGCATGTAGTATATATGTAGTATGCATGTTGTATGTATGTAGCATGTAAGTAGCATGTAATTTTTTATTTTTTTTTTTACATTCAACACATTAGCCGGATGATGGGACTACTACTGTCCCATCATTGGCTAATGTGTCAATCACTGTCATGGTAGCAGGCATCGCCCGATGGGACTTGTAGTCCCATCGGACGATGCCTGCACAGACCCCCGGAGCCTGCACAGACCACCGGCAGGCCGGCACAGACCACCGGAGCCTGCACAGACCACCGGCAGGCCGGTACAGACCCCCGGACAGTCGGCACAGCCCCCCCGAAGGCCCGAACTGACGGCGCATCATGATGCGCACAGACAGCGCATCATGATGACGTCATTTCGGCAGCCAATCAGAGCCACTTTTGTGGCTCATTGCATTTTGGACTTCCGATTCCGGTATCTGATACGAAAAAAGTATCGGTACTCGGTATCGGAATTCCGATACGGCAAATATCGGCCGATACCCGATACTTGCGGTATCGGAAAGCTCAACACTAGTCAGTAGGATTAAACTGTCTACATGGGCATGCAGGTCATAGGAAGCTGAGTATAATGATACATTGATACCTGCGATCTGATATCTTATTCCACAGAAAATCACGTTTGTCTTAATTACCTCTTTCAGGCTAGGGGCTGGAAGATAACTTTGCCATCAGTGAAGTGTTGCCCCCTCACACATCTTATTCAGATCTTTCAGTAATTCATGTAAATTAGTATTTTCCTGTCTAAACCTCAGCTTTGGTCCTGTGTGTGACATCCAGCAGCGATCGCCCCCCCCCCCACGGGGTATCGCTGATCATGCTGGATCGTGATGGCCCGTTTTTTCATCGCTGGTCTCCCACTGGCCAGAGCGCATCGCTGAGTGTTGCAGCGGGAGCCAGCGATGAGAGATGCTGCACGCTGGTTACCAGCGTAAACATCGGGTTTCTAAGGGCCATGGGGCCCTTAGAAACCCGATGTTTACCCTAGATACCAGCATTCACTGCAGGCAGGGTGGGAGGTGGAGGCAGAGCAGCGCACAGACCGGAGTAGCTCTGCTATCTGCTACTTCAGTCGGTCAGACCGGAATAGCAGATAGCAGAGCTACGCCGGTCTGTCTGCACGCTCTGCCTCCACCTGCCGCCCTGCCTGCAGTGCACGCTGGTATCTAGGGTAAACATCGGGTTTCTAAGGGCCCTGCGGCCCTTAGAAACCCGATGTTTACATTGGTAACCAGCATGCTCGCTGGTCCTGATCGCTGGAGGGGCTGTCTATGTCACAGCTCACCAGCGATCAGCTAACAATGTCCCAGTGATCCCATCCACGTCGGATCGTTGGTGGGATCGCTGGGACATCGTTATGTGTAACGGTACCCTAAGACTTTCATTTGAGTGTACTCATTTTTGCAACATTGTCTTGAATTAATTTATTAGTAAAATTACTTTTTTGGTGTGCAAAATAACAAATCTTGTTTTCAATCAATGGCCCAGTGGGAGTATTTTGTAGTATGATATCATATAGTACATTTTGATTCTGAAAGGAAAGTAATGTTGCAGTCCCCCAGTGCCTGTTGTCCAGTCGCCATTAATCTATAAGAAATCTGTGCCTGCACTGCAACCAGCATGCCTGCAAACAAAATCACCCATTCCCTAAAAAAATCTATGTCTGCCAGGGTTCAATTCACCACTGACACCTAGACGAGCAAACATAGGCAAGGATGTTACATCTCACTGACTGGTCACTGGGTGACTAAACGCTGTGGGGCAAACCTCTGTAGCTAACACTTTCTCGACTGCATCTTGCTCCTTCATCTCCTTGAGGGTCTCCACCTTTGCTCCAACCTTTTCCAACAGTGCAGATAGAATCCCCCCTCCTCTGTACTGCGATGCTATAGCTCATCGCAAACAGTGTTTAAATTAATATGCCTTGGAGATCACAGTCACACAGCTCAAGAGTTGTGGACAGCTATCTAGGCCGAGTTAGAGCAATGGCTGTCTCCACTAAACCTGAAGCCAGGGATGGCCATAATTTGATAACGGTGCAAGCCTTTTGGTGGCCCTATGCCGAGTCAACCTTACAAACTTGCCTTGCATGACTAGTGTCCTCAACCTGGTGGCACAGCAAATTCTCTTACAATATTTCAGTCTAAATGCGCTTCTGCAGAAAGCAAGGCCGCGGTGTGCTAACTTGCACTGTTTACACCCTGCAGGTCATCGACATGCATCACTACAGAGGTATTTCGGCTTATCAGATAAGCGTTTGATATGCAATGTGCCAACAAGGTGGTACTCCACTCTGCACATGTTACAGCGACTGTGTCAGCAGCTATGAGCCCTGGTGCAGTATGTCCTTTTGCACTGCCTGGGCCAATGCAGCACGGATGTGGTGTAAATCATGGTTGCAGAGTGAGTAGAGATGAAGGACCTCTGCATCCTTCTGCACAGTATTTAAATGGCTATTAAGATTGTTAGCAGTGACGATGGCATAATCAGCATCACTATTCCGGTCATTTGCATGCTGGAGCACATTTTGAATAGTCCATGGGAGGAGATGGTGGTCCCAGAGGAAGATTTGGAAGCAGAGGAGGATGTGGAAGGGATAACAATATCTGTGCATTCCGGACAGTCATCGCACAAGTGGGTGCCATGGGAGGGTGGATTACAGCGATTGAGGGGAGATCATGGTACCAGATAAATTGTTACTGAAAGTACAGGAGCCGAGGAAGAAATAGAGGATGATGAGGAAGAAGAAATGATGGGCGTGCAACTGTCAGGAGATAAAGAGGATATTAATCCCCTCTCTGTTTTTCGTGTTTGGTGGGAGGCGATGGAGGAAGCATGCTTGAGTGTTACCCCACCACTAACACACCATTGACTTGGTTCTCATGGAAGCGCCTGACACATGAGCACTTTCCTGCTGCACTCTCTGCAACATGATGTCTGTATTGCTAGGATTAGAAATAGTGCTGACTTCTGGGTTTCCACTCTGTTAGATCCACGGTACAATTATGAATTTAGCCTGATGCCTCCCCCCCGGAAAAGGACACATGCATACTGGAGTAAAGAAACACGCTTGTAAACAATCTTAAGGGTAGTTTTCCTCCAAGACAGCAGTGTGGCACACAGTGTGTTTCGTAGTTATAGACTTCCAACCCAGATAAATTCAAGTCGTCAACGCAAAAACAGCAGCAGCAGCAGAGGAGTTTCCCACATTTTTTAGAGAAGCCTGTGTACCAGGAGAACAGTGTACAAATCTGACACATTACGAATGACTGGAGAGGATGGTACAGGAGTATCTCGAGCTCAATATCAATAACATCAAGGGAAATTTGGACCATTTTGCATTTTGTTTTTCAAAAATTGAAGAGTGTCTTTAGCTTGCCTGTCATGCCTTAGAGGTTTTTGTCATGCCCAGCAGCCAGCACATGCCTTCAGTACTGCTCATGATGTCCTGACAGATAAGCACATCCAGCTGTCCCCTCAAAGCGTAGACCTCCTAAATTTTATCAAGATGAAAAGGTCATGGATCCCCAATGACTTCTTCAACTTAAGGCCCCTTTACATTTAGCGATGCACCAGCGATCCCGACCATGATACGACCTGGTCAGGATCGCTGGTGCATCACTAAATGGTCGCAAGTGAGCTGCCATACAGGCAGATCTCACTAGCGATGCAGCAGCGGTCAGCGGTCGCACTTACCTTTCAGACGCGGCGAGGGTGGCCGTCTTCTGCCTGCATCCATGGCTCACTCATCGGCACCAGCAGGAAGCCGATGACAAGAAATTGACCAGGCCGATCTTGCGCGATCAGCGATAGCCAGCGGGGGAGCCGGTCGGAGGTAAGTATCACATGTAGCGATATCGCTAGCAATATCACTGCTGTGTCACAAAATCGGTGACGCTTTAGCGATATTGCTAGCGATATCGCTATGTGTAAAGCCCCCTTTAGTCGCAGACTAGGAAGACAAGGCGATGGTGTAGTTTTTAGTGTGCTGCATTGATCTCATGTAATTGATGTCTGTGACACCTTTGTCATGGCTTCTGTATCTGCTGTTGCCACTGCCGCTGATGTTACAAACAATTTTTGGAAATGTGGAAACTCTAAGTTGGGTCTCCATCTTCTGGGTTGTCTGTAGTGGAAGGGGTGTAAGAGCCCCATTATACTATTTTAACTCTGGGGAAATTGATGCAAATTTAGTGGTGTGTGACAATAATTTTTGTAAATGTGGAGATTCCAAGATGCATCTCCTTCATGTGTGTTGCCTGTAGAAGTATGGCTTCCAGATTGGCAGGTCTGCGCTTACTTTCAGTCAACAACCTGTGTTACTATACTTAAGCAATAGTAGTCTATCCCAATAGATTCTACTGTGCAGGTGCCACTGGCACCATCTTGATGGAGCCTAATTTTTTTTCTCTACCAAAATGGCATGGATGGCAGTGCCTGTGCAGTATCATCTATCATGTTACAATAGATGCCACAGTGCAGGCGGCACTGCCTGCGCCTTCTAGATGAATGTGAATTTTTTATTCAAACCATAATTCTATGCAGTTTGAAAAAAAGGGGCTGGTCATGGAAGGATCACTGACCTGTCATGAGACATACACATAAAGCCCTGCCCTCTGGCCCGCCTAGCAGCACAAAAATCTCGTTAACTGAAAACTGCAAATAAAGATTAAACAACCACAAGACGGATTTCATCAACCAAGGTATTATTTTATTCAGTATAACAGTGCCATCTTGACACTGTCTATAGATTACTGAGCACAATCCTACTTACAGGTTTACTTTAAAATTAAATTCAAAGCTCTAAATGCTGGTTCAGATCCTGATACCTCATGCATGACCCATGTCTGACTGCATCTATGCCATTATCAAATTTCTACTGTGGATGAATTGATCATCATCAGACAACTACCTGTGCTATTTTCCGCAATTTTTCTACCAATAGTAGTCTACAAAACTGAACCTTGAAAGGTTCACTCATTTCTAATCAGTACAAGTTGTGCGCTCCACATGTAGTGTGTTCTGCTTGTGTAGCAGAACTACCACTGTGAACTAAAGGGAAGAAAGAGAGTGTTCACATTGATGTAATTATGATCTGGTGTGAACCTTGAAATCATTATATCCACAATAATGTTACACTATAATTATATACTCGGACCTCCTGTTAGCGATTTGTCTTGTGCTTCCTGGTCAAGGAATACCTGTCCCTTCACCTCCAGAAAAATGTGAAGATACACCTTATTCACAAGAAATTGAAAATGAAGATTAGGATTATGATGAAGACTTTCACGCTTGTCCCAACAAGCCACAGCTTTTTTCACAGCTCAAATTAAATGATTTAGTAAGGGACATGGACCTTCCTAAACATTGTGCAGATCTTTCAGGCTCTAGACTAACGTAAAAGAACTTGCTAGCTCCTGGTAACTGATTTTCATGGTACAAAAGCAGAGAAAAGGAATTACTTCCATATTATTTTTCAAGACAGTACTCTAGTGTATTGCAGTGTGATTCCTGGGCTGTTAAAAAAAAATCAACATTGAGTACAATGTGAGTGAGTGGAAACCATTTATTGATTCATACAAAAAATTATGAAACCTGTGCTACTGCACAATGATAGCAAGTATGCCTCAATGCCTGTAGGAAATTCGGTGTACTTGAAGGGAAACTATGAGAATTTAAACTTTATTCTTCAGAAACTTAACTAAGAGGATTAAGGATGGTCAATATGTGGTGAACTGAAAGTTTTCTCTTTGGGCAGCAAGGAGGATACAGGAAGTACCATGCATTTTGTGTGAATGAGACATCCAGCCATCCACAATAGGACTCATCATTGGAGCCAAAAATGTAGCCTATGAGAGCATTTTTGCAACCTGAACTCAAGAACACAATTGCGAAAAGTTTAGTTGAACCCAATAAAGTTTTCCTGTCATTACTCCACATTAAGCTTGGACTGATGAAACAGTTTATGAAAGCTCTACCAAAAGAATGAGAGACTTATAAGTATTTGAGAACCAAGTTTCAGGGGCTGTCTGAAGCAAAACTGAAGGCAGGCATTTTTGTGGGTCCGGTTATTAGAAAACTCATGAAAGATGACGTGTTTGAAACAAAAATGAAAGCTGTTGTGAAAAGGCCTTGCAATTCTTTTTAAGAAGTCCAGAATAAATTTCCAGGTGACAGCAAAGATCCACAATTTAAGTCCATCATGGAGAACATGCTAAAATGTGTCAAAGCCTTGGATTGAATTTGAAGTTATATTTTTTACATTCCCATTTGGACTACTTTCCTGAAAACCTTGATGCTGTTAGCGAAAAGCAAGAAGAAAGATTTAATCAGATTATCAAGAAAATGGACGTACGAAACCAAAGTAGATGAAATGAAAACATGATGTAGGACTACTGCTGGTTCCTTCACAGAAAAGATCTGCAGGCCTTCTATAAGAGACAAAATATCAAGAGAAGCTTTGAAGAAAAAAGAAAAGGGGCAAGAATTAATTTCCAGTAAAGTTGCAGAAAGAATGTTCAAATAAATTTTGCATATAATATTGTGTACATTTTTGGCTACAATAAAGATTTTTCTTGCTTATCTCCCTTGTACGTATTTCCAAGTGCATTTTGTGTGAAGTCCATACATGAAGGTTGAACCCCTTAGCGACTGCTGATACGCATTAAAACGACGGCTGCTAAGGTTACTTATTCCCTCATCGCCATTTTAAAACGGCGACCTGGAATAAGGTTGTAGGTCTTATTTATTATCACATGACACAACTACGATACATTACAGGATGAGGCACAACAGAACAAAACAAGAACAAAACTCCAATCAGACAACATAAAATCAGACACAAAATCACAAAAAGAAAAATTAAAATAAAGAAACAAAAAAACAACAAAAACTAAAAAGAGAAGAAGCAAAATAATCATAACTAGATGAATAACCCACTAAAATGATAAATAGTAAAACCCCTGGCCCAGCTTCATTCATACTATTATATACAACCCAAACTACATTCACACCATCCTGTAAACAATATTATATACAATATAAACACTATAAACACATTACACTAAACTGAAATATTATACAAGACTCCGCAAGCAGAATAAATACCTACTAATCCTTACATTACATCACCACATTCACACTACAACAAACCTAAACACAATATACAAAATTAACAAAAATTGTTTTTTTACACAGTTTTTGCAATTGTTACAAGAAATTTTCGGGAATAAGGCTGTAGTCGAAAAATCTCTGGGGTCTCTTCTAAAGAGGGTAGCTGAGACCCCGAAGAACATGATCAGGGCCGGATTTTATATTTTTCAATCACGTGATCACCATTATTCAGTGAAAAATAGCGATCACAGAAAAAAACGTGTTCCGATGGTTTCAATAATTTCTCTCTCTTCTAACATGATATACACGTCAGAGGAGAGAGAATTGATGCCCCCGAGACCTCCCGCTAGCTCCACAATCCCCCAGTCTCTCCTGATCAGTCCCTCATTCTGGCGACATCTTCCTGCAAAAAAAATGGCGGGCGCATGTGTAACACCCGCTAAGACCGGGGTACTTGGTACCGGGACGGTCAGTTCTTAAAGGTGATGTCACAGCAGCAGTGACCAGGTCCGTAGCCCTTGGTGTACAATGAAAATAATGATAAGGGGATGATTAAGTTTATGAAAGATAGTTCGTGACGCGACCTGTGGTATTCGGCAAGTAAAGGTGTTAGCCGTTGCTGCAGATTCAGTCCACTGGGGTAGATGTTAATACAGCCGAGTTGGTTCAGCTCTCCACAGGCAGAGCTATTCCCCAGGGCAGATTATGGCGGTTGTAGTGCTGGGTGAGTGACGCAGCAATAAATTGGAGGACACAGCAAAGTGCAGTCTTCACAAGTTTACTCACAGTTTAGATGTTACAAACCCCAGCCAGGGGGGCTGTGTCCTCAGGGATAGTGGTCCAGACAGCTCTCAGGTAGCTTAGGATGCATGTTGCCAGGGCTCCCTTAGATGTTTCTTTCCTGGCCATCTCACTATGCCGGCTACCGCCTCTCCTGCCATGTGTCTTCATACACAGTGTCCCGAGCCAGCAGACTCTGATCTTCCCGGGTGATGTTGGTCAGACCCCAGGATCCTATCCATCTGCCTTTTCAGCAAATATGTGTGGATGTGGCTGCAGTACCTGCAAATACTGCAGCCTCCAGTTTCCTAGCTTTGTCCGTAGTTTCTCCACTAGTTTTGGGGCAGGTCCCCTTACTGCAACCTGGTCCCTTCACCTGGTGAGGACAGGTGCATACGGGCCCAGCGGATGGATTCTCACTATCCATGCCCCTGAGATCTCTTCTTTCTCTCCACTACTGGAGCCTTTCCTTCCCTCTTGCTTCTTCATCTGTAGTCTGGGAACAAGCTGCACTCAGCTTTAGCTCCCCTTCTAGACTGTCCCTATAGTCTAATAGCGCTCTGCTTAACACACTATGACTCATCCGCCTCTAACTTCCTCCACCCACACCCTCTACATAGTCCCTCCCGGGCCCTGAGAGGTCTGGTGTTGGATGTAAGTGTGTGAGTTCTGGCAATGCCCCATCCTTACCTGAGAGCAGAGTACTACACTTCTGAATGAAGTGCAGTACCCTGTGGGACTGAGACTGCAGGGGCGCCACACATGCATAGTGCACACACCGAGATTTGATGGCCCGGCACCCGGTAACAATAGGAAATTTTTCCCTATTGGTTCTGTTTGTTCACTGTGATAGACCCTATTACAGTGATCAAAAGGTTAGGGTTAGGGTTGGTGTTAGGTTTGTGTTAGGGTTAGGTTTGGAGGTTAAGGTTAGGAGTGTGTTAGTCTTGGGACAAGAGTTAAGAGTGGGTTAGGGTTGGGGTTAGAATTGGGTGTTTTCAAAAGCAAAAAAATGACGATATGACAGCTACCTTTGAGCACAAGTGTTTGAGTTTGCAACAGGTGTTCGGGTATGCACAGAGTATCACAGATACCCACATGTTATTTTTGAGGTGTTTGCGGGCAGGGACTCGAGCTTGTCACTCGAGCACCCACGATATTTGGTGCATACCAGAGCACCTGATGCAAACTGGAGTAGCGACGTTAATGACAAAATATTAATGACAACATATTAAGCATGAGAGTCAAATTTTGGTCAAATTCTGCGTCGTACCTGTGGGTTCAAAATGTTCACTATACCCCTGGAAAAAATCCTTGAGGAGTGTGATTTACAAAGTGGTGTCATTTGTGAGGGTTTCCACTGTTTAGGCACATCAGGGGCTCTCCAAATGCAACATGGTGTCCGCTACTTATTTCACCAAATTTGACATTGAAAAAGTCAAATGGTGCTTCTTCCCTTCCAAGCCCTACTGTGCACCAAAACAGTATTTCTCCCACAAACAAGGCATCGGCGCATTCAGGAGAAATTGTACAACAAATTTTGTGGCCCATTTTCTCCTGTTACGATTGTGAAAAAATTAAATATTCATTTTTTCTTCCACATTGCTCCAGTTCCTGTGAAGCACCTAAAGGGTTAATAAAATAATAAACTTCTTGAATTATATTTTGAGTACCTTAAGGCTTGCAGTTTTTAGAATGGTGTTACCTTTGGGTATTTTCTGGTATATACACCCCTCAAAGTCTCTTCAAATGTGATGTGGTCCTTAAAAAAATGGTTTTGTAAAATATGTTGGAAAACGCTGGTCAAGTTTTAACCCTTCTAAATTCCTAACAAAAATTTTGTTTCCAAAATTATAATGATGTAAAGTAGACATGTGGTAAATGTTATTTAGTAACTATTTTTGTGTGAGATGACTCTCTGATTTAAGGGCATAAGAATTAAAAGTTTGAAAATTGTAAAATTTCAAAATTTTCACCAAATTTCCGTTTTTTTCACAAATAAACGCAAGTCATATAGAAGTTTTACCACTATCATGAAGTACAATTAGTTATGAAAAAACTCATAATCAGTGAGATCTGTTGAAACGTTCCAGAGTGATAACCTCATAAATTGACACTGGTCAGAATTGTAAAATTCAGCTTGGTCAATAAAGTCAAAATTGGCTCAGTCATTAAAGGGATAAAATATAAGTGTTTTGTTTAAATCAGGGCATAACAAAACATAAAAATCAGTTATTAGATTTGAAAAATATTTCTTAAACCCAAATTTTGCATACATGTGTTAATCATGTTTAGCAATTAATGAATGTGTTAATCACATACAAGTGTTAATCATATCAAAAATACAGGGGAACCTATGCTGCTTTTTTTAATTATCTACTTACAGCACAGGAGCTGTCTGATGAATACTGCCATCAGCCGTTCCTGGTCTTGCTGTTATTAGTAGTAGCAGGTGTCGGCTGATGGGAATAGTCACATCAGTAACACCATTGACCGGAGGTAAACTTTATACCTTCGATCACAGCTGCGGGCTCATGCTGTGATTTGACAGTGTGGGAACCACAGCTGTCTGACCAGCGGTTATGATTTTACCGCAGATCAGAAATGGTGTTTGCCCCGGTGCCATGCACATGACAATGAGGCAAACACTGGATGTTCGGCACCCCCATTTAAGTGAATGGGGTTTGGGATGGGGTTCGGGTCTGGGTACTGTTCTGGTACCCAAACTCAAACTTTTTGAAACTTTGTCCAAACCCGAGGCACCTGAACATCCAGGGGTTCTCCCATCTCTAGTCACTACCTATGGGTGACAAACAGACTCAGCCCTTTCGCAATTGTTACTGGGAAGAGACCTTCAACTCTTGTTGCCTTACAACAATGGCACCGTTTCTAGACAGTAAACGAGATACCTCTCTATTAACCTTTGCATGAAACTTGTTCAAACACTCCATGGAGTGGCCAGGTTTCCACGCAAGTGGCAAAATCAGACCAGGATGAGATGCTGATGGGAAGACAAGAGGTGCAGGCAATCAAATTTAATGCCACTGATAAAATCCCTAGAGGTCCTAACACCTAATTTTTTGCCTCCCACGTGAATCAGAAAGCTGTCCAGAGGTCTATGAAGGCTGGCATGGAAATGAAATTCCAGCATAAGACTAGTTCATAACATGCCACTGACTAATCTCCACCAGATATTTGCCTCTTCTTTCAGAATACCAAGCTGCCAGCTGGCTGGTCTGACATGAGCACTTAACACTCAGGGGTGGATTAAGGGTAGCCAGGGCCCCGGGCTGTTCAGACTCTGTGGGCCCCCCGATCATGTGACGGGGTCATGTGATGGGGTCATGTGACGGGGTCATGGAGGTCAGTGCCCAGAGATGGCTTACATAATGAGGAAAAGCCGCGGGCAAACAATAGCCACAGAAGAAATGGACATCTAATCCGAAAAATGCCGAGCTTCTGCCAGGCGGCTGCTGCATCACCAGGTCATTAATATCGCAGGGAGAAGACAATGGGAGAGGGAATCCCCACACCAAAGAGGTATTTCACTCCCCCCGCAGACAAATCAATGACTGAAGCCTGGATCTCTGTGAGCAGTGTCACAGTCAGTGGCCCCAGATGAGATCTGCTAACCACATGGAGAATACAGCTGGCCCATCACCCCAGAAGCCATCACAACTTGTACTGGGGATGAGCGATGTGCATGGATCTATAGATCTGGGGATCTCCTCCAGAACCAGAGACCATTGTGCTCCTGGGAGATCAGTTCCTGGTAACATACATGACAGGGGCATGTGGCCCCACAGGACAGGGAGCAGGGGCATCACAGGGGCAGGGGGTCCCACAGGACAGGGAGCAGGGGCATCACAGGGGCAGGGGGTCCCACAGGACAGGGAGCAGAGGCATCACAGGGGAAGGAGGTGCCACAGGACAGGGAGCAGGAGCATCACAGGGGAAGGGGGTGCCACAGGACAGGGAGCAGGGGCATCACAGGGGAAGGAGGTGCCACAGGACAGGGAGCAGGGGCATCACAGGGGAAGGGGGTGCCACAGGACAGGGAGCAGGAGCATCAGAGGGACAGGGGGTCCCACAGGACAGGGGACAGGGGCATCACAAGGGCAGGTGGCCCCATGGGGCAGGAGACAGGGGGTCCCATAGGGGCAGAGGGTTCCACAGGACAGGGGGCGAGCAGCACCACATCACAATGCTCCTCTGTGCCCCCCACTCTGCACTGGCACTGCCCAGGGCATCACCCGCTCCTGGCATTACTACAAAGCTGGCAGTAGGTTCAGCACAGTTTGTGGCACCAGAGCGAAGCTTGTCCTCCGGGGCCCCACTCACACTGACATGTGGGGGCCACACTTTTACCTGTGGACAATCCTGCCCTGTCTCCAATCCTGCCCCCGTCCCCAATCCTGCCCCCGTCTCCAATCCTGCCCCCGTCTCCAATCCTGCCCCCGTCTCCAATCCTGCCCCGTCTCCATCCTGCCCCGTCTCCATCCTGCCCCCGTCTCCATCCTGCCCCGTCTCCATCCTGCCCCCATCTCCATCCTGCCCCTGTCTCCATCCTGCCCCCGTCTCCAATCCTGCCCCCGTCTCCATCCTGCCCCGTCTCCAATCCTGCCTCCATCTCCATCCTGCCTGTCTCCAATCCTGCCCCCATCTCCAATCCTGCCCCATCTCCAATCCTGCCCCTGTCCCCAATCCTGCCCCGTCTCCAATCCTGCCCCCGTCTCCAATCCTGCCCCGTCTCCATCCTGCCCTGTCTCCATCCTGCCCCGTCTCCATCCTGCCCCCGTCTCCATCCTGCCCCCGTCTCCAATCCTGCCTCCATCTCCATCCTGCCCCTGTCTCCAATCCTGCCCCATTCTCCATCCTGCCTCCATCTCCATCCTGCCCCCGTCTCCAATCCTGCCCCATTCTCCATCCTGCTCCGTCTCCATCCTGACCCCAATGTTTCCAGTCCTGCCCATCTCCATCTTGCCTCACCCATGTCTCCAATCTGCCGGGGAAACATATTGTCCGCTTTAAATAATTAAATAAAAAATAAAAAAACTTTCTTCTTACCTGGCCGCGCTCCTGCGGCGAAGATACAGCTGCAGTGTGATCTAAGCTGAAGGACCTGTGGTGATGTCATTGCCATGTGATCAGGGGGCAGAGCTGATCAATGGTAAAGGCCTGTGATTAGCTCCACCCCTGATCACATGACGATGACGTCACCACAGGTCCTTCAACGCTTCGGCCGCAGCGCACAGCACTTGGGGCCCGATGGCTAGGAGCACAGGAGCGGGGCCCCTGACCTGCGGGCCCCCTTCTGTACTGCTGTTCACCGGGCCCCATACAGCAGTAAGGGCAGTAATGCCCTGATAGCGGCCCTGCCTCTCACTAACAGGCTGGGCCCCCAAAAAACCTTGGGCCCGGGGCGACCGCCCCATCTGCCCCTATTAAGATCCGCCACTGTTAACACTCTATATACCACATAAGACTGGCTTAGAACCCAAACCAGCAATGGAGAATCTGAAAGGAGAGGGTAGTAAATGCAAACTATTGACATAAATACTGTCAGGGAATATTTTTTTAAGAACATGTTTGGACGTACCTACAAATGGAATTGTTCAAAGATCCAACATCCAATCTTCCTTGCCATGTCAGGGGTTTGGCCACATCTGGACACATCAGTGGCCACCCCTATACTGAATGAATGGGAACTGAAACTTGATCCAGTTACACTATTAATCATCAGGCATCTCTTAAAATTGAGCATGAACTGGAATCGTGACAGCGCGCGACCATTCTCATGAATTAATAATGACCCTTGGTTCAACCCTCTTAAAGCCAAGTACTTCCTTATGTTAGATACCTGGCATTTGTCTATGACTTCCACTGCACACAACTCAATTGTGCGACCTCTATCTCCGAAATCCATTTTGGACTTTCTCAAAAAACAACCGACCACCCCTTTCTCAAAAGCAAAGTCATTGTATTGCAAGTCACCTTGAATGTGCCCACTGTTGCTCCCTAGCTCATTAATCGTGAAGGCACCAAAAAAGGCTAGTGTTAAAGCTGACTGAAACAGTACAATCTTAATCCCTGACAAACAAACTCCCTTCAGTGAGTAAAAGCTTGCTCAACAATTCAAAGGAGACTGGCCTTTTCCAATCACTCACCACACATCTTTTCCTATATAACCCTTCAGAGCTTGCCTGGCCATGAAGTCCTTGGTGACATCTTTCCTCTTTGTTAATTTAAAAAGAAAGTCTAGGTTGGCCATGCAGCTATTCAATGCAGATACAGATGTCCCTTCTTCACTCGCTTTTTCTATCATATGCATCTTTCTATCAACATCAACCCCACTCTCTCATCTTCAGACTGAAACACACATTTATCTGCCTCCCATTGCTGCCAACACTTCCACACAGACGTATACTTAGCCCAAGTGCCTTGGGCCACTGATTCCTTAACCAGTCTCTTAGCTGATTCCATACTAGGCCCAAGAGTTCCTGAGGCCATATGATTTCTAGCTGTTCCGTGCCAGGTGCCAGCTCCCGAAACCGGCCCCAATGAAAATGAGAGAGCATCAGATATGGAGTTAGTGACCCCAGGTAGATGAAATTCGCGTAACTATACATTCAGCTCTCAACAATGTAACACCAAGTGTTGCATCATGTTCATGCCTAGGGAGATTGAGCTGACTTTTTGTTGATGCTCTGCTAAACTCCCATGTTGTCACATATAAAACAGACTCTCTTATTCCTCAAAGACTCTCCTGAAATTTTGACCCCAATGATTATAGGAAGCAACTCTAAGACGGTTGGTTCCTTGTCAGTCCATTTTTTCACAATGCTTCAGACCACACTCCCATTCACATTAACCTTTGAAATAGGCACCAAAACCATAAGAATTCAACCCATCTGTTTCCATTTCCAAGTCAAAATTTTGAATTGCCTCATCCATCCATGCAGATCAGCCATGATAATCCCTTAAACATTTCTCCCAATTAAGAAAATAAGCTTTCTGTTCTGCCTTTAGACGGATAAAATGCATAGGCCTGGTAACCGACACAGTGGCACACGCCAATATTCCCCATCAGCAATACCTAGCATGCAAAATTAAGCTTGACTAGTAATGATTGTAACTGGTGCAAGCGGATCTTAGGGCACTTAAGGGCATCCTGAAAACAAGACCGGAGGTCACTTAACTTGTACTCTTGGAGGCGACATTCCATTGAACTCAAGTCTAATTCAATACCTGGAAAACTTAGAATGGTCATTGGACCGACAGTTTTATCTGCAGATAGAGGAATATCAAAATTCCTAGCAATATGTTCCGTTGTCCCCCAACACCATTGCACATATTAGGAACCCAGGTGGTCTGATGAACAGAATGTCATCTAGTTAATGCATAATAGACTGCAAACATGACTTCTCCTTCATAACCCATTCTATAAAAGAACTAAACTTCTCAAAATATGCACATGAAACAGGACATCTCATTGGCATATAATGATCAATATAAAAATTCCCTTCCCATTGGCAAACCAACAAGTAAAAACTTTCAGGATGAACTGGTAATAAATGAAAAGTGGCTTCAATGTCAGTTTTAGCCAACAAGGCCCTTTTTCCAAGCCACTCAACAGCCCTGACTAACAAAATGCAATGCTGAAGCCAGGTTTGGTTTGAGCCCTAAGGACGTTGCCGGGTACGACAAGTGATGAATTAAACAAAACTTGTGGACTCTGTTTTGGGTTCTAAACCTAAGGTAGAAATCCTCTACTGGAGTATAGGACAGTCACTAAACGGCCACCCCTCTTAACGCCACCTCTTTTGTTAATTTTTCTGAAACAACCTCTGGATGAATTATA
The DNA here is from genome assembly GCF_039654945.1 of Dendrobates tinctorius. Taxonomy (NCBI): domain Eukaryota; kingdom Metazoa; phylum Chordata; class Amphibia; order Anura; family Dendrobatidae; genus Dendrobates; species Dendrobates tinctorius. Next base: position 8,941,511 of record NW_027361742.1, read on the forward strand.
GCATACTTCCAATCATCCAAACAAGGCAAGTCTTCATCGTTCAACCACCACAACCCCTTTGTATACCAGACCAATGCCCAAACCCCATAACCTCACTCTCCAACATCACTGAAAGGGAGCTTAATTGTCGCTTCTCAAAATCGCACTCACAACCTGTGCACTTGACACCATTTCATCCCACCTCCTCCCCAACCTCACCACCACACTTATCCCATCCCTAATCCAGCTCTTCAACCTATCACTAATATCCGGTACCTTCCTTTCTGCTTTCAAACAGGCAACAATCACGCCTATCCTTAAAAAGCCAACCCTCGACCCAACCGCTATGTCCAGCTATCGCCCAATATCATTCGCTTCCAAACTCCTGGAGCAGCACGTCCATGCTAAATTTTCCTCCCACCTACCATCTAACTTGCTCTTTGACAATCTGCAATCTGGTTTCCGCCCCCATCACTCCACTGAGAAAGCCCTGATCAAAATTACTAGCGACCTACTTACAGCCAAATTAAATGGACAATACTCTATACTCCTGCTTCTAGACCTGTCCTCTGCTTTCGACACAGTTGACCACTGCCTCCTACAACAGATCCTCTCCCCCTTCGGCATCAAAACCTTGCCCTATCCTGGATCTCCTCATACCTTTCCAACCGCACACTCAGCATCTCCCACTCCCACACCACCTCCTCATCCTACCCTCTCTCTGTTGGAGTCCCCCAAGGCTCTGATTTAGGACCCCTACCCTTCTCAATCTATACACTTGGCCTGGGGCAACTCTTAAAGTCCCACGGATTCCAGTACCACTTTATGCTGATGACACTCAGATCTACATCTCTGGCCCAGACGTCACCTCTCTGCTGTCCAGAATCCCAGAGTGTCTATCAGCCATATCCTCCTTCTTCTCCTCTCCCTTCCTCAAGCTCAATGTGGACAAATATGAACTCATCATCTTTCCTCCATCTCACAGATCTTCCTTACCGGACCTAGCTATAACAATTAATGACATCACGCTTTCCCCAGTACCAGAAGTCCGCTGCCTCGGAGTAACCTTTGACTCTGCCCTGTCCTTCAAACTGCACATCCAAGCTTTTTCTACCTCCTGTCGCCTCCAGCTAAAAAATATTTCCAGAATCCGTCCTTTCCTTATCCCTCAATCTACTAAAATGCTTGTGCATGCCCTCATCATCTCCCGCCTCGACTACTGCGACATCCTTTTTTGTGGTCTCCCTGCTAACACCCTCACACCTCTCCAGTCCATCCTTAACTCTGCTGCCCAACTAATTCATCTCTCTCCTCGCTACTCCTCCACTTCTTCCCTATGCAAATCCCTTCACTGGCTCCCATTCACTCAGCGTATCCAGTTCAAATTACTGATACTGACCTACAAGGCCATCTATAACCTGTCTCCCCCATATGTCTCTGAACTAATCTCCCGATACCTTCCCTCACGTAATCTCCGGTCCTCCGAAGACCTCCTTCTCTCCTCCACACTTATTCGCTCCTCATCCAACCGCCTCCAAGACTTCTCCTGAATTGCCCCTATCCTCCGGAATTCTTTGTCCCAACAAGTCCGACTATCAACCACATCTGGATCCTTCAGATGGAACCTGAAAACCCACCTCTTCAAGAAAGCCTACAGCCTGCAATGACCCCGCTACCTCCTTCTCTCTCACCACTACCGGAGATATCACCTCAACCAACAATGGAACGCTGCAACCCACCAACCTACTGTCTCCTTCCCCACCATCCTGTAGCATGTAAGCCTGAAAGGGCAGGGTCCTCTCCCCTCTGTATCAGTCTGTCATTGTTAGTTTGTTTACTGTAAGTGATATCTGTAATTTGTATATAACCCCTTCTCATGTACAGCACCATGGAATGAATGGTGCTTTATAAATAATAATAATAATCTGGAGTTGAAATTTATTAAACAACAGAACAGATTTTGAGAGATAGCAGAAAACGTCCAATAAATAGGCAGTCCCTCACTTGTCAAACTATCTATTTAGATGTAGTTGCATCCACTCTACGTTCACCAGTTTCATCCCTCTTACTTGCAGTTTCTCCAATTTTTCCCTTCCCTTCTTGAAACACTTTGAGTAACGATGGGATCCCCACATTCTAATCACTCGTGTTAAAACCTGCACAATGTTCTAAAGTTGCATTCTCTTTCATTAAAACGCCAATACAATCCTTTGTGAATGCAAGTGGAAGATCCCCTTGTGTTAATAGAACTCCAGCAACCCCAGGAAAGGACTGTGATACAGCCTGCTGTAGCCTGCTGTACAGTCATCAACCGCCTCCATAAAGTAATTTATTTGCGGTCCCAGCACAGGGACGGCTGGACCACTTTCCTCTGCCTGAATTGCTTTTTATAATGTAACCATGCAATGCCTCTTTGCATACAATAAGCCTTGCATATTCCATCTAAGTAACAAAAAACACCCAAACAATTCAAACAAGACTTGAAAAGCCTACAGACAATTTGAGGAAGTTTCGGGGATCAAAAATCTGTTGTTTTTCCTCTTCCTTCCTATTCTCATCTGGCTTCACACAGTCTAAGTTAAACTTTTCCAGTGGCAACAAAGAAAAAATCTCTACATACTTGACGGAAGCCTCTCCTCAGTGCCAGACATAAGAAAGCCAGCATAGAGTTTGCTAAAAAACACATGAAGGCCTTCCAAACTATGAGAAATAAGATTTTCTGGGCTCATGAGACGAAGATAGAACTTTTTGTTGATAATTATAAGTGGTATGTGTGGAGAAAACTAGGCACCGCTCATCACCTGCCCATTACAATCCCAACAGTGAAACATGTTGGTGGCAGCATCATGCTATGGGGGTGTATTTCAGCTGCAGGGACAGGATGACTGGTTGTAAGGGGGTGGTGTTGCTATGGACCTTAGAGACAAGCTGCCACTTTAAGAGACAGCACCCCCTTGGTTAGAGCAGTGGGACATTCTGCACTTCCCTGCTGTAAAGACTGTTGTGATTAGGTCACCAAGGAGGATAGCCGGGGAATAAGCTAGGCAACCAGAAAACCAGAAAGGTTGGTAACTAAGCTGTGGGATGTACCCACAGTGCCCTAGATGCCTCAGCACAGCCAAAGAGTTAACTAAGCCTAAAGTAAGAAAGGGGAACGCTAAACTGCCCCAGAGTAGAACCCCAAAGGAATAGATAGCCCCCAAACATATATTGCCGGTGAGACAAGATGAGGCACAAACACAGGCAGAAAATAGAGTAAGCAAATTATGGGGCCCAAACTGTCGAGATAGAACAGGACAGGACAGATATTGTCTGCCATCACGCAAAAAAACCCTAAGAAAAATCCAACACGTCTGATATGCAAAAATACTGAGGCCACACGACCTCTCCCCCACTAGATCAGAATTCTGGTGTGAACTGGAAGCAAAGCAAAAGATACTGATGTAACAGGGGACTAGCAATACTGAACAGACTGACATAAGCTGTGGCATATGGAACAGGGTCCAGCACTGGTCCCAGCAGTGAACAATGCTGAACCCACACAGCAAAGCAGAAAGCAGAGAAAGGCAAAAACTGGATCAAATGCAAAAAGATTCCAGCAACCAAATAACTTATCTGAATGATGCAGGACCAAGCAGGGGGCAAGCGGACTTCAAAATGCACAGGAAGAAAACTAAATTACCAGCAACAACTGAGGAAACTTGCTCACTTAAATCCTTCCAGTCTGTAACACCAGACCTCCAATCATCCTCTTCAGGTGATTGACTTCTGTCAATCCGACCAGCTCCACTACCCGCAGCAACCACCAGAGGGATCCCAAACTCAGAAGTGAGGTCCAAATTGTTCACAACAATAGACTGTTTGGTTTTGTCTGTCATCACTAGAGAGGGGAGAGGCTGCTTTTCTGTGTGTGAGGAGAGACCCGAGATTTCTGCTGGAAGGAGATGTGCCTGCCTGGTGCTGTGAGGAAAAGAATGTTTAGTCTGAGACTGTGACTTTGTAAACTATTCTGGGGATAAAAAGGTGGCTTTTCCTGTTTTGCTGTCAGGAGCCACGAAGAAAAGACAAGAAAGGATTACGCAGGAGGGAATCCACCGTGTCTAGGAGCTTCACTGGACCTGCACACAAGGAAAAGATCACGTTGCACAGAGCTTCCAGGAAGAAGTGCGCACCATCTTGCAAAGCTTCAGGGGCCCCGAGAATGGACTGAGATAGCAATGCTGCTGTGAGTGGTAACCTCTTCTGTGGACATGCTAGGGTTTATGATAGGCTGCAATAGATAAAGCACGGAAGCCGTGTGGCCGGTGTAGCAAAGGCCAGATAGGTTATAGTTAGTGTACCATTACTTTACTGTGTTGTCTTGCCAGTTGGATAAATACACTGAGCTGTTATAGTTGGTGCTCCGTGCTGTTTGACTGCCCAGCTAAAAAATATTATCCTTGTAAATTGTCTGATTCCATAGCATACCCCTTTCTGCATTTTCCTAAACACTGCATTCCTTGCCTGTAAATAAATTAAACCTTTGTTGCTTGCACCTCATCTTGTGTACCGTAGTCTCCCTGCATTGTGGTGGTCCCCCGGCCATTGCTTCAAGGTTGCTATTGAAGGAATCATGAATACGGCCAACTACAGAGATATCCTGGCCGAAGGTTCACCTTTCAACAAGACAATCACCCTAAACATACTGCTAAAATAACAAAAGAGTGGCTTCAGAACAACTCTGTGACCATTCTTGATTGGCCTAGCCAGAGCCCTGAGCTAAACCCAGCTGAGCATCTCTGGAGAGAAAACGGCTATCCACCAACGATCACCATCCAACCTGATGGAACTAGAGAGGATCTGCAAGGAAGAATGACAGATGATCCCCAAATCCAGGTGTGAAAAACTTGTTGCATCATTCCCAAGGAGACTCATGGTTGTACTAGCTCAAAAGGGTGCGTCTACTTAATACTGAGCAAAGGGTCTGAATACTTATGACCATGTGATATTTCAGTTTTTCTTTTTTAATAAATTTGCAAAAATGACTACATTTCTGTTTTTGTCAGTCAAGATGTGGTGCAGAGTGTACATTAATGAGAGAAAAATAACTTTTTTGAACTTACCAAATGGCTGCAATGAAACAAAGAGTGAAAAATTTGAAGTGGCCTGAATACTTTCCGTATCCAGTGTACGTCTCCTCTCTTGACTTAACCAGCGGGTATTGGCAGGTAACCATGGCTCATGTGGATAGTGTGAAGACAGCCTTCACCACTCTGATGGGACTCTGAGCTTAACGGTTGCTGTTTGGGTTATGCAATACCCCTGCTACGTTTCAACGACTCAGGAAAAGGTGTCTTGGTCACCTCAACTTCCAAAACGTTTTATTGTATCTTGATGATGTGGTCGTGTACTCCTGTACTTATGAAGACCACTTATGCCACCTTGCAGAGGTATTTCAAATACTCATTGACCATGGCCTGAAATTAAAGCCATCAAAGTGCCATCTGCTCAAGCCGAAGGTCAACTACCTGAGTCCTGTTGTAAGTGCCGAAAGTATCCACCCTGATCCTGAAAAGATTTCTGCCGTGAATGACCGGGGCACACCAAGAACCGTGATCGAAGTCAGAAGTTTCCTAGGTTTTGCGGGCTACTACCGCCACTTCATACCTCATTTTGCGCAAATAGCTGTACCCCTCACAGAACTGCTATGAAGTTGCCATAGAGGCAACTATGACAGAAAACTTCCAATTAATTGGTCTGAACGACAAGAAGCTGCTTTTCATACACTAAAAAGCCTATTGATTTCACTGCAAATTCAGGCATATCCTAACTACCACCATCCTTTCCGTCTCTACACAGATGCCAGCTATCAAGGCCTCGGAACGATACTATCACAAGTCCAGTATGACAAAGAGAGAGTCATTGCCTATGCCAGCTGAAGCTTGAGAGTTGCAGAGAGGAGCAATAACAACTACAGTTCATTCAAGTTAGAACTGTTAGTGTGGCGCCCCTGAGGCTCAGTCGCCACAGAGGTACTACACCTTCCTCTCTCTTTAAAGGTGTGGTACCCAACCATCCGGGTAATTTGGGAACTCCTTTCCAGACTTCAACACTCACACCCCACACAAAAGGGTAGTTCTGCACAACCACATTGCGGCTCCTTGCTCAGAGGGTAGCAGAGCACCTTTGGTGGTTCCCTGCTTGGAACACTGGACGTGCTGGGAGATGGGTGGAGTTAAGATACATAAAAGAGTGGGAAAGTGTAGGATGATAGATTCAGTCTGACAGAAGGTCAGTCGGGTAGGAAGTCACTCAGAAAGGAGTGAGGATCCCTGGAAGAAGGGATGGAGGAAGTAGTGCTGCAGCTAACTCAGTGATCTGAGCCAGCTGGCACGGGAAAGGAAAAGAAGGAGAAAGACGTAGAACTGAAACCTAAGCTTCCATAAGAAAGAATGACAAGTACGGAATGAAGGAGTAGAGAGAACAGAGAGGACATGGGTTAGAAGAGGAACCCTGCCTATAGGTTCTCAGCGCAAGGCAGGGGCCCGGTCCCCGAGGTTGTATGGACACTTATGGTTCTGCAGCAGACACCGGTGGAGTAGTTCGCTGTAAATGCACTACTCCCATCTAAGACTTGGGGCACAACAGCAATTGGATAGAGAGCCGGGACTCAGGAGAAGGGAGTCCCCGAAGCAGGCTACAGCTGTCTGCCATACAAGTAGGTTCTTGGGAACATCTGTCAGGAGGAACTCCAGCGTATCACGGTACTGGAGATCTTCACACTTAAAGGCGCTATAGAGGAGACGTTCAGGAAAGGCACATAAGTTGGCGGAGTGTGGAGGGGAACTTTCCATCTTGCCTAGAGGTTAACTGGGTCCCTGACCCGGGGGACATGGCACAGAAGCAGGCACTACTGACTGTGAGTAAAGCTTTGGAACTACATGCCCTGGTGTCCTCCATTCCTTCCTGCGTCCGTCTGCCTGACACTGCTACATCCCCTGTGCCGGACACTACACCACCTAAGTGTCCCCACATCTACACTGCCCTGGGACAACAGCCCTGCCTGTGGAGGGCTACACCATCATTGCTGCACCACACCATCTGTCCCAGAGGATCTGTTTGCAGCGTCGGCTTAACATCTCCCTTCCCGAACACCACACAAAATATTCACCCTTAACATATCCTTCTATTACTTGGGCGCCCAAGGCCACGGTCCGGGTCACCGCTGCAGTGACACATCCCACTGACACCGGCCCGGTACCGAGTACCCCACAGCCATGGGAGGGCGACCCAATAGCTCTTGTGTGGGCATGCACAGAGAAGTTCAAAGCTTACTTCGTGGCTACAAGCTTCACAATTTATATGGACAATAACCCTTTCGCTCACCTTCATACTGCTCGGTTAGGTGCTCTGGAACAGAGATGGGCTTCAATATTGGCAAATTTCTGCTTTGACATTAAGTATCACAGTGGCAAGATCAACATCAATTCTGATGTGTTATCTCGTCTCCCTGTGGGAGAAGAGCCTCCTGAGGAAGATCTGTGGGAAGATGCTGAGATGCTGCCTTTCTATCAAAGGTTCGCTACGCACAACGCCGTTGCTGCTACACAAACTGATGAAGTCCCTCAAAAGAAACCTGACATATTCCAAGATCCATCAAGATGTCAAACCCTTTAAAATAAGTCTAATATCCTAGCTGATATCTATGATTACCTAACTATGGGAAGAATACCTGTCAGACGACGTAGACGATGCCCTGATTTTGAGTTTAATCATCTTTAGAGGCAGCGCAAAAGACTCTTTATTCCAAAGGGCTTGATCCTGCACAATACCTTAGACCTTATTTCAGGTGATAGGTTACATCAGATTCTAATCCCATGGCAAGATGCTTACCACGACCAGTCTAGGCACTTCAGCGTGCACAAAACTGAAGCCACCATATGCCAATGCTTTTATTGGATTGGATTGAGTTCAAGCGTAGAAAATTGGTGTAGTGAATGTCCAGTCTGCAGCCTCACCAAGGCTGGTAAGAGATGCTAGAGCTCCTCTTCATCCAATCCATTCTCAGAAATCAAACGAGCTAGTTGCCCTTGATCACATGAAGCTAGTGCCAACTTGTTCAGGCTACACGTATACCCTTACCATGGTTAACCACTATACTAAGTGGGTTGCCGTTGTACCAGTGAAAGATCTCACAGCTCTGTCTACAGCTATCAACTTCTACCATGAATATGTGAGACATTACGGTTGCCCCAAAGCAGTTTTCACAGACCATGGACCTCCCCCTGAGTCACAATTATTCCAAGATCTCTGCCAGTTTCAATAGTGCAAGAAGCTAAGAACAACTGCTTATCATCGCTAAGGGAATGGCCTTTGCGAGAAAGTCAACAAGACCTTCATCATTATGCTGCGAACAGCATATCTTACCAAACAAGCTGAGTGGCCTCAATTGCTTGATGAGTTAGTAGAAATCTAAAACAATACTGTTGACTGTTTTACAGGCGACACGCCATATTACATGATGTTTGGAAAACAAGGCCAGCTCCCAAAAGATCGTGCTCTTGAAATCCAAGTTCCCGATGTTATTATTCCCCTGCTTAAAACTGATTGGGTCTCAGAGCATCAGCGAAGAATACACGAAGCCAAACAGATTGTTGATCACCGCATGGTTGAGGCTCACCGTCGACAGAAGGAGAGCTACAAAGTGCTAATGCTTTCCCATTTCAAATTGGAGACAAGGTATGGCTAAAGAAGTACCACTATACAGGGAAACTCAGTTCCCTTTAGGAAGCAGAGCCATACACAGCTACCTCTATCTCATATCCTGAGTCAGATGAATATGAAGTGAAGAAACTCGAAATGTCCCCAGAGACGGTGCACAGAAAACACATGAAGTTATGCACCAAAGAAGATTTGCTGGTGATGTCCTCATCTTCTCCTCAAGTCATGCTGGTTTACACATCAGTTTCTGTCTTGGAACCACCATCCAGACAACCTACAGTAGAGGAGCCCCTCTACAACTATCAATTAATCCTTCCCTGCTATCAGAATGTTCACATCTCAGTTCCTGCCCCAGTTGCTGCTCCTCCACCAACTCCTCCTGAACCAGCAGACGATATAATTCCTGCCCAAGCAGAAGATCAAGTGTTGAGGTGTTCAGAGCGAAGCACAAAAGGAATGCTTCCAGCCCGCTACAGGCACTAAAAGGCTGTATATTATTCCATGTGTATATATTTTTGTACTTACTTAGTCAACTAGATAGTTAGTTTAGGAACAATTAAGCCTCCGCACCTGGATAATGCCAAGCACCTTGTTTATTCTTTGCATTATTTTATATACAGCCATGGACTTGTTATAGGCTGTTTCTTGCCACTAAAAGTGCCATTCTAGAGCCTTTCATATGGACAATAGTATATTGTGGAAAGAAACTTTACTTCATATGGACCCTACCACCTACTTGTTTTACAGTTGTTATTGCATATTGTTCTTCCATATGTCTGAACATTCTTGACGTGTTGTTACTTAACATTGCACGTATCTCTCCTACCTTCTTTAGCAGTCCTCTACTCGTACAATCACCGAGGATGGCTCACCTTAGGAGGGAAAGTATGTAGTGACCCTGTCCAGGTTATGGCTGTCCCTTTAAGTACCCCTGGACCGTGAGTAATCCTGTAAATACAGCTCACATTTTAGCTAACCCTTTACTGTTATCAGATATGTGCTTTCATTTGGATCCAGGTATTTTCTCAATTGTTGTGTTCCAGCACCATCTGCTGGCGAAATGTATGATTTATACTACAATACAATATAAAGGTTTGACATGAGAACTGAGGGTTCATGAGGAGGGGCTATTCTAGTTTTCACCTAGTCTAGGATCAGGCAGAGCTGGGAAATCCCCAGTCGGGGACAAGCTGCGACAGGAAGCAGAGCACACGTGGAGACTCCCTTACCCAAAGATCTCCTGGTAGGCCCCAAAGCCTGTGATTCTTCTCTGACCTCCACAGGCTGTCTACTAAAAGCTTTCAACTCTGGGTCCTCACAGTCCGGACTTACAAGTGCTTCACCAGACACATCTCTGCATGTGCCGTGTCAAGCTGAGGAATTTTCCCAGGATTCCCAGGTCGGTGAAGTACTCTTGCTATGTAAAATTTCCCGCCTAAAGCTACAAAAAGACTCTGAATTCCTCTATAACCACCTCAAAGTACCACATAAAAAGGAACAGCTTCTTAAAGCGCCAAAGCCTCAATTCCATGTTAGAATCTACCTGTGTATTTGCTGTGGGTTACTCATGTGAGCTGTGAAGAATTTACTCTGTGTCATATTTCCCCGTTCCTGCGAAAGTAAATGCAACTGTTATTCCCAAAACCTGGGTCTGTGGTTATTACCGTGGTCGCCGCGTGGGGGTGGATAGCAGTGAACGGAAAGCTCCCATTACTAGGGCTTTACATGCAGTATACTACAGAGGAAGGATACTCTGTGAATTAAATACTTTGTACTGTAAAAGGTAAGTCCATAAGAATTTGTAGCCTCTATCTCTTGCACATAATCTTTATTTAGGTACCGTTCAGTAAAGACTTTCTTTAATGGAATTCTCCTTTATTGAAATGTGGAACGTATGGTCCTGGACTGCCAGCACCCCCTATAGGCAGCCTGGATGGAAGTAATGCTCCTCCAGCACGAGCACAAACATCCTGACTAGTGTTGAGCGATACAATCCGATATTGAGAAATATCGGATCGGATTGGATCGGCCGATACCCAAAAAGTATCGGGTATCGCCGATTCCGATACCGGAAGTCCCATTCAAGACAATGGGACAGAAATATCGGAATTAAAAAAAACCCTTTCTTTACTTGTACATCCAGTTCGGAAGGTAGGAAGAGTGTGGGCGGTGCGTGGGCGGACACTGTGTGTGTCTGTGTGTGCGGGCGGGGTCTGTACGGGCCTCTCGGGGGTCTGTGCGGGCCTGCCGGGGGTCTGTGCGGGCCTGCCGGGGGTCTGTGCGGGCTGCCGGGGGTCTGTGCAGGCCTGCTGGGGGTCTGTGCGGGCCTGCCGGGGGTCTGTGCGGGCCTGCTGGGGGTCTGTGTGGGCCTGCCGAGGGTCTGTGCGGGCCTGCCGGGGGTCTGTACGGGCTTGCCGGGGGTCTGTGTGGGCTGCCGGGGGTCTGTGTGGGCTGTCGGGGGTCTGTGCGGGCCTGCCGGGGGTCTGTGCGGGCTGCCGGGGGTCTGTGCGGGCCTGCTGGGGGTCTGTGCGGGCCTGCCGGGGGTCTGTGCGGGCCTGCCGAGGGTCTGTGTGGGCCTGCCGGGGGTCTGTACGGGCTTGCCGGGGGTCTGTGCGGGCTGCCGGGGGTCTGTGTGGGCTGTCGGGGGTCTGTGCGGGCCTGCCGTGGGTCTGTGCGGGCTGCCGGGGGTCTGTGCGGGCCTGCCGGGGGGTTGTGTGTGTGTGCAGGCATCGTCCGATGGCACTATATATTTCCCATCGGGCTATGCCTGCTACAATGACAGTGATTGACACATTAGCCAATGATGGGACAGTAGTAGTCCCATCATCCGGCTAATGTGTTGAATGTAAAAAAAACAAAAAAAAAACATACATACTGTATACTACATACATACATACTACATATATACAATATTCATACAACATACATACTACATACATACTACATATATACTACATTCATACAACAAACATACATACTACATACATACTTCATATATACTGCATTCATACAACATACATACATACTACGTACAAACTTCATATATACTACATTCATACAACATAAATACATACTACATACATACTGCATATATACTACATTCATACTACATATATACTACATTCATACAACATGCATACATACTATATGCATACTTCATATATACTACATTCATACAACATAAATACATACTACATACATACTGCATATATACTACATTCATACTACATATATACTACATTCATACAACATGCATACATACTACATACATACTACATATATACTACATTCATACAACATTCATACATAGTACATACTACATACATACTACATACATACAACATACATAAAACATGCTACAGACATACAACATACATACTACATACATCGCATTCATACATTCATACAATACATACATATAGACATACAGTACATATAACATAGAGTGCATACTCACCATCACTTGTCACTTTGATCCCCGAAGCCAGTGTCATCTTTAAAAAATATTAAAATAACAAACAAGCGATATACTCCCTGATCCGCAGAAATCCACGAGTGTCCCACGACGATCTCCCGTGGAGAACAGCAGCATCAGCTGATGCCACCGCTCTCTAGGGGCCCCAGGAATACAATGATGGGAGGTAGGTATCCTTCCGCACTGTATTCCACCGCCACTGTAAAAAAAATAGTCTCTAGTCTCACTTTTGGCATTGCTGTGTGAGAAAGTTCCCACGCAGCTTTTGCCATAAAGTGAGACCAGTGAACTATAGTAACCTCTCAGTGATGCAGTGCAGGAGATCGTCTTGGGACACTCGTGGATTTCTGTGGATCAGGGAGTATATCGCTTGCTTGTTATTTTAACCCCTTAGCGAGAGAGCCAGTTTGCAGCTTAATGACCAGGCCAATTTTTACAATTCTGACCACTGTCCCTTTATGAGGTTATAACTCTGGAACGCTTTAATGGATCCCACTGATTCTAAGACTGTTTTTTCGTGACATATTGTACTTCATGTTAGTGTTAAAATTTCTTCAATAAATCTTGTGTTTATTTATGAAAAAAACGGAAATATGGCAAAAATTTTGAAAATTTTGCAATTTTAAAACTTTAAATTTTCATGCCCTTAAATCAGAGAGATGTGTCACACAAATTTCTTAATAAATAACATTTCCCACATGTCTACTTTACATCGGCACAATTTTGGAAGCAATTTTTTTTTTTTGTTAGGAAGTTATAAGGGTTAAAAGTTGACCAGCGATTTCTCATTTTTACAAAAAAATCTACAAATCCATTTTTTTTAGGGACAACATCATATTTAAAGTCATTTTGAGGGGTGTACATGACAGAAAATACCCAAAAGTGGCACCATTCTAAACACTAGACCCCTCAAGGTGCTCAAAACCACATTCAAGAAGTTTATTAACCCTTTAAGTGCTTCACAAGAACTAAAGCAATGTGGAAGGAAAAAATTAACATTTAACTTTTTTTTGCAAAAAATTTACTTCAGAACCAATTTTTTTTATTTTCACAAGTGTTAAAAGAGAAAATCAACCACAAAATTTGTTGTACAATTTCTCCTGAATACGCCGATACCCTATATGTGGGGGTAAACCACTTTTTCAGCACACGGCAGAGCTCGCAAGGGATGGAGCGCCGTTTGACTTTTTCAACGCAGAATTGGCTGGAATTGAGATCGGATGCCATGTTGCGTTTGGAGAGCCCTTAATGTGCCTAAGCAGTGGAAACCTCCAACAATTGATGCCCATTTTGGAAACTAGACCCATTAAGGAACTTATCTAGATGTGTGGTGAGCACTTTGAACCCCCAAGGGCTTCACAGAAGTTTATAATGTAGAGCCGTGAAAATAAGAAATCTATTTTTTTCCACAAAAATAATCTTTTCGCCCCCAAATTTTTATTTTTTACAAGGGTAACAGGAGAAATCATACCCGCACAGTTGTTATGCAATTTGTCCTGAGTACGCCGATACCCCATATGTGGGGGGGAACCACTGTTTGGGCGCATGGGAGAGCTCGGAAGGGAAGGAATGCCATTTTGGAATGCAGACTTTGATGGAATGGTCTGCGGGCGTCATGTTGCGCTTGCAGAGCCCCTGATGGGCCTAAACAGTGGAAACCCCCCACAAGTGACCCCATTTTGGAAATTAGACCCCCTAAGGAACTTATCTAGATGTGTGGTGAGCACTTTGAACCCACAAGCACTTCACAAAAGTTTATAAACGCAGAGCCGTGAAAATAAAAAGTATTTTTTATTTCCACAAAAGTGATTTTTTTAGACCCCAATTTTTAGACCCCAAAAGTTGGTAAATAGTGGAAATCCCTCAATTCTTGCTCCAACCCTAACCCCAACACACCCCTAACCCTAATCCCAACCCTAACCCTAATCCCAACCCTAATCCCTAATCCTAATTCTAACTCTAATCCTAGTTCGCCCTAACCCTAATTCTAACCCTAGCCGTGACCCGAGCCCTAACCCTAGCCCAACCCTAGCCCTAGCACAACCCTAATGCTAGCCCAACCCTAACCCTAACCCTAGCCTAACCCTAACCCTAGCCCAACCCTAACCCTAGCCCAACCCTATCCCTAGCCCAACCCTAACCCTAACCCTAGCCCTAACCCTAGCACTAACCCTACCCTAACCCTAGCCCAACCCTAACCCTAACCCTACCCTAACCCTAGCCCTAGCCCTAACCCTAGCCCAACCCTAACCCTAATGGAAAACTGAAAAAAAAAATATTTTATTTATTTCATTATATTGGCCTATATAAGGGAGTGATAAACGGGGGGTTATGTACTATTTTTTTTATTTTGATCACTATGATCGTTTATCATAGTGATCAAAATAATGAATGGAATCTGCCAGCTGGAGCCGGCAGATTCCCGGCGGGCGCACTGCGCATGCGCCCGCCATTTTCAAGATGGCGGCGCCCATCGGAGGATGCCGGCGGGACGTGGGACCACCGGGAGGGGACGGAGGGCCACGGAGAGGTACCGGGGGGGATCGGGGACCCTATTTCTCTCTCCTCTGATGTGCGATCACATCAGAGGAGAGAGAAATTAAATGTAAAATCGCGGCTTTTTTTTGCGGTTGCCGTTATAGGGTTAATAATGGCGATCGCAAAAGCGGGGGTCGGTAAAAACCGACCAATTCATGTTCTCTGGGGTCTCGGCTACCCCTGGCAGCCGAGACCCCGGAGAAAATCAGACACTGGGGGGCGCTATTCACTTAAATCACAGCGCCATGAGTTAACGGCGCTGTGGTTTTAGTACTCTTAACTACCGCCGTTAAAAGGCGTATCGGCGGTCATTAAGGGGTTAATATTTTTTAAAGATGACACTGGCTTTGGGGAACAAAGTGACAAGTGATGGTGAGTATGTACTCTATGTTATATGTATGGTATGTCTATATGTATATATTGTATGAATGTATGTAGTATGCATGTAGTATGTATGCTGTATGAATGTAGTATATATGTAGTATGTATGTATGTATGTTGTATGAATGTAGTATATGTAGTATGTATGTATGTTGTATGAATGTAGTATATATGTAGTATGTATGTATGTTGTATGAATGTAGCATGTATGTAGTATGTATGTATGTTGCATGAATGTAGTATATATGTAGTATGTATGCATGTTGTATGAATGTAGTATATATTTAGTATGTATGTATGTATGTATGTTGTATGAATGTAGTATGTATGTAGTATGTAGTATGTATGTATGTTGTATGAACGTAGTATATATGTAGTATGTATGTATGTATGTATGTTGCATGAATGTAGTATATATGTAGTATGTATGTATGTTGTATGAATGTAGTATATATTTAGTATGTATGAATGTATGTATGTTGTATGAATGTAGTATATAAGTAGTATGTATGTATGTATGTATGTTGTATGAATGTAGTATGTATGTAGTATGTATGTATGTTGTATGAACGTAGTATATCTGTAGTATGTATGTATGTATTTATGAATGTAGGGTATATGTAGTATGTATGTATGTTGTATGAATGTAGTATATATGTAGTATGTAGCATGTAGTATGTATGAATGTATGTATGTATGTTGTATGAACGTAGTATATATGTAGCATGCATGTATGTATGAATGTAGTATATATGTATGTTGTATTAATGTAGTATATATGTAATATGTATGTATGTATGTTGTATGAAAGTAGTATATATGTAGTATATATGTATATATGTTGAATGTATGTATGTAGTATATATGTAGTATGTATAAATGTAGTATATATGTAGTATGTATGTAGTATGTATGTATGTTGTATGAATGTTGTATATATGTAGTATGTATGTAGTATGTATGTAGTATGTATGTTTTGTTTTTTTTTACAGTCAACACATTAGCCGGATGATGGGACTACTACTGTCCCATCATTGGCTAATGTGTCAATCACTGTCATTGTAGCAGGCATAGCCTGATGGGACGTGTAGTCCCATCGGACGATGCCTGCACACACACACAACCCCCGGCAGGCCTGCACAGACCCCCGGCAGCCCGCACAGACCCCCGGCAGGCCGTATAGACCCCTGGCAGCACGCACAGACCCCCGGCAGCCCGCACAGACCCCCGGCAGGGCCGTACAGACCCCCGGCAGGACCGTACAGACCCCCATCAGGCCCGTAAAGCCCCCCCGCAGGCCCGCACAGACCCCCAGCAGCCCGCACAGACCCCCGTCAGCACGCACAGACCCCTGGCAGGCCGGCACAGACCCCCCGGCAGGCCCGCACAGACCGCGCATCATGATGACATAATTTCAGCAGCCAATCACAGCCACAACACTGGCTCATTGCATTATGGGAACTTCCGATTCCGGTATGCGATATTGTAAAAATATCGGTACTCAGTATCGATATTTGCAGTATCGGAATGCTCAACACTAATCCTGACACTTTCATGTAGCATGCCGAAGCGTAAAGGGACATGACTGTCTATCCCACACTTATAGCCCCATGCCGATCTACAGTTAAGTAAGCAGTCAGTTCAAAGGACAGGAAGGTATATTTTTTACCATCTTTTCTCATCTATATTTATTATGAATTGGGGAGTCGAGAGATCTAAAAAAACAGTAAATGTCTTCTAATTACAATTGCAGCTCTTAAAATTCAACCCAAATATTATTCTTAGACTGAATTGCATCTACCAACCAATTTGAATAAATCTGCCTGAAATCTGCCTGCAATGAGTTTTGGAGATTTGCTCATGTTAATTCATTAATAATAATCGCTGTGCAATACATATATATGTACAGACCATAGATTTGATGGTTACAACCTGGGTTGATGAAAGCATTGAAAAATTACACGTATTTGATCATAAGCAGTAAATGGTAACTTTATTTTAATAAATGTGAAAATATGCCATGTTTTGTATTGTACAAATGACCTATAGAGTTCTCAATGATATCATAGCAAGCTAACATTTTATTAATAAATTAGCTTTAAAGGAATTTCCAAAGCATTTTAGAAGCCATACGAGATTTTGTCCTTTTAAAGTGTTCCAGAAAGATCTAACAGATGGTGTAATACCACATGCTCACCTCCATGGCTATTATGACGGATAATCAACAGTACATTATGCAGCTGGAAGCCTCAATCTAATGGAGTGAAAAATAAAATACACAACTGGAAATGGATCTTTTATATGGCAGCCTACACATGAATCATGCTGGCACATTAAATATCAAAATGTGTACTATAATAACACATTATAAATTTTGTCCTGAAAGCATTAGTGCACCAGTAAGAACAGAAATGTCAGTGTGCCCTGGTTAAGCATTGGCAATAACAGATCAGCTGTACAAATGAAGCTCTCACCCAGAAACATTGTAAAGGGGCAGATGGCATGATGCTCCATGAATTTCCTCAATAAAAACTAAACAGCTGGAAGAAAGAAGAACTAGATACAAAAAAAGCTAGAGATGCAGCTCTTACCTGACTTCTGCCAGCTGGAAGTTTCTTGCTTGGTTTATAACCAGAATCATATTTCAATGCTTTTAAAGAAAACCTGTCACCATGAAAATTCAGTCAAATCTATGGTCACCATGTTATAGAACAGGAGGAACTAAGCGGATCATTATATAGTCTTCTATGAAAATACTCAGTATAAACTCTGTTTTAAGGCCCCGTTACACATAACGATGTCCCAGCGATCCCACCAACGACCCGACATGGATGGGATCTCTGGGACATCGTTAGTCTGATCGCTGGTGAGCTGTCACATAGACAGCCCCTCCAGCGATCAGGACCAGCGAGCAAGCTGGTTTCCAATGTAAACAGCGGGTATCTAAGAGCCGAGCTGCTCTTGGGTACTCGCTGTTTACCTTGGAAACTAGCGTGTATGCTGGTATCTGGTATCTAAGGTAAACAGCGGGTTTCTAAGAGCCGGGCCCTTTAATAGTACAGGAGGAGTGTGTGCATGGGCATGCACACCCAACGTTCATTACCTGAGCGGCTGTGTCGCATGTCTCGGTCAACACTGACAAGTGTGCATCTGATGTCACCAGAGTATAACGTGTCATGAGCCGCATGCAATGGGTGCACACACATCAGCCACCGGCCTGTGCTAGGTCGGTGGCCATTTTAATATAAACGTGTTGGATTTGTAGAGGAGAAGGCCGTGCGGTGCTGAAAGCACAGGCAGGTAAGAGGATTTTTTTTTCTTCTGTGCATGCGACCAGGACAAGGGACCAGGATGGATATAAGGGGGGCCAGGATGGATATATTGGGGAGCTAGGGTGGATATATTGGAGGCCAGGATGGATATATGGTGATGCCAGGAAGGATATATGGGGGGCTATGATGGATTTAAGGGGGTGGAGGCCAGGATGGATAGATGGAGAGGGGAGGGATGGATATATGACAGTGACCAGAGTGGATGTATGGGGGTCAGGTTTGATATATAGGGGGGAAGGATGGAGATATCTGGAGATAAAATGTTTTCCATGGAGGGAACAAAAGAGGGGTCCTGTTTCTATGCAGGGTGACACTACATGGCATTTTTACTTCATCTGTCATAGTGTAGAAGTCGGGGAAAATATGGGGAATATGCTCTGGAAGCGGTCAGCTATTGATGACTGATTTTTTTGCAGAGACGAGAGCTGGCTGGAAGAAGTGATGGCGCTTTCTGCTGGAAGAAGAAGAAAAGCGAAGATGAAGGACTTCAACTACAGATGTCCCTCGTCGTGAGTCAGTGTATTACATGTAAACACACACTATACATTTTTTACTGTGTACAGAGCTCCTGTGTATAATGTTACTGGTGAACACTGTATTACTTGTACACTGACACAATATACAAAGCTCTTTTATATAATGTCACTGGTGATCACTGTATTACTTGTACACTATACACTATCTAGAGAGCTCCCGTGTATAATGTCATCGGTGAGTCAGTGTGTTCTCCTAGTATGTATTTTATTTGGTTACTATATGCTGGTAATATGTGGTATTATTCGGTCACTTGGTGGTCTGTTCATGGTGTGGCATGTTTGTTGCTTGTAGCTCGTATTATTCGGTCACCATATGGTCTGTTCATGATGTGGTGCGTTTGTTTATTGTATGTGGTATTATTGGTCTTGGTATAGTGGATTGTGTTGTGTATTACAGTCATTTGCTCTCTCTGATATTAATTAGGAGAAGATTCTTTATTTCCATTAGAGATTAAATACTTGGAGCACAGAGGTATAGATGCACTTACAGTGGTCTGCTGTGAAAAAAACAATCACCTCTCCACAGGATAAGTGATGACTAGTAATGAGCGAGCATGCTCGTTAATGTCGGTATTCGCCCGAGTATTGCAGTGCTCGCGATGCTCGGTGAGCGCCGAACATTTCCGGGTTTGCTAGGCGGGTCCTCTGGTCCCCTTCCTGCAGGATTGGTGTTCTTTAGAGCACCAATCAGTATGCATAGATTGTCTGCCATGCACTGTAATGCTGCATTTGTGATATTGTGGACGGGCTGACAATTATGGGTATGTGCTGTTATTTACATTTTTGCTGACATATACTGTTTTTTGCACAAGGCACTTTAATTTGACCATTTTGGATCTGATCAATTTTATGCACATTGTTATGTTGGTATCTATATAAGCAGCATATATTCCTGGAGCCTGTATTCATTTCCCTTATCACCTCTTTGTGCACTTTACTCGGGTAAAACTCCTTTCCTCTGTATATATTACATGTTGTCTTGTATGACTTTGACTATTTTTTAAGATGGATTAATATTTGAATAAAATTTGTTATCTTTTCAACACTCTTTTCGTGAGTGGTGTGTTTTGGATACTTTCGTATCCACATAGGAGCTAATGCTGCAGCCATGTTGGTTGTGGCATTACAGTGATTGGCTGGCCGCGCAGCGTCATCAGGTCTGTATCAGACCTGGTGCGGCCCTGCTCCTCCCAATCAGCTCCAGAATCACCAGTGTAGGGAGAGCTGCTGCAGCGATAGGGACAGAATAGGTGGGGTGTTAGTGCGGGTATACCATTGTTGAATCCACAAATCCAGCTAAACCAACAGTCCTAAGGACTAATTACGGGGTATATAGATATCAGTGATGGGTAGGCAGGCAGTGTATGTGGCTATATATATACTGTATATCAGTGCTAGGCAGCACGCAGTGTATATGGGTCTATAGATATCAGTGCTAGGCAGGCAGGCAGTGTATGTGGCTATATATATACTGTATATCAGTGCTAGGCAGCACGCAGTGTATATGGGTCTATAGATATCAGTGCTAGGCAGGCAGGCAGTGTATGTGGCTATATATATACTGTATATCAGTGCTAGGCAGCACGCAGTGTATATGGGTCTATAGATATCAGTGCTAGGCAGGCAGGCAGTGTATGTGGCTATATATATACTGTATATCAGTGCTAGGCAGCACGCAGTGTATATGGGTCTATAGATATCAGTGCTAGGCAGGCAGGCAGTGTATGTGGCTATATATATACTGTATATCAGTGCTAGGCAGCACGCAGTGTATATGGGTCTATAGATATCAGTGCTAGGCAGGCAGGCAGTGTATGTGGCTATATATATACTGTATATCAGTGCTAGGCAGCACGCAGTGTATATGGGTCTATAGATATCAGTGCTAGGCAGGCAGGCAGTGTATGTGGCTATATATACTGTATATCAGTGCTAGGCAGCACGCAGTGTATATGGGTCTATAGATATCAGTGCTAAGCAGGCAGGCAGTGTATGTGGCTATATATATACTGTATATCAGTGCTAGGCAGCACGCAGTGTATATGGGTCTATAGATATCAGTGATGGGTAGGCAGGCAGTGTATGTGGCTATATATATACTGTATATCAGTGCTAGGCAGCACGCAGTGTATATGGGTCTATAGATATCAGTGCTAGGCAGGCAGGCAGTGTATGTGGCTATATATACTGTATATCAGTGCTAGGCAGCACGCAGTGTATATGGGTCTATAGATATCAGTGCTAGGCAGGCAGGCAGTGTATGTGGCATACTTCATTGCATACAGCAAGAGGGTCCATTTCATTATTGTCAGCTGCTGCTGCCTATTACATATATTTACCGTATATACATAGTCCAGGTATCAGTAACCAGGAACAATTTTTTTTGCAACTTTATCCTGATTATTTTATTCAAAAGCAATCCAGAGCTCACTGTTGTCTTTCTCCATTTGCTTGTTAGCACTGCAGAATACAATTAGATCCTTTCCATAGTACAGAGTTAAAATACAGCTATTTTTTCACCCCTTAAAGACCGGAGCTTTTTTCAATTTCTCGTTTTCATTTTTCGCTCCCCTTCTTTCCAGAGCCATAAATTTTTTTGATTTTTCCATCAATATGGCCATGTGAGGGCTTATTTTTTGCTGGACGAATTGTACGTTTGAATGATACCATTGGTTTTACCCTGTCATATACTCGAAAGCAGGAAAAAAATTCTAAGTGCGGTGAAATTGCAAAAAAAGTCCAATCACACACTTGTTTTTTGTTAAGTTCACTAAATGCCAAAACTGACCTGTCATTATGATTCTCCAGGTCATTACGAGTTCATAGACACCAATCATGTCTAGGTTCTTTTTTATCGAAGAGGTGAAAAAAATTCCAAAGTTTGCAAAAAAAAAAAAAGCGCAATTTTCCGAGACCCCTAGCGTCTCCATTTTTCGGAGCCCACCTCAAAGCAGGGGATACCGACCGCTGACGTACTATCCCGTCAGCAGTTCATAAGGGGTTAAACAGGGGTTTGGCCGCCACAACAATCATCTCTGAGTACACATAAAATTCTGCCATTTTTTGTGGTACTGTAAAAAATTGTTTGGAGTCTCTTGTACAAGTTCTTGACGCCAGTTTCATTAAAAAAATATTTACCTACAGGGCAGATATTTTCCACTGGGTTTTGTGCTCCATACGGATCGCCTATTATTGTGCTCAAAATTGTGCCATTTTAGGGCTCCATTGAAATTTTTTTTGCTGTGTCTTAGCCTACTTATTTTAACACAAATTTTGCTATAAAAAATACAGACCAGATAACTTAAAGTCTGGTTTCTCCGTCACACACCTCACCTATCTGTGTGCTAAAAATTGTAGCATTTTCTGTGCTCCATATAACTTTTTTTGCTGTGTCTTAGGCTGGTTTCACATTTGCGTTAAAACAACGCTGCGCCCTGCGTCGTTAAGCCCCGCCCCGAGCCGGCTCCCTGCCCGCCCCATCCGGGATCACCGCCTACTTTCGCATTTGCACGCATGCGATCGGCGCACCCTATCTTTAGCATAGGGTGCGCAGATCATGCGCTGCCAGTGTGAAAGTAGCGTGCTGCGCACTTTTGACGGTGCGCCGTGCGCGCCGAAATGCAACATGCTGCATTTCGGCGCACACGGCGCACCGTCAAAAGTGCGCAGCACGCTACTTTCACACTGGCAGCGCATGATCTGCGCACCCTATGCTAAAGATAGGGTGCGCCGATCGCATGCGTGCAAATGCGAAAGTAGGCGGTGATCCCGGATGGGGCGGGTAGGGAGCCGGCTCGGGGCGGGGCTTAACGACGCAGGGCGCAGCGTTGTTTTAACGCAAATGTGAAACCAGCCTTAGCCTAGTAATTCACACTATTTTGCTGTTTTTAAAAAAAACACAGGTTGGATAATTTAAAGCAAGCTATCTCTGTCACATGTCTCACCTATCTGTGGGCTAAAAATTGTGGCTTTTTTGGCTTAATTTAACTGTTGTTGCTGTGTCCTAGCCTAGTTATTCACACTCTTTTGCTGTTTAACAAAAAGTACAGGTCAGACAGTTAAAAGTGGGGGATCTCTGTCCCAGGCCTCACCTACTGTATCTGTGGGTTAAAAATGGGGAATTTTTTGGGCTCAATTGAACTGTTTTTGTTGTGTCTTAGCCTAGTTATTGACAACAGTTTGCTTTAAAAAAAAAGGTGTTACCTACAGGCCAGATATTTTAATCTGTGGTTTTCCTGCACACGGATCATATATAAGTTTGCTCCAAATTCAGTCATTTTTAGTGAACGTGAAAAATATTGTAGTCCATTTAAAATAGGCAAAGCGCATGCCAAGGGACAGGGAAGTGGATGTGATGGTGATGGTGCATGCAGAGGGAGAGGCCGAGGATGTGGGCAAGCTGAAATTGGGCCACAACAAACACCCTCATCTCTCTTGACCTTCCTGTGACAATTAGTAGGGGACCACAGCAGCACAGCACTATTGAACCCAGGGCAGTGTCAAAATGTTGTTGGTTGGATAACGGATAATACTTCCAGTCACTTTGCCGCCGCCACTACCACCACCTCCCTGTCTTTCACACAGTGAAATCTCAGTAGCCGTGAGTCAGGACTGCATATTTCTCACCCTGATTCTCCTTCCTCCCACATGCAAAGTGCCATATAAAACTGATCCCACACTTGGACACTCTGAAGAGCTGTTCACTTTTCCATTTAGAGATTCGGGCCTCTCTCCTGGTGCACTTAAAGGGGGCAAGAGGAGATTGCATGAAGCAATGTCCAAATATTTGAGCAGCCATGGTCACACAAAGGCAACAGTGGGAGCGTGTCACAAGAGGTGGACGATGATGACACAAAATTGCCAGAAAGTCAATAGGAGGACAAGGGAGCAGAAGTGGAAGAGGAGGTGGTGGATGATATAGTAACTGACCCAAGCTGGCAGGAGGACATGCAGAGTGAAGACAGCAGCACACAGGGGGAGGGAGGCGTAGCACCCCAAAAGGCAGGAAGAAGCAGTGAGGTGGCCGCAGACAGAAGACAGAAACTGTTCCCTGTAACACCAACATGACGGAAGTTGCCAGTACAAGTGTTAGATCTTCCCGAGTCTGTTTGTTCGTTCAAGACTCTGACAATTGTAGGGTCGGACAGGTTCGCAGGATGCAGTGACGAGACACTAGACGAATGGTGGTTTTCGAAATCACGTTTATATAACTCTAGCCCATGGGCTAGGCTGAACAAAACAAGGATAAAGAAACAACACCAACAGTCCACGCAGGGACTCAACAAACTTAACCAAATATAGTTTCACTTAGCCTTCCAGGGACTGCGGGGTTCAGTAGCGTGGCCGCGTTGAGGTCGCTGAGGCGGCTGTCCTGAGGAAAGTGACGTCGGTGGGGGCAACAGGCCCTGAAGAAAATAATACCGTTGGGGCGCAACAAGCCCTGAAGAAAACGAGGACGTTGGGGCGCAACAGGCCCTGAAGGAAACGGGGACGTTGGGGCGCAACAGGCCCTGAAGGTAACGCTGCCGCTGGGGCGCAACAGGCCCTGAAGGAAACACTGCCGCTGGGGCGCAACAGGCCCTGAAGGAAACGGGGGCATTGGGGCGCAACAGGCCCTGAAGGTAACGCTGCTGCTGGGGCGCAACAAGCCCTGAAGGAAACGCTGCCCCTGGGGCGCAACAGGCCCTGAAGATAACGCTGCCGCTGGGGCGCAACAGACCCTGAAGAAAACAATGCCGTTGGGGCTCAACGGGCCCTGAAGTAAATGATGGAGGTGGCGCGCGGTGATGACGCAGTTCCCCAGAAAGGCCTGTAGCCGTCCTTTACCAAGGATTCTCTTCCTAAGCCAGGGTAGCGAGCCTTTTATCCCGCCTGTGACAATGTGGCGTATCTTGAGGCCGATGATGGCCGGTCGGCGTGATGGGGGAAGGCTGGGGGGAAGGGCCCAGGTCTCTGAGGCCTGGTTACCGGTACTCACAGCCACAACCGGAGGTATAGTTCCTCTCCCTTCAAGGCTGGGGTTAGCGGGGATAATTCTCTCAGAACGGGAGCGGGGAGCAGTCTCTGGGCACAGTCTCTCACGTCTCTCTTGTCGGTAAATCGGTCGCTTTCTCCTCGCAGGCTCCTCTCGGTGCCCCTGCAAGTCACCCTGCGTCTTGCCTTCACTCCCTCTCTTCCCCAACTGCCACTTCAGCGTGTCCCCTGCTCCTTTTACCCTAGCCCCTCCCCCTGTTGCCCTGACAACCTCAGTCGCATGTCTCCCTTTGTAATTCCCCTGTTGTGCTTCCTTCAATAACTCTGATGGCGGTCCCCTTGGTTCCGGCCCAAACACTATATGGGGGTCCTCCTCCCCACATTCCCCCACCCTGTAAGCTCGCCAGTCCTTGGGCGAGGGAGTTAGTCTATTAAGATTGGCCTGTAAAGGTGTTAATATTCGTTGCCATACGAACTGATCTTGTTCATACCGTTCGGGGGGTTTGCCGGCTGTTGACCGCTCGGAGCGTCTAAGATCGACTGGGGTGGAATCTTCTGGGGTGGCGGACGTCGGTGGGCTGCATGGTGCTGGTGGGTTATTTGTGTCAACTGGCTCATTATTGGGTGGAGGGCCCTTGGGAACTGGAGGGAAATCCTCGTCTTCCGAGTCCCAGCATATGGACTCCGGTTCGGATGTCTTCGGGACAGGTTCCAGTTGCTTCGGGTCGGTGGAAATACACGGGCGCAACATATTACGATGCACAATGCGGGTGGGCAGTGTTTCATCCTGCTCGGGCCGTATTTCGTACACAGGTCCTTCTGGATGGATACGGCGTAGTACCCGATAAGGCCTCTCTTCCCAACGTGACTCCAGTTTATTCTGTTGGCGTTGATCTAGTACAAGCACACGGTCCCCGCTTTGGAGATGGGGAGGGGAGGTTGTATTCTTCCCTGGGTGTTCCCAGTCTTGAAGTTTGGTATGTACAATTCGGTAAAGAGTTTGCAGCCTGTGGCGATGATTTCGGACCCAAGATGACACTCCGGTCCAGGGTCGAGGCTCTTCGGGGTCCAACTCTACCTCCGTGATCCCTTTACCCTCTCGTCCGAACAGTAGGAAATAAGGAGTATAGCCCGTAACTCGATGTACCCGATTATTATAAACCCATACTAATTCAGAAACATATTCAGGCCAACGAGCTTTCTTGTCACTCTCCAGAGTGCGTAGCATTTGAATCAATGTCCGATTAAATCGCTCACAAGCCCCATTCCCTTGCGGGTGATATGGTGTGGTCCGGGATTTATAAATCCCATAAAGATGATGTAGTTCCTCCATAACTTTCCCCAAAAAACATGCTCCCTGGTCGGAATGTATACGTTGAGGACAGCCATACACTTGTATAAAGTTTCTGCAAATTGTGAAGGCGGCTGACTCCGCGGTCTGGTCTCGAGTAGGGGTGACCACAGCGAACTTGGTGAAATGATCCACCATGACGAGGCAGTGTTCGTATCCCTGGAATGCGGGCCCAATGTGCAGATAATCCACCGTCAGGAGCTCAAAGGGTGCTAAAGTCACAATCGTCTGTGTTGCGGCCCTCTGAGCAGGCGGTTTGGCCAATTCACATAAGTGGCAGGTACGGCAAACTTCTTCCACAACAGCCAACAAGCGTGGGTGATAAACTTTCTGTTGTAACCATTGCAAAGTCTTTTTGACTCCAAAGTGGACCCCTTTTTCGTGAGCCTCTTGAGCCAGCTCGTGTAGTTGAGCTCCGGGTGTAACCACCTGCCAAACAGTCGTTGAGGTTGTTTGCGAAGTGATTTTACGGTACAGTAGTCCCTTTCGGATAATCAGTCTCTCCCATTGTCGCAGCATCAGTGACAGGTCTTGGGTCAAAGTTTGTCGTTGAGTATCAGTGGGTAATTGACCAGCGGCGACCCATGTCCGGAGAAGTCCAACTTCTTCATCTTCTTGTTGCTGTTGTATCCACTTATCCCGAGATTGTTCCAGGATGCCCATGTGGGCCTCTGGGGTAGATACTTTTGCATCAACATTGGTGAGCACGGCAGCGGTAAGAGCGGACGGTATTTCCTCTCCTTCTAATTCTTCATCTCGATTCCGTCCGGGAGTTGTATGTCGAATCCTGGAGAGAGCATCTGCATGAACATTCTCAGCCCCTCTTTTGTAAATAATCTTGTAATTGTACTTCGCCATTCGGGCCACCCATCGCTGCTCCAAAGCCCCCAACTTGGCGTTTTCCAAATGAGCCAGTGGGTTGTTGTCAGTTCGCACTACCACCTCGGAGCCCACTAGGTACTCTGCGAATCTCTCCGTCATAGCCCACACCACTGCGAGGAGCTCGAGCTTAAAAGAGCTGTAATTGTCAGGGTTACGCTCGGAGTCATGGACTGAACGGCTTCCATAAGCGGTCACCCTCTCCAGGCCATCCTGAACCTGTGACAACACAGCCCCTAGCCCGTGAAGACTCCCGTCAGTGTGCAGGATGAACGACTGAGAGAAATCCGCATAAGCCAACACTGGGGCATCCGAGAGTGCAGCCTTAAGATCTCGGAAGGCCTCTTCCTGAGGGTGTTGCCACTGTATTTTTCGCCCATTGGCCCCAGCGGGAGCCCCCTTCAGCAGGTCATGCAGGGCTCGAGCTCGACATGCAAAATTCTTAACGA
Organism: Dendrobates tinctorius; assembly: GCF_039654945.1. Lineage (NCBI taxonomy): Eukaryota > Metazoa > Chordata > Amphibia > Anura > Dendrobatidae > Dendrobates > Dendrobates tinctorius. Next base: position 8,969,104 of record NW_027361742.1, read on the forward strand.
AACGACGGTAATATCCAGCTAACCCCAGAAAAGCCCGCACGTCTTTCACCGTCTCGGGGGTAGGCCATTCCTGGATAGCAGCAACCTTCTCCCGGGACGGCCTCACACCCTCTGCCGAAACAACATGACCCAGATACTCAATCTGAGAGCGAAATAGGTGGCATTTCTGAGGCTTCACCTTCAACCCGTACTTTTGCAGCCGGCTGAGTACCTGTCCCAACCGCTTCAGGTGGTCCTCGAAGGAGGCAGCATAGACAATGATGTCGTCCAGGTAGATCAACGTGGCCTCAAAATTGAGATCTCCTAAACATCGCTCCATCAATCGCTGAAAGGTCCCGGGGGCGTTGGCCAGCCCGAATGGCATACGATTAAACTCAAACAGTCCCATGGGCATTATGAACGCCGTCTTAGCTCTGTCCTCTTCTGACATGGGCACCTGCCAGTACCCACTGGCCAAGTCTAGGGTCGAAAAATATGTTGCTTTGCCCAATGCAGACAGAGATTCTTCTATGCGGGGCAGTGGGTATGAGTCTTTAATAGTGCAAGCATTCAATTTACGATAATCCACACAGAATCGTAGTGTACCATCTTTCTTCCGGACCAACACGATGGGGGCCGACCAAGGGCTTTGACTTTCCCGTATCACCCCTTTTGCAGCATCTGAGCCAGCAAAGTTTTCACCTCTTGATAGAGTTGTGGCGGGATCTGTCGATATCGTTCTCGGATAGGGGCCGCTCCTGCTGTGGGGATCTCATGAGTGATGGCGGTGGTACACCCAAAGTCATCCTCATGGCTAGCAAATACTTCGTGGTACTGTCCCAGCAATGCTTTTACTTGTGAAAGTTGGGCCGCAGTTAGTCCAGAAAGCTCGGCCCGCATCTGCTCCAAAATATTTCGGCCCTTCTCTTGTGTCGAGACTTCGTGGGCCTGTAAGGTTCGTATTGTTACCTCCAAAGGATCCTCGGGGTGTACTCGTAATTGAACCGCAGGAGCGGGCAGCACTTCTTCTAAAGGCTTTACTAGTTTGGCCAGTACAGTCCGGGCTTTCAGAATGGTATCTCGGTCTTCAAGGTTAACGCAGCGGACCAGGACGGTTCCTTTTCGCACCGTAGCGAGGGAACGAGCCACCAGTATGCCAGGAGGTAAGTGCTCTGAGTGACACGGCTCCACCTGCACCTCTACGCCCTCCAAAGGTATCGGGGCCCGAATTGGCAGGGCCACCACTGTCTGTCCAGGAGGCAGCACAAGCAGGGGTGCCGCTGACGCGATGACTTTACCCAGAGCCTCACCCTCCTGGCAGTCCCGATGCACCCGCGCACCTCGCACCAGCTGCTGGAATACCTGTCCCTGAGCTGTGCGAGAACCCCACTGCTTCAGTGTCCTTTGTGTGGGATCATTAAGCAACAGGTTACCAAATTCTTTTAAAATATTCATGCCTAGGGTGACGGGGTGTCGTTGATCAGCTTCTCCTTGAGTCAGCACCACCCCTCTGCGGCCGAGGGGTTTACCGCACAACGTCATCTGCACCCACACTACCCAGGCAACCGGGATCGGCAGTTGGTTAGCAGCTACTAGTCTAATCATGGGTCCCCACTGAGGCCTTGCTGCCTCTGGAAAGTTTTGTTGAAAGTACGCTGCTGGCATAGTGGTTACTTGTGACCCCGTGTCCACCAGACACCGGACGGCCCGGCCCTCTACTTCTGCCCAAACTACCGGACACTTTGCTATCAAATCTTCGGGACTTCCACCACCCCTAGTTGTGGTTTTCGGCTCCGAGCGGCGTCCCCCCAGCCCGGAGCCCTTTAGTTTAATGGCCGCCGGGGTGGGTATCTCCCACGCCGCGGACACTCTCGGGCAAAGTGGCCTGGTTCTCCACACTCATAACACCGGGCCGGTATAGGTTGACCACCCCGCGGAGAACGTGACCCCCAGGGACCGGGATTAACACTGGGTCGTCCAGTCTCTGGTTCGGTTCTTCTCTTTACTTCAGCCAACTCGCTCTTAATATTTTTCAATTCTCGCTTCATCTCCTCCACCCACTGGGGTTCCTCAACTGTGTTCGAGGAGGCCTCCACACCTCGGACCTTCCCCACGGGGACCGCCATCCCCTGCTCTTGCTCCCGAACCCGTGCCTGACTTCCCACTTCTGAAAAATCTATTTGGGGATTCATTCTGATCTGTTCCCGTAATGCCTGTTTTATCAGTGGATCTCGCAGTCCAGTCACCAGTAGGTCACGTAGGGTAATGTCAACAGGTCCTACCCCTACCCCGTCTTTTCTTTCAATAGCCGTATGCAATTCTTGGAGCACATTCATATACTGAGTAATCGTCTCCCCCTCTGCCTGCATCCGACTAAACAGACGGGTCCTTAACTCTCCCACATCAGTGGGATCTCCGTGGGTCTGTTCCACTATCTGCAACACCTTTTCAAAAGTGTTGCGGTGCCCCAGAGGTTTCAACATCACTGACCTCCGCACCTCCCCGTCTAGGGTCATGAGTGCCACTTCAGCTTCCAGGTCAGGGGTCATTGGGTGCATCCGAAAGAGCCCCTGCATTCGCTCTGTCCAGCTCCATAGCATAGTATTGGAGCCGGAAAATCTAGGCAGGTTGTTGAGCATGGCCCCCAATGAAATGCTAGTACGGAGGCCCTCATTATTTACAGATTCTACAGCTTCCCCCTGACCTGCACCACCACTGTCTATGCTCGGAGACTGCATCCTGCCGACTACGCCAAGTGTAGGGTCGGACAGGTTCGCAGGATGCAGTGACGAGACACTAGACGAATGGTGGTTTTTGAAATCACGTTTATATAACTCTAGCCGATGGGCTAGGCTGAACAAAACAAGGATAAAGAAACAACACCAACAGTCCATGCAGGGACTCCACAAACATAACCAAATATAGTTTCACTTAGCCTTCCAGGGACTGCGGGGTTCAGTAGCGTGGCCGCGTTGAGGTCGCTGAGGCGGCTGTCCTGAGGAAAGTGACGTCGGTGGGGGCAACAGGCCCTGAAGAAAATAATACCGTTGGGGCGCAACAGGCCCTGAAGGAAACGGGGACGTTGGGGCGCAACAGGCCCTGAAGGTAACGCTGCCGCTGGGGCGCAACAGGCCCTGAAGGAAACGCTGCCCCTGGGGCGCAACAGGCCCTGAAGAAAACGCTGCCGCTGGGGCGCAACAGGCCCTGAAGAAAACAATGCCGTTGGGGCTCAACGGGCCCTGAAGTAAATGATGGAGGTGGCGCGCGGTGATGACGCAGTTCCCCAGAAAGGCCTGTAGCCGTCCTTTACCAAGGAGTCTCTTCCTAAGCCAGGGTAGCGAGCCTTTTATCCCGCCTGTGACAATGTGGCGTATGTTGAGGCCGATGATGGCCGGTCGGCGTGATGGGGGAAGGCTGGGGGGAAGGGCCCAGGTCTCTGAGGCCTGGTTACCGGTACTCACGGCCACAACCGGAGGTATAGTTCCTCTCCCTTCAAGGCGGGGGTTAGCGGGGATAATTCTCTCAGAACGGGAGCGGGGAGCAGTCTCTGGGCACAGTCTCTCACGTCTCTCTTGTCGGTAAATCGGTCGCTTTCTCCTCGCAGGCTCCTCTCGGTGCCCCTGCACGTCACCCTGTGTCTTGCCTTCACTCCCTCTCTTCCCCAACTGCCACTTCAGCGCGTCCCCTGCTCCTTTTACCCTAGCTTCTCCCCCTGTTGCCCTGACTACCTCAGTCGCATGTCTCCCTTTGTAATTCCCCTGTTGTGCTTCCTTCAATAACTCTGATGGCGGTCCCCTTGGTTCCGGCCCAAACACTATATGGGGGTCCTCCCCACACAATAACCCCAAACAGGCCATTTGCAACAACTGCCATGCCCCCATCAGCAGGGGTAGCAAAACTACCAGCTTGACCATCACCAGCATGATCAGGCACATGGCAGCACAGCACCCGACTTTGTGGGACAAACTCCATGGTCCAGGAGCATTGTCTGCGGGTGACACCACTGCTTTTGTGAATGGAAGCCAATCCCCTGTCCATGGTGCTGGCAAAGATGCAAACTGCCCTGCACCTGTGTTTGCACACACTCAACTAGCACCATCATCAAGCACATCCATATCCTTGTCCCAGTGCAGTGTTCAGTTGTTCACACCCCAGTCTTTGGAGCGCAAGCGAAAATACGCTGCCAAAGCTCCACAGGCCACCGTACTAAATTCACAAATTTCTCACCTGTTTGCACTCCAAATGTTGCTTTTAGGCCTGTGGAGATGGAAGCTTTCCCCAACCTGATGGCGGGGGCCATACCAAGGCACTTGGCCCCCAGCCGCCACTATTTCTCCAAGTGTGCTGTCCCCACATTACACAAGCACTGTCCCGCAACCTTCATTAGCCATGCCCTCAACAATGCTGTTACTGGGAAAGTCCACCTATCCACTGACATCTGGACAAGTGCTTGTGGGCAGGAATGATACATCTTGCTGACGGCACACTGGGTTAACATAATGTAAGCCGGGACCCAGTCGGACCTTGGGATGGAACACGTTCTCCCGACGCTGAGGATTGCGGGCCCTACGTCAATGAGGGTTATTCCCACAGTCTATAGCTCCAGCACCTCATTCTCCTCTTCAGCCTCCATCTCCGAAATAACCACATCAGTCACAAGCTGGAAGCACTGCAGCACTGCCTCAGCCAAGGAGCAACAGGCTGTGCTGAAGCTAATATGCTTAGGTGACAAATCGCACAATGCTGAAGAGTTGTGGACCGCTCTGAAAGAGCAGGCAGATCTGTGGCTGACACCACTGAATCTACAGCCAGGCATGCTCATGTGTGACAATGGCATTGAACCTGGTTATGGCTCTGAGGCGAGGCACACTAACACACGTACCATGTCTGGCCCATGTACTTAACCTCATTGTTCAACGGCTTCTCAAACGGTACCCGGAGATGTCAGATCTGCTTGTGAAAGTACGCAACCTGTGTGCCCATTTTAGAAAATCAGCTACAGCTTCCTCAGCACTTGTCATGCTTCATCAGCATTTGCAGCTTCCGACTTACCAACTGGTGTGAGATGTCCCCAAAAGTTGGAACTCTACACTGCACTTGTTGGAAAGGACTTGTGAGCAATAGAGGGCAGTTGTTGACTACCAGCATCAACAAGACTGTCGGTATGCAGTTCAGTCTCCACACATAAGACCTCAGAAGTGGACATGGATGTCAGACATATGTACCATCCTCCAAAACTTTGAGGAGTCCACCAAGATGGTGAGCAGTGATGACGTCATAATTAGCATCACCATCCCACTTCTCTGTGTACTGAAACGCTTGCTGCTCACAATCAAACAGGATGCATCGCAAGAGTAGCATGAGGAGATGAAGCAAGGAACCATACAGGGTGATTAGACACAGCCCAGCCTCATCTCATCCCAACGTGGATTAGTTGACAATGAGGAAGAGGAGGAGGAGGAAGAACAGGAGCTACTTTCATGCGCTCTAGACGGCACTACAATCACAACTGTTATACCGTCTGTTCAGCATCGATGGCCTGATGACAGGGAGGATAGAGAGGAGGAGAGCATGGTCAGTCGTCCTCTTGGTGAGGACACAGAAGTCTTGCCTGTTTGCAGTCTGGCACTCATGGCAGACTTTATGTTGCGCTGCCTTTCCTGTGACCCTCATATTCTCAAAATTTTGGATGAAAATCATTACTGGTTGATGACATTTCTAGACCTACCCTACAAGAAGAACTTTCAATCTCTTCTTCTAGAGGTAGACAGGTGTACTAAAATGGTGCAGTACCAGAAGGCACTTGTTGCAGAATTTCTTAAAAAAAATTCCTATCTAAAAACGCTGGCAGCAGGGGTCAGTACATTGGACAACCAAGGAGCACAGACGAGAGAGACACAACTCCAATCCAGCAGTGACAGGTGAACACTGGTAAACTTCTGGGAGCGTTTTCTCAGACCCTCCCATTGGAGTATACCTGAGGCGCGGGGTACTGTCACAAGGAGTGCAAAGTTTTGGAAGATGCTGAGGGAGCACCTTGTGGACCATACCAACATCCTCCACGATTCCTCAGTGGCTCTTAATTATTGGATATCCAACCTGTACATGTGGCATGAATGGGCTCCCTACGCCTTAGAAGCCCTGGTCTGCCCTGCTGCTAGCATTTTGTCACAGCGGGTTTTTAGAGCCGCTGGTGGAATTATAACTGATCAGCGCATCTGCCTGTCAACTGAAAATGCTGATAGTCTGACTATTATAAAAATGAACAAGGGCTGGATTGGGCCAGACTTCTCTACACCAACAAATGATAACAGCGAACCATAACCTCAAATTGAGCGTCATTTTTTGGGAGGTACATTCTCATGCACCTCTTCACACCTACACATGGGTATACTCTTCCTGATTTTTGCTATTTGCTGTTATCCTCCTCCTCATTCTCATCATCCACCACCAATAGATCACCATGGTGACCATGGTCTGTGATGCAAAAGCCATGTTATTGTGTTAAAGGTTTTTTTTTACACATTATGTTGATGTGTACCCCCAAGGGGGAAATGTTTGTCAGCCCATACACTTAGTGTGTGGGCAATACAAGTATAGGAGACCCACTCCTTTAAATTGGGAAAAGATTTTTAGGAGGCCATCCTCCACGTCTCTTGCGACACCACCACTAGATCACCAGGGTTAACGTGTTCCATGATGCAACAGCCACGTTATTGTTTTCAATGGTGTTTATGATGCCAGAAAAAAAGTTTACACAGTATGTTGCTGTGTACCCTCCAGGGGGAAATGTTTGTCAGCCCATACACATAGTGCATGGGCATTACAAGTATAGGAGACCCACTCCTTTAAACTGTGAAAACATTTTTAGGATGCCATCCTCCATGTCTCTTCCCACACCACCACTCGATCACCAGGGTGAACGTGTTCCGTGATGCAACAGCCAAGTAATTTTTTTCAAGGGTGCTTATGATGCCCGTTCCATAAATGTTTACACAGCATATTGAGGTGTACCCCCCAGGGGGAAATCTTTGGAAGCCCATACACTTAGTGTGTGGGCTTTACAAGTATAGGAGACCCACTGCTTTAAATTGGGAAAAGAATTTTAGGAGGCCATCTTCCACATCTCTTCCAACACCACCACTAGATCACCAGAGTGAACGTGTTCCGTGATGCAACAGCCACGTTATTGTTTTCAAGGGTGTTTATGATGCCTGTAAAAAAACAGTTTACACACTATTTTGATGTGTACCCCCAGGGGAAAATTTTTGTCAGCCCATACACTTAGTGCATGGGTATTGCAAGTATAGGAGACCCTCTCCTTTAAAATAGGAAAAGATTTTTAGGAGGCCATCCTCCACGTCTCTTCTGAAAGCACCACTAGATCACCAGGGTGACCGTGTTCCATGATGCAACTACCACAATATTGTTTTCAAAGGGGTGTTTTTAGTGTCAGCAGAGTTCACCTATCACTTCATGTGGCCCCCCTGCCAAAGAGGAGTCCAAATAAATATCAATTTTAATTTTTTTTAGGGTTTTACAGGAAGAGCATATACTTGTAGATAGTCGTGGTATGGCACTGTGCCCTGCCTACACATGAGAATTTTATTTTTATTACCAGCATTAAATACAAATTTGTAAATGCAGATGAAATTGATAGAAAACCGCAATCGGTGTCCTCAAAGCATTCCTCTGTACACATCTCATTATTCAGATCACTATTAGCGTGATCTATTTCCCTTCAGCATTTCTCTGTATTCCGATCACAGATAGCACAACATGCTTTAGCCGCTGGGCAATAAGTGTTGCCTATGGTTTTAGAGTTCTGGATGACATTTTCACAGTGTGAAACATTAATTAGGCATAAAAAAACTATTTGCCTAGAACACAGTCAGTGGACACTAAGCAATTCCCCCCATTTACTGGAATATTCCGGTCTTCATATCCATTTGTAGGAATCCAGATATCAACCCCTTTCCTACATTAGACGTACTATTCCATCCATGTGACCTGGGACCTAAGTCCCAAGGACGGAATAGTATGTCTAGCACGATCAGCTGCACTCACGGGGGGAGCGCAGCTGATCACAGCCGGGTGTCAGCTGATTATCACAGCTGACACCTGACACTATTTGTCAGGGGTGGTCATGGACTGCCCCCAACACGTTAACCCTTGGCACACTGCGATCAAACACGATCGCATTGTACCGGGGTTTAGGGAAGCATCGGTAGGGAGGGGGCACACTCCGTGCCTCCCTGAGACCCCCGCAGCAGCGCAATATGCAGCGGTGCTGTGGGGGTCTCCTTCCCTGCAGGTCCCCGAATCCAAAATGGTGGCAGGGACCTTCGGGGGCCTGCAGGGAGGCGGCTTCCTCATGCCTGCAAAGCCCCGGAATGAGGAAGCCTGCAGCACTGCCTGTGACAGATCGCTGATCTGTCACAGCGATCTGTGATGTGACAGATCAGCGATCTGTCTCATGACAGTAATGTCCCCCCGGTACAATGTAATAAAGTTAAAAAAAGTGTAAAATTAATTTAGAAAAAATCGCTAAATAAATTTTAAAAAGTATTCCCTGAACTGCTGAACAAAAAGTGCAATAACGCGCGATCAAAAAGACGGATATAAATAACCATGGTACCGCTGAAAACGTCATCTTGTCCCGCAAAAAAGAAGCTGCCATATAGCATCATCAGCGAAAAAATAAAAAATGTATAGCTCGCAGAATAAATCAATGCAAAAATAATTATTTTTTATATAAAATTGTTTTCATTGCATAAAAGCGCCAAAACATAAAAAAAGACATAAATGAGGTATTGCTGTAACTGTACTGACCCAAAGAATGAAACTGCTTTATCAATTTTACCACACGTGGAACGGTGTAAACGCACCCCCCAAAAGAAATTCATGAAACGCTGGTTTTTGTTCATTCTGTGTCCCAAAAATCGGAATAAAAAGCGATCAAAAAAGTCACGTGCCCAAAAATGTTACCAGTAAAAACGTCAACTTGTCCCGCAAAAAATAAGACCGCACATTACTTGGCTGGTCAAAATATGGAAAAATTATAGCTCTCAAAATGTGGTGATGCCAAAACTATTTTTACAATAAAAAGCATCTTTTAGCGTGCGACAGCTGCCAAAAATAAAAATCTGCTATAAATAGTAAATCAAACCACCCTTTATCACCCCCATAGTTAGGGAAAAATAATAAAATAAAAAAAATGTATTCATTTCCATTTTCTCATTAGGGCTAGGGTTAGGGCTAGGGTTAGGGCTAAGGGTGTGTTGGGGTTAGGGTTGGAGTTAGAATTGGGGGGGTTCCACTGTTTTGGCACATCAGGGGCTTTCCAAACGCGACATAGCGTCCGATCTCAATTACTGCCAAAAAAGTCAAATGGCGCTGCTTCGCTTCTGAGCTCTGCCATGTGCCCAAATATTGGTTTACCCCCACATATGGGGTATCAGCGTACTCAGGACAAATTGCACAATAACTATTGGGGTCCTGTTACTCTCAGGAAAATAACAATTGGGGTGAAAAGATCATTTTTGTGGAAAAAATATGATTTTTTAATTGTGCGGCTGTACGTTATAAACTTCTGTAAAGCCCTTGGGGGTTCAAAGTGCTCACCACATATCTAGATAAGTTCCTTGGGGGGCGTCTAGTTTCCAAAATGGGGTCACTTGGGAGTTTATACTGTTTAGGCACATCAGGAGCTCTCCAAACTTGACATGGCATCCGATCTGAATTCCAGCCAATTTTGCAGTGAAAAAGTCAAACAGTGCTCCTTCCCTTCCGGGCTCTGCCATGTGCCCAAACAGTGGTTCCCCCATATATCAGGTATCGCCGTACTCAGGACAAATTGCACAATAACATTTCCAGTCCAATTTCTCCTATTACCCTTGGTAAAATAAAAAAATTGAACCTGAAGTAATTTTTTTTGTGAAAAAAGTTAAATGTTCATTTTTTTTAAACATTCAAAAAATTCCTGTGAAGCACCTGAAGGGTTAATAAACTTCTTGAATCTGGTTTTGAGCACGTTGAGGGGTGCAGTTTTTAGAATGGTGTCACTTTTGGGAATTTTCTATCATATAGACCCCTCAAAGTGAATTCAAAGGTGATGTGGTCCGTAAAAATAAAATGGTGTTGCAAAACTCAGAAATCGCTGGTCAACTTTTAACCCTTATAACTTCCTAACAAAAAAAAAATTTGGGTTCCCAAATTGTGGTGATGTAAAGTAAACATGTGGGAAATGTTACTTATTAAGTTTTTTGAGTGCCATATCTCTGTGATTTAAGAGCATAAAATTTCAAATTTGGAAAATTGCGAAATGTTCAAAATTTTCGACAAATTTCCATTTTTTCACAAATAAACGCAAGTTATATGAATGAAATTTTACCACTAACATGAATTACAATATGTCTCAAGAAAACAATGTCAGAATCACCGTGATCCATTGAAGTGTTCCAGAGTTATTACCTCATAAAGGGACAGTGGTCAGAATTGTATAAATTGGCCCGGGCATTAACATGCAAACCACCCTTGGGAGTAAAGGGGTTAAAACTACAAAACAAGAAAGATTATCTTTTAAGTAGATACAGATTATTGAAGAACTTTAAACAAGTTATTCAACATTTAGCTCCCCTTGACAGAACAGTCGAACCATAATCAGCAAGGGGGAAATGGAAAATCTTGATGCAAAAAGGCAACTGCCCCAAAACGAATATGAACTGTGCTGCAATGGTAGGAACAGAATTGATTGTCCATTGTCTGATGCTAGACTCCTTCAAACATCAACTACCTACTGGTGATCAGCGCTAAACAAAACCCAAGAAGCAAAATGAAGGTTTTTTTTAATGTTAAATACAATTGGTTGGATGACTGCTGATGACCCTGAGGATTTAAAGAGTGCTTTTAAGATAGTATTAGAAACAACTTCAGTGGGAGAATTTGAAGCAACACTGGAGGAGGAGGAGGTAGTGTTTCTTGTAGATTCACCTTCCTTCTTTGATAGGGAGTCACTTAATCTTAGAAGGATGGGCTGGTCTGATGTTATCACACTACCATTCAAATGAAGATTGCATTTCATTGCTTGTACATCTACTGTAGGTATCTGTTGTAGGCACCAAATGCATTTTCCTTTCTTTCAAGCAAAGTCTCTGCAACTTCGGAACTCAACAAGCAGGCAACCTTCAAGGCACCGCATACACAGAAAAGCTACGTGATATCTTCCTCTGTGACTCTTGGATGCAAATTATTAACGGTCATTTTTGTGCCTTCTAAAGGGCTAAAGACAGACTCTTTTAGAGTTTGCCCTACTTTAGAACTGTCTTACTTTGTGACAAGTGTCTGTGACACGTTGGTTAGCGCCTTTGTGTGCAATAAAGGTGGCGAAGTCTCAAGCTGAGTAGACATGGTAGCTGTGTATGCATCATTCTGTATCACTTTAGTAAGAGTTAAAGTTTGCCCAAGAGAAAATACATTTTCAGACATTCCTGGCCTTTTTTGCACAGTGTTGGCAGCTGTGATCTTCATCTTCTTGGTAGGGATGTGGGAAAGTTGCAATTCATCATCCATACCATCATCATCCATATCTTGTAAAGAGGAAAACTGTGGATTCATAGGTTTGTGGTTAACTGCATTTATTCGCATTCCTTTAACAGTGTTTGTTACACCTGAAGAAATAGTTTTTGGCTGTGAAATTTTGATGGTATTGGTAATATTTATGGGTGAAGATGAATAACCTTGTGCCACGGGTGAGTTGATAGTTATGGCAGGTGCACGCCATTTTAAACTTTGATTTTCCTGAGCATCCATCAGTTTGGTTGGTTTTCCTCCAACACTGATCTGCTGCTTTCCAGTATTCAGCATCTCATGAGCATCTTGCACTTTACCCTTTATACGGAAATGTGCATCTTTGGCAAACAATTTCTCACGGGCATCTTTTATGCTAAGCTTCAGACGCGCATCTGTTACACCTATCTTCTGATGGGCATCAAACGCATTCTGGTAATTGGTGGTGGGTAAACGATCATTGTAGGTTGTATCCTGGATCTCATACCTCCTATATCCCCTGTTAATAATCCTGTATGTTCCCATTCCTGCCATCACCATGCCCCTTTTCCTAATCACTTCATCCAACAACATGTTCGCCATATTTCTACTACAAACCTGCACCTTTTCAGCAGCAACTGTGTAGGAAACAACGTTATTGTTTTCAAGGATGTTTAGGATGCCCGTAAAAAGTTTACACAGTATGTTGATGTGTATCCCCAGGGGGAAATGTTTGTCAGCCCATACACTTACTGCATAGCCATTCCAAGTATAGGAGACCCACTTCTTTAAATTGGGAAAAGATTTTTAGGAGGTCCTCTTCCTCGTCTCTTATAAGGGGTATTGGGGTGCATCCATATTTGGAGAAGGCCTTACTTTCACTTCATGGGCAAACATTATGGGAGTAGCAAATTCATAAAAATGGGAACTTTGGTTTCATGTGGCCATCCAGTACGTTGGTTGAAAGGGTTATTTGGGTGGGCTTTTTATTTTGGAGCAGGTGAGGTCTTGCATTCAATGCATAGGCTAAAATTATGGAAGTAGCAAATTAAGAAAAATGGAAACTTTGGTTTCATGTGCCCATCCAGCACGTTGGCTCAAAGGGTTATTGGGGTGCGTGTAACTTTGGGGCAGGGCATGCCTTGCATTCAGTGCATAGGCTAACATTATGGGAGTAGCAAATTAATAAAAATGGGAACTTTGGTTTCATGTGGCCATCCAGTACATTGCTTCAAAGGGTTATTTGGGTGCGTGTAACTTTGGGGCAGGTCAGGCATGGCATTCAATGCATAGGCTAACATTAAGAGTGTAGCAAATTTATAAAAATATCTGTTCAATGGGTTATTGTGGTCCATCCAAATTTGGGGCAGGCCTTGAATTCTCACTAAGAATCGTGAGGACCAACTGCTGTCCCTTTAAGTATAGAGATGAGCGACTTTGCCTTTTTTAGGGTCGAGTTGGGTTTCATGAAACCCGACTTTCGCAAAAGTCGGGTCGAACAAAATCGGCCGACTATAGGGAAAAGTCGGAGGCGAACTGAAACACGAAACCCAATGCAAGTCAATGGGGAAGCAAAGTCGGCAGGGAGTGGAAGACAGTAAACACACCTACAGTGCCCATTTCAATGCCAAAAACATCAATTCTTATAACTGAAGCTTGTCAACCTTAATTTACTTCCTAATAAAGTTACGCATTGAAAATTGGGGGTTATTTGGCTAAAGTTGTAGGGGGTTGGACTGGCTCCAGGTTTTCATGTGCCCTGGGCCAAAGAGTGTCAGTGCTCCCCTTTAACACATACCACATCTCATGATGCTCCGATACGCCGCAGAAATATAGGTATAGTACAATGACACATACCTCACTGCTTACATGACATGACTGATCTATTTTAAATTGTACAATAGATCAAAAACAGGACAGTATATTACTCCATACAGTGTTATGGCAACCACATTGTGCGCCATGCAGAATAATGAACCCCATATATTGCTCCATACCAAATAATTAGTCACATATAATGTTCCATACAGTATATGATGAGCTCCACATAATGCTCCATATATAATGGGCCCCATTTGCAATGCTCCAGTGTATAATGGGCCCCTTAGATGCTGCTCCAGTGTCTGATCTGCCCCATTTACAATGCTCCAGTACATGATTGGCTTCATGAATGATGCTCCAGTGTATGATGGGCCCTAATAATGGTCCATATATAATGGGCCCCATTTGTAATGCTCCAGTGTATAATGTGCTCCTTAGATGCTGCTCCAGTGTCTGATCTGCCCCATTTACATTGCTCCAGTACATGATGGGGTTCTTGGATGATACTCCAGTGTATGATGGGCTCCAATAATGCTCCATATATAATGGGCCCCATTCGTAATTCTCCAGTGTATAATGTGCCCCTTAGATGCTGCTCCAGTGTCTGATCTGCCCCATTTACAATGCTCCAGTACATGATGGGCCTCATGGATGATGCTCCAGTGTATCATGAGCCCTAATAATGCTCCATATATAATTGGCCTCATTTGTAATGCTCCAGTGTATAATGGGCCCCTTAGATGCTGCTTCAGTGTCTGATCTGCCCCATTTACATTGTGCCAGTACATGATGGGCCCTATTTTTAATTAATCCAGGCATGGTATGTGAAAAGAGCTCCATGAAGTAATCTGAGGTGTGTGCTTCCACATCCTTCACTTTTGGTGTGGGTGAAGGACACAAGGAAAGGGGTTGCTCCTGACCAGAAGCCTGCAGTTATGACTCAGAGCTTGCATTTTTTACAACTTCAGAAGAGGAGGCGATAGAGCTGGAGGCTGTTTCAGCAATGTAAGACACAAACAGTTCCTGATACTCCAGCTTTAAAAGCAGTCTACCTACTCCCAGAAAAGGAAGCTTTACAGGCCTTCCAGAGCTACACCATGACGCTGGCTCAACACCTCCTGCCTTAGCTGCTATTGTGTTTTTGGCACTACCAGCAGATGCACCACCACCACCATCAGTACCAGGTGGCCCTCCATGCCCACATCCGCGTCCTCTTCCACCATACTTCCTCATGTTTTGAAAAATGGACCCAAAATACCAGCAGATATATGGTACTGTATCAAAAGCGTACAGCTCTATACAGTCTAAGGATAACAGTAAATCTCCGTATATATTTCATGAGGCATACACAGATGCTCACAGGCTCAGTATGGATTATCCAATAAAATAACAAGTTGAAAAAGGGTACAGTATCACCAGATGCAAGGTATATATAGTATAGTGTAAACATTCTGATTCTCCGTATACATTTCAGGAGGCAGACACAAATGCTCTCAGGCCCAGTATAGATTACACAAGAATATGAAAAGTTGTAAATGGGTTATGTTACACAAGCGTACAGCTGTAAACAGTGTTGGGGTAATCTTAAAGTTCGGAATATATTGCCGGAGTAACAGACAGACGTTTACAGGCTCATTATGGATTACACCAGAATCTAAATAGCTAAATAGCTAAAAAGGTTACTGTATCAGAAGCGTTCTGCTGTATACAGTGTTGGCCAAATTGAAAATATCGGTATATATTTCCGTAGTCACCCTCAGACGCTCACTCAGTTTGGTTTTGACCATAATGAAAAATGTTGTAAAAAAGGTCCTGGATAACAAGATAGCAAGTATATATTTTTAGGGTACAATTGAAATATCCATATAAATAGTCGCGTATAGAGTTGAGCGAAATGGGTGGGTCAAATTCAAAAGTCGGCAACTTTCGCTGAAGTCAGGTTTCATGAAACGAAACCCGACCATAGCGCGAGGTTGGCCACGAGGTCGGCGACCCGAGCGCCAAAGTCGCGTTTCAAATGATGCTTCCAGCACCCCCTTTTTCAGCCAATGATGGAGGACACACACTGTAGGCAACGCGGTGACATAGGCATCGGTCACCACCATCTTTGAGAAGGGCATGCAAGTGATTGACTGGCTTTGTGTGGCGTCACAGGGGTTATAAAAGGGCGTGCACACCGACAGCCATCTTACTTCTGCCGATCTTAGCATTAAGGAGAGGTTGCTGCTGCTGATTCAGAATAAGGGAGAGCATTAGGCAGGGAAGAAGAACCAAAAAACGGTTTCTGCTGTTAGCGATTTCCACTGTACAACACAACAGTTTGTGTGCAGTGACAGGGGAGGCTACATTTTTGTGCATCAGCTCTGTTAGTTATTAGGCTGCCTTATAAGGCTCCCTGATAGCTGCATTGCTGTTTGCACACTGCTGTGCAAACTGCTTTTTTAAAAGCAAAAATACTATTCTTCCTCTTTTCTGCACAGTTATCAAACGTTCATTTTTCCACACTTTTGTGTGCAGCAGTCCTGCTTATTAGGCTGCCTGCGTCCATACTTGGACTGAGAGCATCATTGTCAGCCTCCTAAAATCTCTAGTGAGATCCAAATACTCACCAATACTATATACACCCTCCACCTTGTCATACACCATCCAATTTCAGCCTGTTACATTGAGGTGTAATCTCTCCTGGGCCTGAGACAATAGTTCAGCCTCCTCAAATCTCTAGTGAGATACAAATTCTCACCAATAGTATATACACCCTCCACCTTGTCATACACCATCCAATTTCAGCCTGTTACATTGAGGTGTTATCTCTACTGGGCCTGAGACAATACTTCAGCGTCCTCAAATCTCTAGTGAGATTCAAATTCTCACCAATACTACATACACCCTCCACCTTGTCATACACCATCCAATTTCAGCCTGTTACATTGAGGTGTTATCTCTACTGGGCCTGAGACAATACTTCAGCGTCCTCAAATCTCTAGTGAGATTCAAATTCTCACCAATACTACATACACCCTCCACCTTTTCATACACCATCCAATTTCAACCTGTTACATTGAGGTGTAATCTCTACTGGGCCTGAGACAATAATTCAGCGTCCTCAAATCTCTAGTGAGATTCAAATTCTCACCTACACTATATACACCTTCTACCTTGTTTTACAGTACCATATAGCTGGTGGTATTTTGGGTACATTTTCACAAAAAAGAGGAAGTATGGTGGAACAGGCCATGGAAGTGGGCGGGGGTTGCCAGCTGGTCCTGATGGTGGTGGTGTTGGTTTTGCATCTGTTGGTAGTGGCAAAAGCACAATAGCACCTAAGGCAGGAGGTGTTGAGCCTGTGCCATCGTCTGTCTCCACAAGGCCTCGAAGGCTCCCTTTTCTGGGAGTAGGTATACCGCTTTTGAAGCTGGAGCTTCAGGAATAAGTTTTGGCTTACATTGCTGACACAGCCTCCAGCTCTCTCGCCTCCTCGTCTGAAGTTTCAAAAAATAAAAGCACTGAGTCATCAGTGGAGGCTCCTGGTCAGGAACAACACCTTTCCTTGTGTCCTTCACCCCTACCAAAACTGAAGGATGCGGCAGGCCACACTACAGATTACTCCATGGAGCTCTTTTCACATACCATGCCTGGGTTATCAAGTCAAATCATGAATTCCCCAGTCCAAGATGAATCTGACATGGAGTGCACTGATGCACAGCCACTGCTAGATTTTTCTGCTGGTACATTCACTCACAGTTAGAGTTGAGCGATACCGTCCGATACTTCAAAGTATCGTATCGGATGGTATCGGCCGATCTTTAAAAAAAGTATCGGTATCGCCGATTCCGATACCGGAAGTCCCATTCAAGTCTATGGGACTTCCGGTATCGGAATAAGAAAAACCCTTTCCTGCCCTTGTACAGCCTCTCTGGGGTCTGTACGGGCATTTCGGGGCGCTGTGCCGGCCTGCCAGGGGGTCTGTGCAGGCTCCGGTGGTCTGTGCCGGCCTGCCGGGGGGCTGTGCCGGCCTGCCGGGGGGCTGTGCAGGCTCCGGGGGGCTGTGCCGGCCTGCCAGGGGGCTGTGCCGGCCTGCCGGGGGGCTGTGCAGGCTCCGGGGGGCTGTGCCGGCCTGCCGGGGGGCTGTGCAGGCTTCGGGGGTCTGTGCAGGCATCGTCCGATGGGACTACAAGTCCCATCGGGTGATGCCTGCTACCATGACAGTGATTGACACATTAGCCAATGATGGGACAGTAGTAGTCCCATCATCCGGCTAATGTGTTGAATGTAAAAAAAAAAAAAAAAAATTACATGCTACATACATACAACATGCATACTACATACATGCTACATTCATACTACATACTACATACATGCTACATTCATACTACATACTACATACATGCTACATTCATACTACATAAATACTACATGCAACATACATACTACATATATACTACATGCATGCTACATACATACTGCATTCTACATACATACTACATGCTACATACATACCACATATATACTACATACATACTACATACATACTACATGCATGCTACATACATAACACATATATACTACATGCATGCTACATACATAGTACATGCTACATACATACCACATACATACTACATGCATGCTACATACATAGTACATGCTACATACATACCACATACATACTACATGCATGCTACATACATACTACATGCTACATACTACATACATACTACATGCTACATACTACATATATACTACATGCATGCTACATACATACTACATGCTACATACATACTACATATATACTACATGCATGCTACATACATACTACATGCTACATACATACTACATATATACTACATGCATGCTACATACATACTACATATATACTACATGCATGCTACATACATACTACATGCTACATACATACCACATACATACTACATACATGCTACATGCTACATATATACTACATATATACTACATGCATGCTACATACATACTACATGCTACATACATACTACATATATACTACATACATACTACATACATACTACATACATACCACATACATACTACATACATACTACATGCTACATACATTCATACATATATACTACATGCATGCTACATACATACTACATATATACTACATGCATGCTACATACATACTGCATGCTACATGCATGCTACATACATACTACATACATACTACATGCTACATACATACCACATATATACTACATACATACAATACATTCATACAATACATACATAGACATACAGTACATATAACATAGAGTAACATACTTACCAATACTTGTCACATTGTTCCCCGAAGCCATTGTCTTTTCCGGAATAAATATTAACATAACAAACCACAAAAATACTCACCCACGATCCGAAGCAGTCCACGAGTGTGTCCCACGACGATCTTGGGTAGAGAACTGCAGCATCAGATGATGCTGCCGTTCTCTACGGGCTGCAGGAATCCAATGACGGAAGGTAGGTATCCTTCCGCACTGTATTCCTCCGCCACTTAAAAAAAAAAAAGTCCCTAGTCTCACTTTATGCCATTGCTGCGTGGGAAATTCCCACACAGCAATGGCATAAAGTGAGACTAGGGACTTTTTTTTTTTTAAGTGGCGGAGGAATACAGTGCGGAAGGATACCTACCTTCCGTCATTGGATTCCTGCAGCCCATAGAGAACGGCAGCATCATCTGATGCTGCAGTTCTCTACCCAAGATCGTCGTGGGACACACTCGTGGACTGCTTCGGATCGTGGGTGAGTATTTTTGTGGTTTGTTATGTTAATATTTATTCCGGAAAAGACAATGGCTTCGGGGAACAATGTGACAAGTATTGGTAAGTATGTTACTCTATGTTATATGTACTGTATGTCTATGTATGTATTGTATGAATGTATTGTATGTATGTAGTATATATGTGGTATGTATGTAGCATGTAGTATGTATGTAGTATGTATGTAGCATGCATGTAGCATGCAGTATGTATGTAGCATGCATGTAGTATATATGTAGTATGTATGTAGCATGCATGTAGTATATATGTAGTATGTATGTAGCATGTATGTAGTATGTATGTGGTATGTATGTAGCATGTAGTATGTATGTAGCATGCATGTAGTATATATGTAGTATGTATGTAGCATGTAGTATGTATGTATGTAGTATGTATGTGGTATGTATGTAGCATGTAGTATGTATGTAGTATGTAGTATGTATGTAGCATGCATGTAGTATATATGTAGTATGTATGTAGCATGTATGTAGTATGTATGTGGTATGTATGTAGCATGTAGTATGTATGTAGCATGCATGTAGTATATATGTAGTATGTATGTAGCATGTAGTATGTATGTATGTAGTATGTATGTGGTATGTATGTAGCATGTAGTATGTATGTAGTATGTATGCAGTATGTATGTAGCATGCATGTAGTATATATGTAGTATGTATGTAGCATGCATGTAGTATATATGTAGTATGTATGTAGCATGTATGTAGTATGTATGTGGTATGTATGTAGCATGTAGTATGTATGTAGCATGCATGTAGTATATACGTAGTATGTATGTAGCATGTAGTATGTATGTATGTAGTATGTATGTGGTATGTATGTAGCATGTAGTATGTATGTAGTATGTATGTAGTATGTATGTAGCATGCATGTAGTATGTATGTAGCATGCATGTAGTATGTATGTAGTATGTATGTAGTATATATGTAGTATGTATGTAGCATGTAGCATGTATGTAGTATGTATGTGGTATGTATGTAGCATGTAGTATGTATGTAGCATGCATGTAGTATATATGTAGTATGTAGTATGTATGTAGTATGTATGTGGTATGTATGTAGCATGTAGTATGTATGTAGCATGCATGTAGTATGTATGTAGCATGCATGTAGCATGCATGTAGCATGCATGTAGTATGTATGTAGCATGCAGCATGTATGTAGCATGTATGTAGTATGTATGTAGTATATATGTAGTATGTATGTAGCATGTAGTATGTATGTAGCATGCATGTAGTATGTATGTAGTATTTTTTTTTTTTTTTTTAACATTTAACACATTAGCCAGATGATGGGACTACTACTGTCCCATCATTGCCTAATGTGTCAATCACTGTCATGGTAGCAGGCATCGCCAGATGGGACTTGTAGTCCCATCGGACGATGCTTGCACAGACCCCCGGACATCAGCACAGCCCCCCGGCAGGCCGGCACAGCCCCCCGGCAGGCCGGTACAGACCCCCACAGGGTGCACAGACCACCGGCAGGCCAGCACAGCCCCCCGGCAGGCCGGTACAGACCCCCACAGGGTGCACAGACCACCGGCAGGCCGGCACAGCCCCCCGGCAGGCCGGTACAGACCCCCACAGGGTGCACAGACCACCGGCAGGCCGGCACAGCCCCCCGGCAGGCCGGTACAGACCCCGGGCAGTCCACACAGCCCCCCGGCAGGCCGGCACAGCCCCCCGGCAGGCCGGCAGAGACCCCCGGAAGGCCCGAAATGACGGCGCATCATGATGCGCACACACCGCGCATCATGATGACGTCAGGCTGTCAATCAACTGAACTTCCGATTCCGATGCCGAATTCCGATATTGAAAAAATATCGGAAGTCGGTATCGGAATTCCGATACAGCAAGTATCGGCCGATACCCGATACTTGCGGTATCGGAATGCTCAACACTACTCACAGCACTACATTGTCCTCGCAGGGTACTGAGGCAGAATCAGACCCTGATGAAACTCAGGTGCCCCTTCCCGCATACTATTCCACCTTACACGGTGACACAGAGGAAGGTGCACATGAAATTGAAGAGGAGTTGATGGATGATTCAGTTGTTGACCCAGATTGGCATCTATTGGGGGAAGAGGGTGCTGCTGCCAATAGCTCAGAAGAGGAGGAGGAGGATCCGCAGCAGGCAACGACATCGCAAAGCTGTTATCTGGCAGGACCATAGCAGTCCAAAAACGGGTTACAAAAACCAAAAGAGTTGCAGGACAGCTTGGCCAGATGGTCAAATTAGCACAGCGTGCAAGGCCTCAAAATGTTTTCCACAGTAGGAAGAGTGCAGTGTGGCATTTTTTGAACAAAATCCTAATGATCAGGCAAAAGTTATCTGTAAGACGTGCGCAAAGACCTTTAGCCGAGGGAAAAATCTGAGAAATTTGAATACCAGTTGCATGCTTAGACATTTAACCACCATGCACTTGCAAGCGTGGACAGACTACCAAACCTCACGTACCACATGTGCACCTGCTCCGAATGAAGGTAGTCAGCAACGCTACATCGCTTCCCCAACTGTAAGCCCACCGGTTAGCACACCACCAGCAGCAAATGTGGAGGTGTCGTCGCAAGGGCAAATCAGTTATGGAATCACAATGTTATTGCTATGAAAGACAGAATCTAGGCCATCAGGAACACCACCAACACCATCACCAACCCTCTCTCAGCCTGCCATCTCCACCGCTAGTTCCACCATATGCAGCTCTCAAGTCCAGCTCACCCTACCAGAGACTCTGAGTAGGACAAGAATGTACTCATCCTCTCATCCGCGTACACTGGCTTTGATCTTCCACATTGCTAAACTAATCTCGTTAGAGATGATGCCCTACTGGTTGGTTGAAAGAAAAGCTTTCCACGAGCTCATGGCCATGCTATGACCTACCCAGTCGGCACTTCTTTTCGCGAAAAGCCATCCCAGCCCTCCACGTGCATGTGAAAGACCGCATTGTCCATGCACTCAAGCAATCAGTGAGTGGAAAGGTGCACCTCACAACAGATGCATGGTCCAGTAGGCATGGCAAGGGCCATTACGTGTCCATCACTGCACACTGGGTTAATGTGGTGGATGCACTGTCCACAGGGGACAGCGGCGGATGGACAGTGCTGCCTAGCCCACGGTATAGGAAACAGTGGGCTGTAGGCGTTCGACCCTCCTCTTCCTCCTCCTCCAGAAGCGAAAGCTCGTCCACAGAGCGCAGTCGCATGAGCACTCCATCCGCAGCTGCCAGTGTTGCACACGAGGTGTCCCACTATCGAACAGTTAGTGGTAAGCGTCGGCAGGCTGTGTTGAAGATGATGTGTTTGGGCGACAACAGACACACCGCAGAGGTATTGGCTGACTACTTGCAGCGATAAACTGAGTCATGGCTGGGCAGTATACATCTTGAGGCAGGCAAAGTAGTTAGTGATAACGGCCAGAATTTTGTGTCAGCCATAGCCCTTTCAAATCTCAGACACATACCTTGCCTAGCTCACACCGTGAACCTGGTGGTGCAGTGCTTCCTCAATAATTATCCGGAGTAAACAGCCCTGCTCCATAAGGTGCGGAGTCTGTGCTCGCATATCCGCCAGTCGCCCGTACACTCCAGTCGTATGCAGAAGATGCAGCGATTGCTCCACCTTCCCAAGCACCACCTAATTATCGACGTTGCAACAAGGTGGAACTCCACTGCACATGTTTCAGAGGCTGTGTGAACAGAGGCAGGCTGTAATTCATTTGTGGGAGGATACACAGTCAGGCGGTTTGCGGGCAGACATGGAGTTGTCTGGTGTGCAGTGGTCGAAGCTGAAAGACCTCTGTAAAGTCCTTCAGTGTTTTGAGGAATGCACATGGCTGGTAAGCGCAGACGACGCCATCATAAGCATGAGTATCCCACTTATGCGTCTGCTCGTGCAAACTTTGATGCACATTAAGGAGCAGGCGTCTGCAGCTGAGGAGGAAGAGGAGGAGGGAAGCCTTGATGACAGTCAGCCATTGTCTGCTCAGGGAAGTCTCGTGGATGAGGTGGAGGAAAAAGAGGAAGAGAAGGATGTTTGGGATGATTATTTAGGGGAGGAGGATGCATCTCAGGGGGCAAGACAAAATGTTGGTGTGGCAAGGTCAGGTACAGGGTTTGTGCGTGACTGGAGGGATGTTGATTTGCCAGAAAGTGCTGCTCCACCCAGCACTTGCAGTGCATCATTGACACCTGGAGCATTGGCCCACATGTCTGATTATGCATTGCAGATCCTAAAAAGGGACCCCCGCATAGCCAAAATGATGAACGATGACGACTACTGGTTGGCTGTCATTCTGGATCCACGCTATAAAGGCAAATTCCAAAACATCATGCCACAGGAGAAGCTAGAGCTAATATTGGCTAACAAACAAGCAACTCTGGTAAACCGTTTGTTTGAGGCATTCCCAGCACACAGCGGCAGTGATGTTTCTACCATGAGTAGTAGGGGGCAACATGGAAGAGGTGTTTGTGGTGCACACAGCCGAAGTGGCGTTGGACACAGGGGTTTCATGACCATGTTGTGGACTAATTTTTCATTTACCGCTCACACGACTGGTAATACTGCATCGATTGAAAGTGACAGGAGACAGCAGTTGTCAACTATGGTAACAAACAACTTATCCTCGCATATCGATGTTCTCCCTCATCGGTCATTCCCCTTTGACTATTGGGCCAGTAAACTTGACACCAGGCCTGAATTGGCACAATATGCCTTACAGGAGCTCGCTTGCCCTGCTGCTAGTGTGTTATCTGAAAGAGTCTTCAGTGCTTCTGGATCAATCCTGACAGAAAAAAGGACCCATCTGTCAACCCAAAATGTTGATGATCTAACCTTCATTAAAATGAACCATGCATGGGTTTCAAAGGATTTTGTCCCACCCTTCCCGCTGACACGTATGTTGCCAGAAAAATGGCTCGCTTTTGTCCTCCTCTTCCGCGGACTTCTCCAATTACTCCATTTGCAGCTGCTGAATGTCCAACATCAACAAATGCCATTTTTTCCACCTCCCTAACTGGGATGCCTCCCCCCACAAGGCCGAGGTCACCACCTGGCACACGCACCCGTGCGAGTGCCGTTGCCATGGACAGGTGGGTGGGCCCACTCTTGGGCAACGGCACTGGCACAGGGTCCCTCATAGTACAATCAAGTGTCTCTGATAGTGGGGGTGCACACCCGCCGTCAGACACACCGCCGTTCTATGAGGGGCCCTGTGCCAGTACCGCCAGCCACGAGTGGGCCCCCCCTGCTTGCTCAGGGCACCAGCACTTGCAATACTTACCTCTCCCTGCTCCACCACTGTGTAGTCTGGCCTGTTAAATAATTCACTGGGACTGCCAATACAAACTTGGTGAAATGATAGATGATGGTTAAGACGTAGTTATGCCATGTCCTGCTGGGCTCTATCTTCAGATGATCAATGGCTTCCATTTGTTATGGACGTCGACTCACAATGAGATGCAGTGGTGGTTTATCATCAGCTTTCACGGTTTTCCGACTCACAGATGTGTGACATTCCTGCACACATTTTTAAATGTGTCCTCTCATTCCAATCCAATAGAATCGCCTATGGCCTGTGGCTTCTGTCTTTCGCACTCCAAAGTTACCTGACAGATCATGATAGGCAGTGAGGACAATGTCTACATCTCTCCCTGTGATCACAATTTGATGGAGATGAGTAATGGTGATGGGTTCCACGGTACTGCGATACAGCAAACATTTCTTCACAAGAACTGTTTTCGCTGTCTCCACAGACAAAGTAATTGAGGGTCAACATCGCCTCTGAGAATTCTCCCGGGAGTTTTTCCCGTGATTAGTAATTCCAAAATTTCTGCAATCGCTCGACTTTCTGTCTGTACTTGTATCCATCTCGTTTCCTCTCGCGGAGAGTCTGGACTGTCTTACTGAGACTGAAATATATATGAAGATTGAAAAAATACCCCAACAGTGTATACTGGTGTACGCTTCGAATACATAACCCTTTTTCTACTTTTTAGATTCTTGTCTAATCCATACTGAGGCTGTGAGTGTCTTTGTCGGACTCCGGAAATATACACGCAGATTTTTAATGTTTAAACTATGCTATATATACATGATATCCAGTGATACTGTACCCTTTCTCAACTTTCTACAATCACGTCGTATCCATACTGGACCTGAGACCGTCTGAGTCTGCCTCCTGATATATAGACATAGATTTTTAATGTGTAAACTATGCTACATATATACCTGTTATCCGGTGATACTGTACCCTTTCTCAACTTTCTACAATCTTGTCGAATCCATACTGGGCCTGAGAATGTCTGAGTCTGCCTCCTGATTAGAGATGAGCGGTGTTCGAGTCGACCTGTTCGCCAAGTTAAAATTCCAGCTGTTTTGGGCGGTGTTCAAGCCGTTCGTCGAACTCGAACACTTTGCTTAAAATTCGGCTGTTCGAGGTTCCGTTCGAGAATGCTTCATTCACCAAAAGCGTAACTTCATTTTCACATCAATAATGGTTTTCAATGTTAATAGACTGTTTCATGGCATAGTAGTGGTGTGTGGTAGCAAGCGGTGTAGTGCACCTGTCAAGGAGCTACACCGTGTGTGTTTCTAATAATTTTTTACAGCATCTTGTCCAGAAAATCCTTTAGGGCCTTGTAGCACTGTCTGCTACTCAGCAGAGGAGCCCACCAGTGAGCCTAGCTATGCTGCCTTTTTATGAAAGAACCAGTTTTTGACTGCATTTAGCACAGTTAATACTTTGGGCCTAGCAACTGTGTCTGCTACTCATCAGAGGAGCCCACCCGTGAACCAAGCTATGCCGCCTGTTTATGTAAGAACCATTTTTTATCTCCATTTAGCACAGTGAATACTTTGGGACTAGTACCGGTGACTAATGCTCAGCAGAGGAGCCAACCTGTGAACCTAGCTATGCCGCCTGTTTATGTAATCACTGTCTGCTACTCACCAGAGTTGCCCACCCGTGAACAAAGGTATGCCGCCTGTTTATGTAAGATCTGTGTGCTACTCAGCAGAGGAGCCCAGCTGTTAAGCAAGCTACAGCACCTGTGGTTTGGACAATTAATTTTTCCATTCTTTCTGGAATGCCAGTTAGGCCTAATTCCGGAATTCTGGTTGATCTGCACTTACTGGGAAATCCTCGTTCGCGGGGAAGAATTGTAATCCCAGATCCCGGTCACTAACAGTGTTCAGCGGGTTATCTGCACCTGTAAGTGACACACGCTGGTCCTTTCAGTGTAGCGCGCATGCATCCCCGGACATGTAAGGGCATGACAGACCTGTTATTGCTCGATCTCGCATGCCAGAGCCTCGCTTGTCCCTCTAGTAAGCTTGATGCGTACCGCGGGGGCATGCAGGAGTCTCGTTCGTTAACAGAATTAAGCTGACAAATCGGTAGCACAACTAAAAACAGACATCCACCACCACCCACTGAATCGACACAGCTTGCAATCTGTCCATCTTTTCTGCAGCTGGCATGGTTGAGGTTTCTCGAGTGTAGTTGAATTAAGCCGCAGGCTCCACTCCTGGTGGTGCCCTTCTGGACATTCCTTTAAGGTTCAGCTTTGCAACCATACTGCCCCTGGAAACCAAACACTTTGCCTTCATGGACGCTGTTCAGAGATTCATGGGATTAACGCCACCTGATTGACAGTTGGCATAATTTATGGTGGGAAGTCCGACGGTATATGATTGTCTTCTATTTCAGATTTCTTTTTTTTTTTTGTATTTTACATTTTTATTCCAGCCTTTCTTGACTTCATAAGGGCATGACATGCCTATGTCTGTGTCTGCTCCTCCTCCTTTTACTCCTCCACCTCTTTTCTATATGTAGTTGCCCTTTTCCATATGTTATTTTTGTATTCTGAGCATTTTGTCTGCTTTGGGACACCTTTTAAGGTGTTTTGTAATTTGTTTTCTATGTGTTAGTATGTGTTTGTGTTTGCCTGCCATTGTTTTCAATGGTGTTTGATGGTGTTCGTCGAACATTCTACGAACTTGCCTCCTGTTCGACGAACCAAAACTAACTCGAACACTAGCGGGGTGGCTCAACACTACGCCTGATATATTGACATACATTTTTAATGTTTAAAATATGCTATATATACCTGGTATCTAGTGATACTGTACCCTTTCTGCCAGGAAGTCCTCCTCCACCCACCACTCTGAGTGTATCATTGACACCTGGAACATTGTCCCACATGTGTGATTATTTATTGTGGATCTTCTTGTTATATTGTGGTGTGATCCATCCTGAGCGTGTGACAGTCTGTGGGCTAGTCCTGCAATTTAGATGTACATTTAAAAATTAACCTAACACTGGTGTATACAGCTCTACGCTTGTGATACATTACCCGTTTCCTGCTTTTTATATTCTGGTCTAATCCAAACTGACCAAGTGAGAGTTATTTTCTGACTGTGGAAATAAATACTGAGATTGACAACAATGACCCCTACACTGTGTACAGCTGTACTCTTCAGATCCATTACCGTTTTACGGCTTTTTATATTGTGTTGTAATCCATACTGAGCCTGAGAGCGTTTGTGTCTGCCTCCTGAAATATCTATGGAGATTTAGAATGTTTAAACTATACTATATATACCTGCTATCTGATGATATTGTTCACTTTTTCTACTTTCTAACATTCTTGTCTAATCCATACTGAGCCTGTGAGCGTCTCTGTGTGACTGATGGAATATATAGGGAGATTGACAATTATCCTTTGACTGTATAGAGCTGTACGCTTCTGATACAGTACCATATATCTGATGTTATTTTGGGTACATTTTCTCCAAAATTTTGAAGTATGGTGGAAGAGGCCGCGGATGTGGGCGTGGGGGGGCAGCTGTTGCTGATGGTGGTGGTGCATCTTCTGGTAGTGGCAAAAGCACAATAGCAGCTAAGGCAGGAGGTGTTGAGCCTGCGTCATGGTCTGGCTCTGGAACGCCTGGAAGGCTACCTTTTCTGGGAGTAGGTTAACCACTTTTAAAGCTGGAGCATCAGGAACTGGTTTTGGCTTACATTGCCGAAACAGACTCCAGCAAATATGCCCTCCTCTTCTGAAGTTTCAAAAAATGCAAGCACTGAGTCATCAAGTGCTAGCTCCTGGTCAGGAAGAACCCCTTTCCTTGTGTCCTTCACCCCACCAAAAGTGAATGATTAGTCCATGTAGCTCTTTCTATCATACCATGCCTGCACTATCAAGTCAAATCGTGAATTCCCCAGAACAAGATGAATCTGAGATGGAGTGAGGGTGGCCAGCCAGGGCAGCGGGGTTAATTGGTACCGGGCCGGTGTCACAGAGGGATGTGTCACTTTGGTGGTGATGACCCGTTCCGTGGCCCTGGGCATCCCTGCAAATGGGTGAATAATGTTTATAGGTGAATGATACGTGACGCCACCTGTGGTTTCTGATCAGATTGACTCTCGCTGCAGTGTCGCTTCTCTAGGACAGATGTTGTGGTGTAGCTAAGATGTAGAAGCCCTGCACAGGAAGGGCTATAGTCGCAGGGCAGATGAAAGAGTTGGTAGATGGTGTGCAGAGCAGGATGTAGCAGAGCCGCGCGCCAGGCGCAGGAGAAAGTTGACAGACACAGTCATGCAGTTCCTTTACCTGTACTTGGTAAGTGCCGTCCAGGACCCAGGGTACAGATGGAGAAGGAGTTGGTCAGCCTGGAAGCAAATTTGGAATTCTCTCTCTGCAGATAGGTAGTGTGGCCTCCGTTCTAGCACTTATCTGAGGTGCTCGCAGTACAGAGTTCACTGAAGTTCCCCCCTGTTGACTTTCTTTTGGAATTTTCTCGTATGGCAGGCAGCCATAGCCTTTACCTACTGGCTCACACACGTCGCTGCTGGGGCCTCCAAGCCTTAGTTGGGAACAGAGCATTTACAGCTGCTACTTCCTCCGGTTTCTGCTGCAGAACCGTCAGTGTCCCTACAAACTCGGAGACCAGAATCCGGACCATGCGCTCCAGCTAGGAGTTAGCCTTAACTCTGCTCATCCTCCAGCTCCCCTTCTCACGTCCACACACTTCCCCTTCCCTTCACAGACTGCCCTAACTTACCTCCTCCCGACCACAGAGAGCTGTTCCTCAGCAGTCAGGTTCGGAGGTCTCCCTGCTGGCCTGGAGTGGGAACTGTGTTGTGTGTTGGTTTAACTGCTAGAGAGATCCTTCGTTGCTCCCAAGCATGACATCACACTCCCTAGGAGGAAGGTAATGCCTCTGTGGCGACCGTACTCCTGGGGGTGCCACAAGTGCACTGATGCCCAGCCACTGCTAGATGATTCTGCTGGTACATTGACCCAGACCACTACATTCCCCTCACACTCTACACAGCCAGAATCTGACCCTGATGAAACTCAGGTTCCCCTTCCTGCATACTATGCCACCTTACACGGTGACAAAGAGGAAGGTGCAGATAAAAAGTGCAGGCTACTTGAGCAGGTGGGGAGGGGCATACTCATGGGCAACGGCACTGGCACAGGGCCTCTCATAGTACGCAAAAGTGTCTCTGCCGGTGGGAGGACCCTCAACCCGCTGTCAGACACACCGCCATACTATGAGGGGCCCTGTGCCAGTGCCATCGCCAACGAGTGGGCCCCCCCTGCTTGCTCAGGATCACAGCACTTGCAAAGATGAAATACTTACCTCTCCCTGCTCCACCGCCATGACGTCTTCCGCGTTTCCTGACAGTGACATTCTGGTCAGAGAGCGCGATGACATCACGTCTGTACGCCCTCTGTCTAAACAGTCCAAGTGCAGTGAGATGGAAGATGGGGACGACAAGGAGTCCAGACTAGTGAAATTCTCAAAGCACAGTTGTTAACAATTCCGAAAAGAGGGAAGAATAGGAAGCATTTAAGGAAACCAGGATGGGTGAACACAGAACTTAAGCACATGCTAAAAAGGAAGAAAAAAATGTTTATAAAATGGAAAGAGGGAGGCATATCTAAAGAAGAATATAATGCTGTCTGCAGAATCTGCAGGGCACAAATCAGATTAGCTAAAGCTGAAAATGAATTGAGGCTTGCAAGAGATGTCAAAAGCAATAATAAAGGATTTTGGGGATATGTCAAAAGTAAAAGAAAAGTCAAAGATGCTATAGGATTTTTACAGGATGAAAATGATGAAATGGTAAGACAGGATGTTGAGAAGGCTGAACTTTTAAATTCCTATTTTGCATCTGTTTTCTCTCAGAAAGGAAATGTAACACCAACTGTTATTCACTGTCCTATTAAGGGAATAGAAGAATCCAGGATATCTATAAACAGAAAGATAGTGAGGAAACACTTAGCTAACCTAAATGAATTCAAGTCTCCAGGTCCAGATGAATTACACCCCAGAGTACTGAAGGAGATAGCAGAAGAAATTTCTGAACCACTCTCCATAATCTTTGAAAATTCTTGGAGAACAGGAGAAGTGCCAGAAGACTGGAGAAGAGCAAATGTTGTTCCTATCTTCAAAAAGGGGAAGAAGGTGGACCCAGGCAACTATAGGCCGGTGAGTCTGACTTCTATACCAGGAAAGATCTTTGAACAAATTATTAAACAACATTTAAGTCAATACCTGGATAAGAATGAAGTGATCAAACAGAGTCATCATGGGTTTGTAACTAATAAGTCATGTCAGACAAACTTAATTTCCTTCTATGACGGTATCACTGATTGGGTGGATCAAGGAAATGCTGTAGATATAGTATATCTTGACTTCAGCAAAGCATTTGACAAAGTCTCTCATACAATCCTTATTGAAAAAATGACTAAGTATGGAATGGACAAGGCAACTGTTAGGTGGATTCATAGCTGGCTTAGTGATCGGACCCAAAGAGTGGTCGTAAATGGCTGCACATCCAGTTGGAAGAATGTCTCAAGTGGGGTACCACAGGGCTCTGTCCTGGGCCCTGTATTGTTCAACATCTTAATCAATGATTTAGATGAAGGAATTGAGGGTAAACTGATTAAATTTGCTGATGACACAAAGCTAGGAGGGATAGCTAATACTAGAGAAGAGAGAGAGAGGATTCAAAAAGATTTAAATAAACTGGAGAAGTGGGCAGTAACTAACAGAATGGTTTTTAACAGGGAGAAATGCAAAGTACTACATCTGGGCAATAAAAATGAAAAAAGCATATATAGAATGGGAGGAATAGGGCTAAGTGACAGCACATGTGAAAAAGACTTGGGTATACTAATAGATCACAGACTGAATATGAGTCAACAGTGTGATGCAGCAGCAAAAAAGGCAAATGCAGTTCTAGGATGTATTAACAGAAGCATACAGTCTAGATCACGTGAAGTCATTATTTCCCTCTACTCCTCTTTGGTCAGACCTCATCTGGAATATTGTGTCCAGTTTTGGGCACCACATTTTAAAAAAGACATCAACAAACTGGAGCAAGTTCAGAAAAGAGCGACCAGAATGGTGACCGGTCTGCAAACCCTGTCTTATGAGGAAAGGTTGCAGGATTTGGGAATGTTTAGTTTGCAAAAGAGAAGACTGAGAGGAGACTTAATTGCTGTCTACAACTATCTAAAGGGCTGTCACATTGTAGAAGGATCAACTTTATTCTCATTTGCACAAGGAAAGACTAGAGGCAATGGGATGAAACTGAATGGGAGGAGACACAGATTAGATATTAGAAAAAACTTTTTGACAGTTAGAGTGATCAATGAGTGGAACAGGCTGCCACGAGAAGTGGTGAGTTCTCCTTCAATGGAAGTCTTCAAACAGAGGCTGGACAGACTTCTGACTGGGATGATTTAGCGAATCCTGCTTTGAGCAGGGGGTTGGACCAGATGGCCCAGGAGGTCCCTTCCAACTCTACGATTCTATGATTCTAGTACAGGGATTCCCTAGCGAGGAGACTTATTTAATTGTTTTCAATGTTGGGACAGCAATTTTTGGGGAGCACTATACTCTGGAGTATGATAATATATGAGGCCCACTGGAGCATTCCAAAGGTGGACATCAGACACTGGAGCAGAATTCACAGGGCCTATTATACACTGGAGCATTAGAAATGGGGCCCATTATATATGGAGCATTATTTTGTCCCATAAGACAGTGGAGCTTCATCCATGGGGACCAACATATACTGTAGCATTACGTGGAGCTCATCATATACTGTATGGAACATTATGTGGGACCAATGATTCTGTATGGAGAAATATATGGGCCTCATTACTCGGTATAGCGCACTTTGCGGTGGCCATAATTCTGTATGGAGTAATATACTGTCCGTTTTTGGAGCTATAGGAGAATTTAAAATGGATATCAGTCGTGAGATGTAAGAAGTGAAGTATTTTTCATTGTACTATACTGCTATTTCTCTGCCGTATCAGAGGATCATGAATTCTGGCATGTGTTAAAGGAGCCCAGTGACACTCTTTGGCCCAGGGCCCATGAAAATCTGGAGCCAGGCCTACCCCCCACTACTTTAGCCAAATAACCCCCAGTTTTCAATGCCTAACTATTATTATAAAGTAAATTAAGGTTGACAAGCTTAAGCAATAAGAATTGATGTTTTTGGCATTAAAATGGGCACTGTAGGTGTGTTTCCTCTCCTCCACTCACTGCCGACCTTGGTTCCCCATTGACTTGCATTGGGTTTCGGGTTTCAGTCCGCTTCGACTTTTCACGATAATCGCGTTCGACCCGACTTTTGAGAAAGTCGGGTTTCATGAAGCCCAACTCGACCCGAAAAAAGGCAAAGTCGCTCATCCCTAGTGCTGAACTTAATGTCACTTTGTTGGTGTCTGCCACTAATTTTTGTAAATGTGTAGACTCCTGGTTGGGTCTCAATCATGCGTGTTGCCTGTAGCAGTAGGCCTGTGTGACTGTCAGGCCTCCACTTCCTTGGAGCCAACTATCTGTGTTACTATCCATAGATTTTTCTGATAATAGTAGTCTACGAAATGCATATAATATTTGTGCCACCTGAGTGTGGTTGAGTATGAAAGCAGGTTGAACTGTTGCGTGAGGTATCAGGGCTCCCAGCAGAGGAGGCCTACACAGATCCCTCACCCACTTCATCTTACTTTGACATTCAATTGAAAGCTGTAAATGCTGGCCCAGACCCCGATATCTCATGGATGGCTGATTGCTGCAGCGCTATGCTACAATTTGTACTGTGGGTGAATTGAAGCCAATTTCCTGGTATCTCCCCATAATCTGATGTGCCTTGGCAGCTTATGAGGCCATTAGAAGGTGTTGTACATGCGTTTGTTTTTGTCTCCCTATGCCTTGAATGGCATTCGGTTAAGTTCAGCGAATATTTGATGAATAAATTGGCAAATATTGCAAATCTGGCAAAAGTAATCTGAACCGAACTTTGAAATATTCGCTCATCTCTACTGACAACCACTGTATAAGGCATGAAAATCAGTTAGATGCCGTTTCTGCAGGGAAATATGGGGAAGCTCAGGCAGTTGCATTAGAAAGACAGTAGCCCATGCTGATGCTGAAACAGAGTGGAAAATGGTTTTGGGAAAGTTTTTGCCATATTTGCAATTCGCAAATCAAATCTCAAAGGGTTCAAATTTGTATTATACAGCACATTTCAGGAAATTAGATTCAAATTCGATCCTCTGTGGATTGATTTACTGCTCTACCTTTAACTTTACTGAAATGTGTCTCTGTATCATCATATTAGTTAAATCTTTAAATTTAGTATGATTTATAAACATGTTATGTATCTGTACAATATGCTGCACTAAGTGTATATTCTTTCTTACATAAACGAACAGACTTTTATTATGTCTCCATGGAAATGTAGAAAAAATCAGAATAAATTAATTCATTGTCACATATCAATAATGCAAAATCAATTCATGGACTGATGAGTTTTCATTCCACTAGTGCTGTTCAGTTATATAAAAAAACTCATCAAATGTGCCCTGGAGGAAATTTGTGGATAGTTGCTTAATAAACATCAAAATTATCTTTCAATATTCATAAAAGAAAAACATAAAAATCACTGTAATTATAAACAGTCAATGATGGTAATTACAGAGATTAAACCCCAAGAAGTCAGACTGGGACTGATTAAAGAATAATTGACTTTTTCCTCTTAAAAACTGTTGTTTTAGCTTTTTTTGCAATTTATAAAGGTTTGATGAGTTATAAATATGCAGGTACATATTTTAATTAAAATCTCAGTAAATACTGCTAAATGTAATCGAACCATAAAAAGTAATTTAGAATTAATTTTGCTAATTAAAAGTTCAGTATGTCAGAAAATGTGAAAGTGACGATAACTCTAAACATATTCAAAATAAACCCTTATTTTCTATGTGAAAAATAGTAACCCTTAGAAAAGGTACATAAGTGTGCAGGTACATATGTGTGTGGCAGCAAGAACTGAGCAGCGTTGCAGCCATGCAACCTTAGCTGCAGTGCCGAAACCAAAGCTAATTAACCTCTTTTCAACTTGATAATTTTCCATTTTTGTGTTTCCCTTTTTTTCTTCCCCTTTTCTCAAGAGTTATAACTTTATACTTTTCTATCCACATAACTGTATTAAGGCTTATTTTAGTTTATTTAATATATATATATATATATTATGTGAAATTGCACAAAAATGCAATTCTTCAGTTGTTTTTAAGGTTTGTTTTTAAGGCATTTATTGTGCGGTAAAAATAACCTGTCAATTTGAATCTCTATGTCACTTTGATTATAATTAAAGTGATGAAAAAAATGGAAATTCATAAATAAAAGAAATCTTTCACTTGTATCACCATGTTCTGAATCCTGCATTGTTTTCTGTTGTTTTCATTTTTTGGTTGATGGAGCCATGTGAGGTGTCGTTTTTTTGCATGGGAAGCTGACATTTTATTGATTTCTCAGGGTATGTAGATTTGTCATTTTCATTTTGATTTCTTCTTATTGCATTGTTTTAAAGTGTTGCTCAGACCAAGAAACAAAAAATCTCATGCAATTCTGGCATTTTTTTGCCTTTGCAGCATTTAGTGATTGGGTCAATTATCTTTGTTTTAATAGATCATTCTTTATGGTTGCAGTAATACATCCTATGTGTGTTTGTTTTTTATTTTCTTGAATAGTAAAACAATTTGACATAAAGAAAAGTAATAATTTACAAACAGTATTGTCATCATGAACATAATCTGGAATAATAATATAAATAATGCAAAAATACAATACATAAAGTGCCCAATGCATCGAAGCTTTCACGCCCGTATTCTGTAGTAAAAAATTTTAAGTTTCAAAATTAAAGTGAAACATTGATTAGCACCTACATTTTTCAACTTTTGGCATTCTCACGCCAGTTTCTCACAGCTCCAATAAAATGGTTGAAGCTGGGGTGGGACAGTGGTATGGTGACTGCAGGGGCTGGAGTAGAATTTGTGGCAAGGCACATAGAGGTGTACGCCACTCATGCG
Organism: Dendrobates tinctorius; assembly: GCF_039654945.1. NCBI lineage: Eukaryota > Metazoa > Chordata > Amphibia > Anura > Dendrobatidae > Dendrobates > Dendrobates tinctorius. The sequence continues at coordinate 9,004,655 of NW_027361742.1, forward strand.
ACGTTCATGATTCATGAAGAGGCTTAAGCCTCTTCATGAGTTAGGAGCATATGACTATAGCTTGCCTCCTCATTAGAACCGTCATGAACAACGAAGGTCTTGATGCATCGAGACCAAAGAATAAACAACCAAAACCACCCCAGACCCTCAACTTTCATGACTGTATGAGCAAAAACAATTCTCATCAAAAATTGTATATATCAGATCACTTGCAATCATGCGGTTTTCAGGTGCCACACATTCTTAAAACCAAGGATCCCTGATTTGCAAATACAGTTGAATATTATCTTGTTTAACATATACTGACTTCTCAAGTAGGAACTCTTTACTAATCAAGAGGTATAAAATAACACTCCAAGATATTGTATTAGACACAGCTAATCTGATACATTTGTATGATACTTTTAGGCAGCATAGTCGTTTATTTTACTTTGTAGGTAATAGTATAAAAAGGAATTTGCACCCTGAATAATCTGTTAAGCAAGACTCTTTATGAATTAAAAAGTATAATTTCAGTATAATCCCAGAATGAATACAAACCATCAGCTCCATTATTAAAATATGTTTGGGACAGTTTGAGCTTTTATATGGATAGAATGTATTTAAATTCTAAGAAATGCAATACAATCTGTGGAGAACAAAAAATTAAGAAATTCTATAAGAAACATTAAAGGAGATTTCTTGGATTCCGATAGGAATGTTCTTACTTACTCTTGAGGCTCCAATGGGGCTGAAATCAGTGGTCAATATATAAAATACATTTAAAGGAACTTTACTTAGCTAATTTTTCAAATGAGATTCATGAGATTTTGCAATAAAATGCTTAGCTGAAAATACACTCATATTCATCTCAATTGGTGGAGGGACAGCTTTGATAACAAGGTATACCAGATTCTTCGTTTTAAGGCTCGCTCACACAAGCGTGTTGATCAAACGAATGCTATCCAATGTTTTATCGAATAACTCTCTGACCAAGTTTAAACCATGGAGCAGTGCAGATCAGCAATTTTTTTTTATAGAAGAGCAATTAGTTCCAGCTGTGTATAAAATTCTTCTTTATTTTATCACTTAAAATATGACATCTTCATAGTATGTGCCACAACCACGGACACGGCAACGCGTTTCGATCTGTAAGATCTTTGTCAAAGCCATGAAAACACAGTGATCTCAACTGCATTATATGTTACATTTTGTCCAATGGCATTCATGGAATACAATCACATGACATTTTAACCCATAAAATTACAGATCACAAACTGTGTGTATAAATAAAAACATATTGTGAAAAAGAAATTTTTTTTTATGCCGAAACGGCATTAGGAAAAAATCTCAGCATGCTAAGAGTGGCTCTACAGATTGGATTCAAGTCTATGTGTGTATTTAAAACATTAGACTGCACTCGAATGTCATCCCAGTGCAGTATGTTTTACATGGACACAGATAAAGGAGGAGATAGAGAAATTACTGTATTTTATGGATTATAAGAAGCATTTTTTCCCTTAATTTGGGGGGAAATGGGTGTGTTGTTGTGAGTTCATTTTCCCCTTCATTACTGAGGCCCGAGGTACTCCCTCTTCTGGTAAAGAAAGGTAGTGAGCCTGATTATCAAACACCTGAGGCTGATGATGATGACTGGCTGAGTAGAGTTACTGACTGGATATAAGGCTGCCGACGCCCTTCTGCCCTGCGGGTGATTTCTCTGTGGGATCCTTGGAGACCAGTCTGAATTCCTGCTCCTCTAAAGCTAAGTTTGCTGCTCGGCCTTTTGCTTTTGTGCTTTGACTTTGTTTTGCTTTGTTTTTCTGGATTTCTGCCATTCCCTGCTGGGGTGTGCTGAATTCATTTAGCTCTGTCTTCTGAAAATACCTGAGTGCTGATTTAGTTTTTGAAGCCTAGCTGCTTCAGGGCCTTTTTCATATCAGCTTGTTGGCTTATGTCTTTGATAGGGTTTTGGCAGATTGCAGACAGCAGCCTTCCTGTCCTTGCCTATCTAGGTAGTTTTGGGCCCCGTCTTTGCTCAGTCTATCTTTCTGTCTGTGTTAGTATTTTCATCTTGCTTCACCGTCATTATATGTTGGGGGCTGCCTATTGCTTTGGGGTCTGCTCTGGGGCAGTTTAGATTTCCCCTTTCTTTCTTTAGGCCTATGTAATTCTCCGGCTGTGATCGAGGGGTCTAGGGCATCGTAGGAACCCCCCACGGCTACTGCTAGTTGTGTTGATAGGTTCAGGGGTCTGCAATCTGATAGTTGCCAACTTCTCTGGTTTTCTGGACTTAGCTTGTATTTCTGCTTTTGCCTCCTACGGTGAATCTTTCATAACAGAATCACCCGCCATACCGCAGATTCTAGAGTACTCAATAGCAGGAAAGAATTGTAAAAAAAAAAAAAAAAAAGGTGTGTGTATATTTTTTCCTCTATATCTCTGAGGCCGTAGGGGGAATTTTTTTTTTCTCTCAATGGAGATAAAGCAATTGTCTGATCGTGTGGAGCAGCTCGCTGCGGAAGTACGGGGAATTTCCGCCTACCTTGCTCATTCACATGCTGCTGAACCAAAGATTCCTACACCTGATGTATTTTTTGGGGATCGGTCTAAATTTTTGAATTTCAAAAATAATTGTAAATTATTTTTTGCCTTGAAGCCTAACTCGTCAGGGAGCTCCGCGCAGCAGGTTAAAATTGTCATCTCTTTGCTGCGTGGCGATCCCCAGGATTTGGCGTTTTCTTTGAAACCAGGTGATCCTATTCTGACTAATGTGAACGCATTCTTTCAAGCTTTGGGGTTGTTGTATGACGAACCTAATGCCATTGATCAGGCTGAAAAGACCCTGCTTGCATTGAGCCAGGGTCGTGATTCTGCAGAATTGTACTGTCAAAAATTCCAAACGTGGGCAGTACTTACTACCTGGAATGATAATGCCTTGGCTGCTCTCTTTCGGAAGGGGTTGTCAGAAGCCGTAAAAGATACTATGGTGGGATTTCCTGTTCCCTCTGGTCTTGACGATTCTATGTCATTAGCCATTCAGGTTGATCGGCGTTTGCGCGAACGCAAAGCTGCACGAGAGGTGTTGCCACCTGTTGAACAAATGTCTGAACCTATGCAATGTGATAGAGTTTTTTCCAGAGAGCAGCGTCAGGAGTTCAGTATGCGTAATAAGTTGTGTTTTTTCTGTCTGTCCTAAACGAGAGAAACACTTTGCACACACGTTTTCTGTTGGGGGTGTTCAACCTAAGTTTCTTCTGGCTATTACTCTGATCTGCTCCCTGTCCACATTTTCCGCCAAGGCTTTTGTGGATTCGGGAGCAGCCCTAAACCTAATGGACTTGGATTTTGCTAAACGTTGTGGATTTCCGATGACACCTCTGCAGACGCCTATCCCTCTGAGGGGGATTGATGCTACTCCTTTGGCTAAAAATAAACCCCAGTTTTGGACCCAGGTGGTAATGCGGGTCGCCCCAGACCATCAAGAAAATTGCAGATTTTTGGTATTGCATAATCTGCATGATACTATTGTTCTGGGGTTTCCCTGGTTACAGATTCATAATCCAGTTTTGGATTGGAAATCTGTGTCTGTGGTGAGTTGGGGTTGTCGGTGTGCCTTTAGTGAGGCTCCGGTGTTTTCCACCTCTCCTCAGTCGCATGATGTTCCTGATTATTTGGTGGACTTTTATGATGTATTTAGTGAGAATGAGTCTGCGTCTCTGCCTCCTCATAGGAGTTATGACTGTGTAATTGTACTGAGCCCGGGGTGTAAATTTCCTAAGGGTCGGCTCTTCAATTTATCTGTACCCGAGCACGAGGCTATGCGATCCTATATTAAGGAGGCATTGGAGAAGGGTCATAATAGACCATCCTCGTCACCCTTAGGTGCCGGGTTTTTTTTTGTAGCCAAAAAGGATGGATCATTAAGACCTTTTATTGATTATCGTGCCCTCATCAAAATTACTGTTAAATATCAGTATCCGTTACCCCTGATTTCTGATCTATTCTCCAGAGTTAAAGGTGCTTGCTGGTTTACCAAGCTTGACCTCGGGGGGGCGTATAATCATATTCGCATTAAGCATGGGGATGAATGGAAGACGGCGTTTAATACTCCGGAGGGACATTTTGAGTACCTGGTGATGCCTTTTGGGCTCACTAATGCCCCTTCTGTCTTCCAGTGCTTCATGAACGATATTTTCCGAAATTTGTCGATAAATTTTTGATTATCTATCTGGATTATATTTTAATCTTCTCCAAGGATTGGGATTCTCATGTGGAACATATTCGGACTGTGTTCCGGATCTTGAGGGAGAATTCCCTGTATGTCAAAGGATCTAAATGCCTTTTTGGAGTACAGAGGATTTCTTTTTTGGGATTTAGTTTGTCCTCGTCAACTATTGAAATGGACCCGGCCAAGGTACAGGCCATTCACGATTGGGTTCAGCCCACTTCTTTGAAGGCCCTCCAGAAGTTTTTGGGTTTTGCTAATTTTTATCGGAAATTTATAGCAAAATTTTCTAGTATTGCCAAGCCATTGACTGATTTGACTAAAAAGGGTGCTGATGTGTTAAATTGGTCTCCGGAGGCTGTTTCTTCCTTTCAGGAGCAGAAGCGAAGATTCACCTCCGCCCCGGTTTTGCGGCAACCTGATGTCTCACTTCCATTCCAGGTAGAGGTGGATGCTTCTGAGATTGGTGCAGGAGCTGTTTTGTCCCAAAAGGATCCTGTAACATCTAAAATGAATCCCTGTGCTTTCTTTTCCCGAAAGTTCTCTCCATCTGAACGTAACTATGATGTGGGTAATAGGGAACTGTTGGCCATGAAATGGGCATTTGAGGAGTGGAGACATTGGTTGGAGGGAGCTAAGCAGCAAGTCGTGGTCCTCACTGACCACAAGAATTTGATTTACCTAGAGTCGGCTAAGCGCTTGAACCCTAGACAGGCTAGGTGGGCCTTGTTTTTTACACGTTTTGATTTTGTGGTTTCTTTTCTTCCTGGAACAAAGAATGTCAAGGCAGACGCCCTCTCTAGGAGCTTCTTTGCTGATTCTCCTGTGGTGACCAAGCCTACTACCATCTTAGGCGAAGGGGTAGTTCTTTCTGCCATCTCGCCCGATTTGAGACGTGCTCTGGATGAGTTCCAGGAGGACAAACCTGAGCGTTGTCCCAGTGGAAAGTTGTATGTTCCTGATCAGTGGAAGAAGAGAGTGATGTCTGAAGTTCATTGCTCTGCTTTGGCTGGTCATCCAGGTATTTTTGGTACTAGAGATCTGGTGAGTCGGTTTTTTTGGTGGCCCTCCTTGTCTCGTGTTGTCAGGAATTTTGTGCAGTCCTGTGGGACGTGCTTCCGGTCTAAATCGTGTTCTCGCTCTATTGGGTTGTTGATGCCTTTGCCTGTCCCCAAGAGGCCATGGACCCATATTTCAATGGATTTCATCTCTGATATGCCTGTCTCTCAGAGGATGACTGTTATTTGGGTGATTTGTGATAGGTTCTCTAAGATGGTTCATCTTGTACCACTCCCTAAGTTGCCATCTTCCTCTGAGTTGGTGCCCCTGTTTTTACAACAGGTGGTTCGCTTGCACGGGATTCCTGAGAACATTGTATCTGACAAAGGAGTCCAGTTTGTGTCTAGATTTTGGAGAACTTTCTGTTCCAGGCTGGGAATTCAGTTGTCCTTCTCCTCTGCTTTTCACCCTCAGACCAATGGGCAGACAGACAGAAAAAACAGACCTTGGAGTCATATTTGAGATGTTTTATTTCTGCTGATCAGGATGATTGGGTTTCATTTTTGCCCTTGGCCGAATTTGCTTTAAATAATAGAGCTAGTTCTGCCACTTTGATGTCACTTTTTTTTGTAACTTTGGGTTTCATCCTCGATTTTCTTCAGGGCAGGTGGAGCCCTCTGCCTGCCCAGGTGTTGACACTGTGGTGGAGAGAATGCACCAGATCTGGGACCAAGTGGTGGATAAGTTATCTCTCTCCCAGGAAAAGGCCCAGCGGTTTTCCAACTGACATAGGACCATTGGTCCCCAGTTTAAGGTTGGTGATATGGTGTGGTTATCATCAAAAAATATTGCTATGAAGGTGGCTTCTCCTAAGTTTAAGCCTAGATTTATTGGACCTTACAAGATTGTGGAGATTATTAATCCGGTCTCTTTTCGTTTGGCTCTTCCTGTCACATTTAAAATCCATAATGTGTTCCATAAATCTTTGTTGAAGAGGTTTGTTGAACCTCTTGTTCCGGGGGTGGCACCTCCAGACCCTGTATTGGTTGAAGGTAACATGGAATATGAGGTAGAGAAAGTACTGGATTCCCGGATGGCTAGACGGAGACTCCAGTATTTGGTTAAGTGGAAGGGTTATGGTCAGGAGGATAATTCCTGGGTCTCTGCCTCTGATATTCATGCCAAAAGATTGGTGCGTGCCATTCATCGGGCTCACCCTGATCGCCCTGGTGGCGTAGTTGAGGGTTCGGTGACCCCTCCTCAAGGGGGAGGTACTGTTGTGAGTTCATTTTCCCCTTCATTACTGAGGCCCGAGGAACTCCCTCTTCTGGTAAAGAAAGGCAGTGAGCCTGATTATCAAACACCTGAGGCTGATGATGATGACTAGCTGAGTGGAGTTACTGACTGGATATAAGGCTGCCGACGCCCTTCTGCCCTGCGGGTGATTTCTCTGTGGGATCCTTGGAGACCAGTCTGAATTCCTGCTCCTCTAAAGCTAAGTTTGCTGCTCGGCCTTTTGCTTTTGTGCTTTGACTTTGTTTTGCTTTGTTTTTCTGGATTTCTGCCATTCCCTGCTGGGGTGTGCTGAATTCATTTAGCTCTGTCTTCTGAAAATACCTGAGTGCTGATTTAGTTTTTGAAGCCTAGCTGCTTCAGGGCCTTTTTTATATCAGCTTGTTGGCTTATGTCTTTGATAGGGTTTTGGCAGATTGCAGACAGCAGCCTTCCTGTCCTTTCCTATCTAGGTAGTTTTGGGCCCCGTCTTTGCTCAGTCTATCTTTCTGTCTGTGTTAGTATTTTCATCTTGCTTCACCATCATTATATGTTGGGGGCTGCCTATTGCTTTGGGGTCTGCTCTGGGGCAGTTTAGATTTCCCCTTTCTTTCTTTAGGCCTATGTAATTCTCCGGCTGTGATCGAGGGGTCTAGGGCATCGTAGGAACCCCCCACGGCTACTGCTAGTTGTGTTGATAGGTTCAGGGGTCTGCAATCTGATAGTTGCCAACTTCTCTGGTTTTCTGGACTTAGCTTGTATTTCTGCTTTTTGCCTCCTACGGTGACTCTTTCATAACAGTGTGTGTCTTATAATGCGTATGTACCTTACCGGTACCACTATTGCAGGCTGGGATGAGGGGGTGTCCGGCGGTACTGCAGGTGCCTGGCGGTGCTACGGGGGTGTTCAGCACTGCATAGGTGTCCGGCAGTGCTTCCCGGTGCTTGCTGCAGGTGTCTCTAGTCCAGTGTTGCTGCAGGGTGCTCTACCGACATTTTGTGAAAGGCCAGAGCCTCCTGCAGTTCTATGGTTTCCTGTGCAGCAGACTCTGGGAAAATGACTTCCAGGGCGGCTCATGCACAGAAGGAGATCTCGGCACCAAGATCTCTTGAGATGAGATCTCATCACCAAGATCTCATCTCACAAGCAGCACTGGACACCCCATCAGCACCGGACACCCGCAGCGGCGCGCCATAGTTTGGAACACCCCCTCATTCCAGCCTGCGGCCTGCAGCATCCGCCTGTCTCCTCCAGTAGTGACCCTGGGACCCCCTTCACCGCAGCCACCACGCCCGGTAAGCAATAAGACACATGTATTATGAAAGGCACCACCATTTTATTAAAAAAAACATTTTTCCTATCTTTCTTCTAAAAATTTGGGGTGCGTCTTACAATCTGGAGAGTCTTATAATCTGAAAAATATGTCTTTTCAGCACGGATTATCTAATTCTCTCACTCAAGAGAATCAGATCACAGTAAACTGACACTCTGCTCAAATGTGGAGCAGAGTTTAAGTAAAGTGTCAACATAATCGATCCAATTCTTTGCCAGAAAGAACATAATATAATGTGATGGTAGCCTTAAACACATTCACAATTTGAAAATAATAAAATGAATGTACGTTACTGGATTTATATTTTGTTGTAATTCATTAAAGCCATGAATAGCCTTTTCACCTGTCCTAGCTGAAATTGGTCCTTCATTTCCCTGAAACATGAATCTATACTATTAATATTCTTCAAATTAAGATTTTGCCAAACAGAAGTGAACAAAAAGCCACCAGAAATATTATATTAAGATTAGTATAATATGAAATCCATTTTTAGATTAGTACAAATAATATGGACAAGGTGAAATAAGGAAATTGAACAAATAGCATCCCCTGAGAAAGTTCCAGACTCAAGAAGCTTAAATATGTAGCATTTCCATCTAATATAACCAAGGTGTTATAAGTATTTTATTTCCTAATAACAGCAGATTTCTTATAGAATTAAGAGATTTAAAACGATCAGCAGTGAAATAACAAAATAGATTAGACATAGCCAATCTACACTGGTGATATCTGAGAAGTAGATATTAGTCTCGGCAACCTGCCTCTCAAGGCCATTTCTCTAAACAGGTTATCAAGGATCTTGATGGAGAAAAAAATTCCAAATGCCGTGAAATTTAAAAAAGTTCAATTCCACAATTGTTTGGTTTTTTTTTTACCATGTTCACTAAATGCTAAAACTGACCTGTGATTATGATTCTCCAGGTAATTATGAGTTTGCAAATGCCAAACATGTATAGGTGCTTTTTTATTTAACTGGTGAAAAAAAATTCCAATGTTTGTGAAATAAAGTTTTTTTCTTTTTAAAAAAGTGCAATTTTCTAAGACCTGTAGTGTCTCCATTTTCTGGGAACTAGGGCAGGGTGTATTAGGAACGGCGGAACACACTAAATAAAAATAATAATAAAGTGCGTTCGCCGCTTGGGGTCCACCGTGCAGTAGGTGATATAACCGCTGCTAAGTGGTGACAGGAACAATATGGCAGAAATGTGCACAGGGTTAAACTTCACCCAGGTGCGCAGAGCATTCTCAGTTAATTCACAGAGATGACAAATAAGTACAAACACAAAAGACTAAGTCTGTTGAGGTCATAGTACTCAGTAAAAACGCACACACGGTATCAAGTCACAGGAGTAGCCCAAGACGGTGGCACTACGTCCGTCTAGACCTACCGTGTGTGGAGCATCGCAACTGCGGATGCAAAGGAGCTGCTACTGCAGCGTGGCATGGACACTGCCGCTTAACGACAAGGCTAAGGCGCAAGCACAATGTTGGACGCTAGCAGCTGTGGATGTTGCAGCAGAGGAACGCAGGCGCTGATTCTAACTCAGTCCCTAACCACATCCGTAATATCAGAGGGAAGGGGTTTTTTAATGAGTCATTCACCAGAATCATACATCCGTCCTCAAACACACAGCAGCAAGTAAGTCTATACTAGCGCATGGCGGAACAGCCAAGAGCGCCTTTTAAAGCAGCCGGGACCTTCCGCAAGCTTCCAGATCTCTGAGATGGACCAATGAGATCTGGAGCGGGACCTGAGCACATGACTTACGATCTCCAATGAGCGATCATCCCATGAGCATGCTCAGTAGAAGGACAGAAGGACTTAGCCTCAGGAGAGATTTGCTGCAAGGCAATCTCCTCTGCAATCTCCTCTGCAGGAGACTGCAGAATGTGAGGGTCTGGATCCCTGCGGAGTAAATGCAGAAATCCGAGGCCTAACATTACCCCCCCTCCTAGGGCCCCCTCCTCCCTGAGCCTTCTGATCCACTAACTTGTGCCCATCAGAGATATAGGCCTCAGACTCGTCTGAAGGCAAGTCTGATGTCCCGGTAGGTGACAGGGAGACCCGGGACAAATGGAAGGCATCAGGAGCGGCAAGATCTCCAGGTTTGAGAAGGGACCCGTGGGAGACAATGGGAGGAGAAGTTAAAGTGGAACACCACCGTTTGTTGGCAGGCATCTCCACCCTTCGTTTAAGAAGGCTATTCTGAGCACAAAAGGCGCAAGCCTGAATATGTTTTTTAACATCCCGAGCCATGTGCAGCCACCAGTAAGACCCTGCCAGGAGTTTTGTGGTGTACATATAGCCACAGTGACCACTCCTACTGGATGCGTGTGCCCACATGAGAACTTTCAGCCGAAGGCGGGGAGGAACAAGGGTCTTGCCCGGCGGCACAGAATTTGGCCATTGCGGGGCACTGTTGTTCTGAGAAACAGCATGTTGACAAATATAACCGCAACTGGAGTCTTGTGCCGGACGCGCCTGGAGAACGGCGCGAGACACCTTCATGAGCTCTGGGGGTGGAACCTCTGGCTCAGGTAGTTCCAGAGGCTCAAAAAAATTGGGAGCCGAGGTAACCTTCCATTTGGATTGAGCACGCTCCATACCGCGGTACGAAAAATGGATGTCAATGCGAGTGGAAATGGAAATCAGCTCTTCCAAACTTGCAGGAACCTCTCTGGTAGAGAGAGCATCTTTAACATACTCCGCCAAACCTCTCCAAAACACAGGGATGAGGGCTTTATCAGACCACTCCACCTCGGAGGCCAGTGTCCAAAAACGGACAGCATACTGACTAACCGAGAGAGAACCCTGAGTCAAAGCAAGAAGCTGAAGAGAGGTGTCGTGCATGACCCGTGGACCGAGGAAGACCTGCTTAATAGCTGTTAGAAACTCAGCAGCAGTCCAAACCTCTGGGTCACCACGCTCCCATAATGGCGTAGCCCACTCCAACGCCTTGCCCGACAGAAGGGAAACAATAAACCCCACCTTGGCCCGCTCCATAGAGGATCACACAGCCAGTAGCTCCAGCTGAATAGAGCACTGGCTGATGAAACTCCTACAGGAGGTGCCATCGCCAGAAAATTTATCAGGCAATGGGAGGCGGGTAACTGTCGGCGCGAGGGATGACGTGGATATACGGGAAACCGGGTCGGTGATTGCCTTTACAGCAGCTTCGGTGGATTGTACAGCTGAGAGAGCCCTCTCAAGAGTGGCCAACCAGCCCTCAAGCTGCCGAATACACTGTAACAGTTGCTGCTGTTCTACCATCACTAGCCAGACCCTGGCGCTAGTATAATGTTAGGAACGGCGGAACGCACTAAATAAAAATAATAAAGTGCGTTCGCCGCTCGGGGTCCACCGTGCAGTAGGTGATATAACTGCTGCTAAGTGGTGGCAGGAGCAATATGGCGGAAATGCGCACAAGGTTAAACTTCACCCAGGTGCGCAAAGCATTCTCAGTTAATTCACAGAGATGCCAAATAAGTACAAACACAAAAAACTGAGCCTGTTGAGGTCACAGTACTCAGTAAAAACGCACACACGGTATCAGGTCACAGGAGTAGCCCGACGGCGGCACTACGTCCGTCTAGACCTACCGTGTGCAGAGCATCGCAACTGTGGACGCAAAGGAGCTGCTACTGCAGCGCGGCGTGGACACTGCCGCTAAACGACAAGGCTAAGGCGCAAGCGCAATGTTGGACGCTAGCAGCTGTGGATGTTGCAGCAGAGGAGCGCTGGCGCTGATTCTAACTCAGTCACTAACCACATCCATAATATCGGGGGGGGAAGGGGTTTTTTAATGAGTCATTCACCAGAATCATACATCCATCCTCAAACACACAGCATCAAGTAAGTCTATACTAGCGCATGGCGGAACAGCAGTCAGCCCTCACTATTGTTAGGGGGCCATCAGGTTGCCCTCACTCTAGTTGTAGAAGGCCAGCAGCCGGCCCTCATAATGTATAGAGAGTAACCAGGTGGCCCCCAATATTTTTGGAGGGCCAGCAGGCGTCTTTTGGACAAATGAGACCAAGCTAGAGCTTTTTGGTAAAGTACATCATTTTACTGCTTACTGTAAATGGAATGAGGCCCACAAATAAAAGAACACATTAGTAAAAATTGAATATGGTGGAGGTTTAAAGATATTTTGTTCTTTTGCTGCCTCTGGCACTGGGTGCCTTGCTTGTGTGCACGACACCATGAAATGTGAAGACTCCCAAAGGATTTAGGGTCGCAATGTAGTGTCCGGTGTCAATCACTACCTCTTACATATAGCTGCTACAGTGAAACTGTGAATAGACAAATTCATTCAGTTAATTTTGCCTGCTTTGATGAATGTTTGAGTACAGATTACCATAAAAATCACAAATCTGTCAATGAGTGTATGGAAAAAAGCACAGCAACAAGGATTAAAATTTATAAAGCAATATTCCCTGAGTAGATGCCTGTAATACGCTATCACTACTGCGAAAGCACACCATAGATGAATCACATATAAAAGCAGTAATATTGTAGAATATAGAAGGGATTTAAACCAACCTTGAAAGGTTTTATCTTGTACGTGGCTGCAACAAACTTTGGTAGAACACAAAGAACACTCTCACCTTTGATAAATTAGTACAGATCACGGTAAAAAATGTGAATCTGTTAATGAGTGCATGGCAAAAAGCAATCACTTCATAGGCTATAGAAGAGATGTACAGTATGTGACCAGAATTAACACTCATTTCCAGCAGATTATACCTAGCACCTATCCCTACACTAAACGCAGGTAACAGAGGTGTCAAAAATGAATAGAATAGAATAGAATAGAATTGATGTGACGTTGATGATTTTTTTTAGGTTGCATTAGCAATGATTATAGTTTCTAAGGCAATAATCCTTGACTAGATGCTTGTAATACACTATCCCTACTGCAACAGCTCAGCCTACACAAATTGCGCATAAGAGTGATATTATTAGAAATTAGAATATATTTGAATTAGCCCTGAAAAAAGCCATTAGCTTAACATAGCAGCATTAAGGACTGTTATCAACCCTGCTGGGGAATATAGTAGAGTGCTTCGTATCTATTCAGCCTGAAGACCAGGATCTTCTATACTTACTGTACAAAGTCTGCTCTGAAATCTTGTATGCAGTGTGAGTGAGTCTGTAGCACCCCAGGAGTCCGGTTGCCACAGTGGCATTGCCTCCCTCACAGGGGGGTGATGAAATGCCTGGATGCAAGGAGGGGTTCCTTGACAAGACCGCACTCACATCCAACACTTTTCCTAACTCCTGACTCCAGACTAGAAGGGGGAGCTCTAAACCCAGTTTCTGGGGAGCTTCTCTAAGAGTTCTGGCCTGGAGGCGGGGTCAGTCAGTCAGTGCCTGGGAATGAAAGAGACAGAGTCTGAGTGAAGAGAGGAGAAGCGAAAGAGAACCTGGTGAGTAGAGCTGTGACCAAACTCACTGCAGAGTACAGCGCTAGAAGCCGAACGCCGGAATCCGTGGCTAACGGGTACAACAGTCCTAGCAGCATCGTCCATCCTTGGCTGAGTACCACAGGTGACATCATGATTCATCTCTTATAAACTTTATTTCCCCTTTAATCATCATTTTTCATTAGACACCCAGGGCCATGGTCCGGGTCACTGATGACACATCCCTTAAGAACCGTCCCGGAACTGAGTATCCCCACAGCCCTGGCGGGTGCTCCAGGTCCCTATGTGTTGACCTCCCGATAGCCCAGAACAAGGCACTGGATCATATATATAAAAAGAACACACCAGCTCTTTTGGTTTCTGACAATGTGCCCTCAACTAGAAGGTGGAGCCTCAGAAAAGCATTTTTTTCCCATTACTAAGGAGTGGGTCTCCTACACTGGTAAAATGTATGCACAAAGAGCAAAGGATGCCAAAAATTAGAAGGAGACACTCTAATATCCCTTTGAAGAGATGTAGTGGAGGGCATCAGAAATCTTTTTTTCAGTTATTATGCAGTGGGTATCCTAGACTAGTAATGTGCATCATGCACTAAGTGAATGGGCTGAAAAACATTTACTTATATATACTAATATATAAAAGAATGTTAGACGTAAGCCTTTCAAAAATCATAATCCATGCATCATAAACACCCTTAAAAAAATTATAGTGAGAGTAGCATGATTATTCTGCCCTGTTCATATGTTCATAAGGTGGTGGTGGTGGAGGAGGAGGAGGATGACACTAAAAAGACAAAATCCTGAAGCTTATACCTATGTTTGGCTGGGAACAGGTGCATGGGAAAAGACCAGAAAAAACATGCTGGATTTTTAGTATATGTTCTGCTGCTGTCCTCCGGTAGTGTTGACAACTGTGGGCCAATCGAGCCCTTGTTCATTTTGATAAGAGTAAGCCTGTCAGCATTTTCAGTTGACAGGCGAACCCATCTATTGGTTATAATACCCCCCGGTGGCACTAAAAACTCGCTCTGACAATATACTAGCAGCAGGGCAGGCAAGGACCTCCAAGGTGTAAAGAGACAGTTCATGCCACATGTCTAGCTTGGATATCAAAGAGTTGTAAAGCAAAGAGAAATCACAGAGGATGCTGGTACTCCTACAGCATCTTCAAAAACCTTTCCCTCCTTGTCATCGTACCCCGTGAATCAGTGCTTGGACAATGAGAAACCATCCAAGACATTTGATAGTGTTCCCTTGCCTCTGCTGTATCTGGATTGTGTCTCCCTTGTCTCTATTCCTATGTTGTCTAGGGAGAAGCATTGTGGCTCCCCCTATTCAATGTCAGCTAGCCCTGTCTGACCCTAAAAAGAGTTACTCAGCAAGCCATCACCGTCACCCATAAAGTGCTTAAGTGCTTTATCCATGTGTAGAACCTGCTGTAGATATGGTGTATAAGTAACAGATGTATCACTAATGATGGGATATACTATTTTAGTCCAATGACTATAAATATATCATGTCTAATACATCCAATCAAACCTTAGGGTGATCAAAAATACTTAATGCATGGATCACCACCCAAGGGAATACAGTCAATAACAAATGTCATAGCAAACTATGTCCCAATGACACATAAGAGATAATTGGTATTAAATTAAGGATATTTTGCCCCTTAATAAACTACCTCTCAAGAGAGTACACTCAGAATCAGAAATTACAGAAAACTACAGTATATCTCAATGACACATGAGAGATATTTTTACATGTATTAGGTTGGGAGCATTCCAACCCTTAGCAGGTCACCTCATGTTAGAGTATGCCATATCAGATGTTATAACAGGGGAGGGAGAACCAAAAAACAATCGCATAGTCCATAAGTACAAATACAATATCTTTATGGGTAACATGAAAAAGTATGAGTAGACAAGGTTAAAAAAGTGGGCAAACATACAGCCATACAGGGCAAATACATATTGTAATTAACCAGTCCAATATATAGCTAAGTTCGCCATTGTAACAGAGATCCACTGTCTGATATCCAAAGGGGATTTACTCTACACACATATGTTGTGAGTTCATTTTCCCCTTCACCATTGAGGTCTGATGAACTCCCTCTTCTGGTGAAGGAAGGTAGTGAGGCTGATTACCAAGCATCTGGGCAGGATGATGATGACTGGGTGACGGGAATTGCTGACTGGATATAAGGCAGCTGACGCCCTTCTGCCTTGCTGGTGATCTCTCTGAGGGATTCTAGGAGACCAGTCTGATTCCTGCTCCTCAAAAGCTAAGTTTTCTGCTCTGCCTTTTGCATTTGTGTTTTGGTTTTGTTTTTCCTTGTTTTTCTGGATTTCTGCCATCCCCTGCTGGGGTGTGCTGAATTCCTTTTTGCTCTGTCTTCAGAAGATACCTGAGTGCTGATATAGTCTTTTTGAAGCCTAGCGTCTTCAGGGCTTTTTTCCCTATCAGCTGTTGGCTCTTGTTTTGATAGGGTTTTAGCGGATTACAGACAGCAGCTTTTCTATTCTGTCCTATTTAGTTAGCTTGGGCCCCATCATTTGCTCAGCCTATCTTTCTATCTGTGTGAGTGTTTTTTCATCTTGCTTCACCGTCATTATATGTTGGGGGCTGCCTATTGCTTTGGGGTCTGCTCTGGGGCAGTTTAGATTTCCCTTTCTGTCTTTAGGCTATGTAGTTCTCCGGCTGTGATCGAGGGGTCTAGGGCACCGTAGGAACCCCCCACTGCTACTGCTAGTTGTTGTTGTTAGGTTCAGGTGTCTGCAATCCGATAGCTGCCAACTTCTCTGGTTTTGTTTACTTAGATAGTATTTCTGTTTTTGCCTCCTATGGTGACTCATTCATAACAGCGGGGTGAAGATTGGAGGCTGCGGGGTGACCTGCGTGGCATCCTGCTGTCCATTGGGCTGGACTGCGGCGGGTTTTGTGGCCTCCGCTGGGCCGAGCGACGCCTCTGCCTGCGTCCCTGAGCCACCCCACCCGGCGGCACCACGTCCTGTCATCGGTGTGGAAACCATCCATGGTCGTCCCTGCCGCACCACACCTTCAGGCAGCGACCTACCCATCGAAGCCGGCCGCCATTCCGGCCTCGCCTGCGGCCTCCTTACCAGTGACGGCGGTCACCTCAGCCTCATCTGCTTCACTCCCGGAGCCGGCTGTAGCCTCCTTGTTGGGCTCTGCAGCTTACCCACCGGGACCCACGGCTGCCCCTGCCCGTCACCCGGCCCCAGCGACTGCTGGGCCACCGGAATCTGTGGCCGCCTCTGCCCCGCTCTCTACCCCGTCCGCATCCCGCCCACCGGACTCTGCGGCCTACACCAGACCCTCCGTTTGGGTGGCGGAAGACATAGAGAAGAAGGCCAGAGAGCGGGAGATCTGGGGCCTGCTTCATGAGAAAGGAGAGACTGGTATGGCGGCCTCACGGTCCACGGGGAGGCTCATATGCACCAACCTGGCAAAGGGATACGTGTTCATTCGGGACCTCGCAACTGGCCAAAAGGTATATATTAACGTGACTTCCATCTGTCACGGCCGGCCTTTGCGGGAGGGGGACTTGGTGTCATACTATAAGGAATACTGTCCCCACAGCTACTACGCGGTAGACGTGATTGTCGAGCCCGAAGACCCCGAGCCCCCGTAGAAGGACTCCCAGAGACACTCCAAGCACCCCGGGGACCTCATGGCTGTGAGGTTCCCCTGCTGGACTGGCGCAACATCGGCCGTCAGGAGATGGCCCAGACTACCGGGATTTCGTTGCACCGTTGTGCTGCCCAAAGGACAGTTCCCCATCCAAGCTAAGGAAAATGTTTTTGTTATATGTTGTTTTCTCCTGGCACAGCGGGGACACGGGGGAGGGAGTGCTAATGTTAAAGGAAGGGGGAGTACTTTCATGTTGTGTTTGGAATATTGTGTTGAAAGAAGTAGTTAAAGAAAAAGGGAAAAAAAAGGGGGTTACTCCTGTTGAGTTACCCTTAGTGTTATTAAAGCACAGGTAATAATATATACGGTATACCAAAAGTTGATTTAATGTGTAGTATGTATAAGAATATGCAACAGGTCCCGGGTACAGGGTATGATAAAAACGCTGACCGTGACTTTCTTATTAGGTGGACAAAGAGACGGAAGATATTGAGCCAGACAGTGGTCTGTCAGTCAGGTGCCCGACACCACGGACACCCCAAATGGATGGGAAGGCGCTAGTGATGACCTGGTAGGCGAAAGGCCTTGGTCATGGCGTTCCGGACAGTAGAGGGTGACAGAAGGGGAGAGCAGTGGGAGGTACACACCGTAGAGCAGTCCGGGTGGACCTCGCCAACCTGAAAGAGGTTGTCACGTGGCGTGCTTGCCGGTGAGTAGCAGTAGGCTGCTCAGAGCATGGTGCTCCCGGTTTGGTTCGGCCCCCGCGTGTGGCGGGTTTGGCCCAACAACCGGTCTGGCAGTAGATAGGCCTAGGGCAGCCCCAGCGAAAGATGCACGAGGAACGTCACTGCGACTGAAGGAAAGGTGAAGGTACCCGGGCCTGAATAAGGAGAGCTGTAAAGGAACTGCGGTGTATGACTACGGTCATCAGGAGGACGGCCAATAAACTCGGACCTATTGCAACCGAAAATCTGCCTCCGTGTCGTCTGTGCGCAGTAAGCAGTGGACCACCCCCCAATCTGGGCCCCTACTACAGTTCAATGAAAGATAATATTGTTAGTCGTCGCAGTAGTACAGTAGCAACAGTAGTAGTAGTAGAAAATAAAATTACTCAGTTACAAGCTTAACAGAGAAATTATGCCAGTAATATTTGTGTATTTTTAGTTTTTGTGCTTTGCTGTTCTACAACAAATGTTATTTGTACATTTTATTGGAACATTTAACATTTTTTATAAAATAGATGCAGACTTAAGAAGTGAACTTTTATTACAATAGTGGGAGAAACAAGATAGGCAAATTCAATTTCTTTTCTATAGCTTTGCCATTATAAAATCAATGAGCAATGAAATGTCAGTATGATGACCTAAATGAAAACAGGTCTTGGATACAGACCTGCAATTTCCAGTCCAACTGATGAATGTTCAATTAATGGAAGCATCTGGCAGTAATTAAGAGCTAGTGATATCCCTCACAGATCATTACCACTCTTTTCCCAAAGTGAGTAACAAGAAGTGTGTTGCTGACTATTGGGCAACAAATTAAGTGAAAAAGGTCACTATATACAGTGAAATGAGCTATAAAATTAACAACACATTACTTCTAATAAACACCAACACAATATTCAGTTTTACACTGCATGTAAGATGTTTTATTAAAAATTTTCATTTCCTTACTTTACATAAAACATTTAGTTTATCAATTATTTCAAGAAATAAGCATAATTGTTAAAAATATTGCTGTCAATTATTACCAACACTTAAATCATGTATTAAAAGTGTCTGTAAATTATTTGCATAGAAACATGCTAGATGCAGGCGTATGTTTTATCACATAGAGTAAGTGTTATCCACATGTAGAGATGAGTGGATCAATTCATGGAAGATTGAGTTAGAGTTGCATTTACTGATATTCGTTTCACAATTAAGAAAAAAAAAATCCTTGCATAGCACCATTTCCCAAACTGCTGAAGTACCAGAGAGTGGGCTAATGTCTTTTTGAGTGACTATGCAGGATTCCCCATAGTGTCTAACCATAGTGGCAAGTAGCAGATGGACATATCTCATACAGCAATGGTTAGTAATTAGGCCAGCAGTTCCCAGTGATACAAAGTTTTTATGCAATAATAATACGGTAAGTGACCCTCCTGTAGGGTGTAAGCGCTTATGGTCTGCAGGGTCCTCTCTGTTTCTTGTAGGATGCAGGCCCTTATTGTCAGCAGGGTCCTCTCTTTCCTGTAGGATGCAGGCCCTTATGATCAGCAGAGTCCTCTCTTTCCTGTAGGATGCAGGCCCTTATGGTCAGCAGGGTTCTCTCTTTCCTGTATGGTGTAGGCTCTTATGGTCAGCAAGGTCCTCTCTTCCTTGCAGGGTGTAGGCTCTTATGGTCAGCAGGGTCCTCTCTCTCTCTTTCCTGTAGGATGCAGGCCCTTATGGTCAGCAGAGTCCTTTCTCTTTCCTTCTCTTTCCTGTAGGATGCAGGCCCTTATGGTCAGCAGGGTCCTTTCTCTTTCCTGTAGGATGCAGGCCCTTATGGTCAGCAGGGTCCTCTCTCTCTTTCCTGTAGGATGCAGGCCCTTATGGTCAGCAGAGTCCTTTCTCTTTCCTTCTCTTTCCTGTAGGGTGCAGGCTCTTATGGTCAGCAGGGTCCTCTCTCTTTCCTGTAGGATGCAGGCCCTTATGATCAGCAGGGTCCTCTCTTTCCTGCAGGATGCAGGCCCTTATGGTCAGCAGAGTCCTTTCTCTTTCCTGTAGGATGCAGACCTGTTATGAATGAGTCACCGAGGAGAAAAAACAAAAACAAGCTAAGCCCCAGAAAACCAGAGCGGTTGGAAACTAAGTGGATTGCAGACCCCTGATCCTATCCACACAACTAGCAGTAGCCGTGGAGCGTACCTATGATGATCCTAGACGCCTCACCACAGCCGGAGAACTAAATAAGCCTAAAGCAAGAAAAGGGGAAATCTAAACTGCCCCAGAGCAGACCCCCAAAGCAATAGACAGCCCCCAAACATGTATTGACGGTGAGACAAGATGAAAACACAAACACAGATAGAAAAATAGGCTGAGCAAACGATGGGGCCCACACTAACTAGAAAGGAAAGGAAAGATGCTGTCTGCAATCACGCACAAAACCCTGCCAGAAAATGTCCAACACTTTCTGATAACAAAAACCCTGAAGTTGCTAGACTTCAATTCCCTATATCAGCACTCTGGTATATTCTGAAGACAGAGCAAAAAGAGACCAATCAGGGACAAAAAGCAAACTGGCATAAACAGAGACATAAGAATGGAAATTCAGCACAGCCCCAGCAGGGCCTGGCTGACCACAAAAACTGAGTAAACCAGACCAAATCTCATGTGAAAAATAGCAGAGCACACTTGGCTTGAGAAGGCAGGAACAGAACTGGAAACCAGAACCTCAGGGCAGGAGAAAATCACCTGCACAAAATTAGGGAGTCGGCTGTCTTAAATCCAGTTAGAGACTCCTGATGTCCACTCACAGTCCTCCTCCTCAGGTGGCAAGTCTCTGCAATTTAGATCAGCTTCATTACCTGCTGTCACCACCAGAGGGAGCCTGGATGGAGAACTCACGACTCCTCTGTCAACACAGCCATCTCCACCACCCTCACCAGAAGCCAGAGGTAAACCAGAAAATGAGTTCACAACACAGGCCCTTATGATCAGCAGGGTCCTCTCTTTCCTGTAGGGTGTAGGCTCTTATGGTCAGCAGGGTACTCTCTCTTTCCTGTAGCATATAGGGTCTTATGGTCAGCAGGGTCCTGTCTCTTTCCTGTAGGATGCAGGCCCTTATGATCAGCAGGGTCCTCTCTCTTTCCTGTAGGATGCAGGCCCTTATGGTCAGCAGGGTCCTCTCACTTTCATGTGGGATGCAGGCCCTTATGGTCAGCAGGGTCCTCTCTCTCTTTCCTGTAGGATGCAGGCCCTTATGGTCAGCAGAGTACTTTCTCTTTCCTGTAGGATGCAGGCCCTTATGGTCAGCAGAGTACTTTCTCTTTCCTGTAGGATGCAGGCCCTTATGATCAGCAGGGTCCTTTCTCTTTCCTGTAGGATGCAGGCCCTTATGGTCAGCAGGGTCCTTTCTCTTTCCTGTAGGATGCAGACCCTTATGGTCAGCAGGATCCTCTTTCCTATAGGGTGTAGGCTCTTATGGTCAGCAGGGTACTCTCTCTTTCCTGTAGCATATAGGGTCTTATGGTCAGCAGGGTCCTGTCTCTTTCCTGTAGGATGCAGGCCCTTATGATCAGCAGGGTCCTCTCTCTTTCCTGTAGGATGCAGGCCCTTATGGTCAGCAGGGTCCTCTCACTTTCATGTGGGATGCAGGCCCTTATGGTCAGCAGGGTCCTCTCTCTCTTTCCTGTAGGATGCAGGCCCTTATTTTCAGCAGAGTACTTTCTCTTTCCTGTAGGATGCAGGCCCTTATGATCAGCAGGGTCCTTTCTCTTTCCTGTAGGATGCAGGCCCTTATGGTCAGCAGGGTCCTTTCTCTTACCTGTAGGATGCAGACCCTTATGGTCAGCAGGGTCCTCTTTCCTGTAGGGTGTAGGCTCTTATGGTCAGCAGGGTCCTCTCTCATTCCTGTAGGACACAGGCCATTATGATCAGCAGGGTCCTCTCTCTTCCTTGTAGGGTGTAGGCTCTTATGGTCAGCAGGGTCCTCCTCTCTTTCCTGTAACATGTAGGCTCCTATGGTCAGCAGGGTCCTCTCTCTTTCCTGTAGGATGCAGGCTCTTATGGTCAGCAGGGTCCTCTCTCTCTCTTTCTCTCTTCTGTATAGTGTAAGATCTTATGGTCAACAGGTTCCTCAATTTCTCTCTCCTCTTCCCCATGTGTATGTTCTGTGAAATTACAAGTTTTTCAGTATTGATAGTCTTGCAATTAATTTGTTTATTGGAATAATTCGAAAAAGCCAGGGAAATTTGAATGTGAAAATATCTGCTCATCTCTACCCGCTCATCTGTACCTTCACTTGAAATTTTTAACACAGTAAATACAAAGAGCATAAGTAAATAAACAATTCCGGAACCTTTGTACCCACTCCTGCGCAAAATAGGGAATTCACCCCAGATGATGTAACAAAAATATATT
Organism: Dendrobates tinctorius; assembly: GCF_039654945.1. Classification (NCBI taxonomy): domain Eukaryota; kingdom Metazoa; phylum Chordata; class Amphibia; order Anura; family Dendrobatidae; genus Dendrobates; species Dendrobates tinctorius. Next base: position 9,026,651 of record NW_027361742.1, read on the forward strand.
TTTTTTCTTAAAAAGATGATGAAAGTGATATCAATGAATATTTCAAATATTTAATCCAATAATTTTTTTCTTTGTTTCTTTGAAAAAGTTTTCCTCTCTTGCCCAGCTCTTTTCTATGTCATCCACATTATTGCTCACAAAATAATGATGCTTACCCCAAATGCAAATGTTGGTAAAGAAAATTGAATCTATTTTTGGTTTAAATAATGACCTAAATGGACTGGCTATCAGAAAGATGGTCACAAGGAGATGAAGAATGACAGTTTTGAGCTTTGCTCACCTTGCTGATCATTTTGTTTTCCTAAAGTGAGAAAATGAGTCTCTTCCTGTGCTGATGGAGAAATATCATTCAAAAAAGAATAATTCTGTAAGTGTGAGCGCATACTATTGTACGTGTCTTAAATTTACTAATTAAACAAGTGAGCAAAAACACATGTACTTCTATTTGACATGTACTGTATGTTAAGCACTAGGCAATGTACAGTGGCATATAAAAATTTGGGCACCCTGGTCAAAATTAATGTTATTGGGAATAGTTAAGCAAGTTGAAGTTTAAATGACCTCTAAAAGGCGTAAACTTAAATATTAGAGTTGAGCGAAACGGGTCGAAAAATTTCAAAAGTCGCCGACTTTTGGCAAAGTCGGGTTTCATGAAACGAAACACGACCCTAGGATGAGGTCGGCCACGAGGTCGACGACTTACGCGCCAAAGTCGCGTTTCAAAAGTTTGTTTTGCGCTCTTTTTCAGCCAATCAGGATCCACGGACACTGTGGGCAACGTGATGACATAGGCAGGGGTCACCACCATCTTTCAGAAGGGCATGCAAGTGATTGGCTTGCTTTGGTGGGCGTCACAGGGGGTATAAAAGGGCGTGCACGCCAACCGCCATCTTACTTCTGCCGATCTCAGTATAGGGAGAGGTTGCTGCTGATTCTGTAGGGAGAGCGTTAGGCAGGGAAGAAGACAAAAAAACTGCTTCTGCTGCTAGCGATTTGGCCTGCACAACACACCAGTCACTGTGTGTGCAGTGCAAGGGGAGGCTATATAGTGGTGTATCAGTGGTGTTGGTTGTTGGGCTGCCTTCTAAGGCTTCCTGACATTCCTGCATTGCTGTTTACCCACTGCTCCGCAAACTGCTTTTTTAAAAGCAATCCCAATTTTTTTTTTTTGTCCTGCTGAGAAGAAAAAAAAACTGCTTCTGCTGCTAGCGATTTGGCCTGTACAACACACCAGTCACTGTGTGTGCAGTGCAAGGGGAGGCTATATAGTGGTGTATCAGTGGTGTTGGTTGTTGGGCTGCCTTCTAAGGCTTCCTGACATTCCTGCATTGCTGTTTACCCACTGCTCCGCAAACTGCTTTTTTAAAAGCAATCCCAATTTTTTTTTTTGTCCTGCTGAGAAGAAAAAAAACTGCTTCTGCTGCTAGCGATTTGGCCTGTACAACACACCAGTCAATGTGTGTGCAGTGCAAGGGGAGGCTATATAGTGGTGTATCAGTGGTGTTGGTTGTTGGGCTGCCTTCTAAGGCTTCCTGACATTCCTGCATTGCTGTTTACCCACTGCTCCGCAAACTGCTTTTTTAAAAGCAATCCCAATTTTTTTTTTTTGTCCTGCTGAGAAGAAAAAAAAACTGCTTCTGCTGCTAGCGATTTGGCCTGTACAACACACCAGTCACTGTGTGTGCAGTGCAAGGGGAGGCTATATAGTGGTGTATCAGTGGTGTTGGTTGTTGGGCTGCCTTCTAAGGCTTCCTGACATTCCTGCATTGCTGTTTACCCACTGCTCCGCAAACTGCTTTTTTAAAAGCAATCCCAATTTTTTTTTTTTGTCCTGCTGAGAAGAAAAAAAAACTGCTTCTGCTGCTAGCGATTTGGCCTGTACAACACACCAGTCACTGTGTGTGCAGTGCAAGGGGAGGCTATATTGTGGTGTATCAGTGGTGTTGGTTGTTGGGCTGCCTTTTAAGGCTTCCTGACAGGCTGGCATTGCTGTTTACCCACTGCTCTGCAAACTGCTTTTTTAAAAGCAATCCAATCTCCCTTATCCTCTAGTTACTTTTGTCACAGCTGTGCCATCGAGCCTGTGACATAGCGCTCAGATATCAGTGGGCCTCACACAATCCAAAAGTGTCCAGTGTCCACAAGTGTGTGCAAAAATTCAAAATCTCCCTTATCCTCTAGTCACTTTGGTCACAGCTGTGCCATCGAGCCTGTCACATAGCGCTCAGATATTCATTGGGCCTCACACAATCCAAAAGTGTCCAGTGTCCACAAGTGTGTGCAGAAATTCAAAATCTCCCTTATCCTCTCGTCACTTTTGTCACAGCTGTGCCATCGAGCCTGTCACATAGCGCTCAGATATCAGTGGGCCTCACACAATCCAAAAGTGTCCAGTGTCCACAAGTGTGTGCAGAAATTCAAAATCTCCCTTATCCTCTCGTCACTTTTGTCAAAGCTGTGCCATCGAGCCTGTCACATAGCGCTCAGATATCAGTGGGCCTCACACAATCCAAAAGTGTCCAGTGTCCACAAGTGTGTGCAGAAATTCAAAATCTCCTTTATCCTCTAGTCACTTTGGTCACAGCTGTGCCATCGAGCCTGTCACATAGCGCTCAGATATTCATTGGGCCTCACACAATCCAAAAGTGTCCAGTGTCCACAAGTGTCTGCAGAAATTCAAAATCTCCCTTATCCTCTAGTCACTTTGGTCACAGCTGTGCCATCGAGCCTGTCACATAGTGCTCAGATATTCATTGGGCCTCACACAATCCAAAAGTGTCCAGTGTCCACAAGTGTGTGCAGAAATTCAAAATCTCCCTTATCCTCTCGTCACTTTTGTCACAGCTGTGCCATCGAGCCTGTGACATAGCGCTCAGATATCAGTGGGCCTCACACAATCCAAAAGTGTCCAGTGTCCACAAGTGTGTGCAGAAATTCAAAATCTCCCTTATCCTCTAGTCACTTTGGTCACAGCTGTGCCATCGAGCCTGTCACATAGCGCTCAGATATTCATTGGGCCTCACACAATCCAAAAGTGTCCAGTGTCCACAAGTGTGTGCAAAAATTCAAAATCTCCCTTATCCTCTCGTCACTTTTGTCACAGCTGTGCCATCGAGCCTGTCACATAGCGCTCAGATATTCATTGGGCCTCACACAATCCAAAAGTGTCCAGTGTCCACAAGTGTGTGCAGAAATTCAAAATCTCCCTTATCCTCTCGTCACTTTTGTCATAGCTGTGCCATCGAGCCTGTGACATAGCGCTCAGATATCAGTGGGCCTCACACAATCCAAAAGTGTCCAGTGTCCACAAGTGTGTGCAGAAATTCAAAATCTCCCTTATCCTCTAGTCACTTTGGTCACAGCTGTGCCATCGAGCCTGTCACATAGCGCTCAGATATCAGTGGGCCTCACACAATCCAAAAGTGTCCAGTGTCCACAAGTGTCTGCAGAAATTCAAAATCTCCCTTATCCTCTAGTCACTTTGGTCACAGCTGTGCCATCGAGCCTGTCACATAGTGCTCAGATATTCATTGGGCCTCACACAATCCAAAAGTGTCCAGTGTCCACAGTTGTGTGCAGAAATTCAAAATCTCCCTTATCCTCTCGCCACTTTTGTCACAGCTGTGCCATCGAGCCTGTGACATAGCGCTCAGATATCAGTGGGCCTCACACAATCCAAAAGTGTCCAGTGTCCACAAGTGTCTGCAGAAATTCAAAATCTCCCTTATCCTCTAGTCACTTTGGTCACAGCTGTGCCATCGAGCCTGTCACATAGCGCTCAGATATCAGTGGGCCTCACACAATCCAAAAGTGTCCAGTGTCCACAAGTGTCTGCAGAAGTTCAAAATCTCCCTTATCCTCTCGTCACTTTTGTCACAGCTGTGCCATCGAGCCTGTCACATAGCGCTCAGATATTCATTGGGCCTCACACAATCCAAAAGTGTCCAGTGTCCACAAGTGTGTGCAGAAATTCAAAATCTCCTTTATCCTCTAGTCACTTTGGTCACAGCTGTGCCATCGAGCCTGTCACATAGTGCTCAGATATTCATTGGGCCTCACACAATCCAAAAGTGTCCAGTGTCCACAAGTGTGTGCAGAAATTCAAAATCTCCCTTATCCTCTCGTCACTTTTGTCACAGCTGTGCCATCGAGCCTGTGACATAGCGCTCAGATATCAGTGGGCCTCACACAATCCAAAAGTGTCCAGTGTCCACAAGTGTGTGCAGAAATTCAAAATCTCCCTTATCCTCTAGTCACTTTGGTCACAGCTGTGCCATCGAGCCTGTCACATAGCGCTCAGATATTCATTGGGCCTCACACAATCCAAAAGTGTCCAGTGTCCACAAGTGTGTGCAAAAATTCAAAATCTCCCTTATCCTCTCGTCACTTTTGTCACAGCTGTGCCATCGAGCCTGTCACATAGCGCTCAGATATTCATTGGGCCTCACACAATCCAAAAGTGTCCAGTGTCCACAAGTGTGTGCAGAAATTCAAAATCTCCCTTATCCTCTCGTCACTTTTGTCATAGCTGTGCCATCGAGCCTGTGACATAGCGCTCAGATATCAGTGGGCCTCACACAATCCAAAAGTGTCCAGTGTCCACAAGTGTGTGCAGAAATTCAAAATCTCCCTTATCCTCTAGTCACTTTGGTCACAGCTGTGCCATCGAGCCTGTCACATAGCGCTCAGATATCAGTGGGCCTCACACAATCCAAAAGTGTCCAGTGTCCACAAGTGTCTGCAGAAATTCAAAATCTCCCTTATCCTCTAGTCACTTTGGTCACAGCTGTGCCATCGAGCCTGTCACATAGTGCTCAGATATTCATTGGGCCTCACACAATCCAAAAGTGTCCAGTGTCCACAGTTGTGTGCAGAAATTCAAAATCTCCCTTATCCTCTCGCCACTTTTGTCACAGCTGTGCCATCGAGCCTGTGACATAGCGCTCAGATATCAGTGGGCCTCACACAATCCAAAAGTGTCCAGTGTCCACAAGTGTCTGCAGAAATTCAAAATCTCCCTTATCCTCTAGTCACTTTGGTCACAGCTGTGCCATCGAGCCTGTCACATAGCGCTCAGATATCAGTGGGCCTCACACAATCCAAAAGTGTCCAGTGTCCACAAGTGTCTGCAGAAGTTCAAAATCTCCCTTATCCTCTTGTCACTTTTGTCACAGCTGTGCCATCGAGCCTGTCACATAGCGCTCAGATATTCATTGGGCCTCACACAATCCAAAAGTGTCCAGTGTCCACAAGTGTGTGCAGAAATTCAAAATCTCCTTTATCCTCTAGTCACTTTGGTCACAGCTGTGCCATCGAGCCTGTCACATAGCGCTCAGATATTCATTGGGCCTCACACAATCCAGAAGTGTCCAGTGTCCACAAGTGTGTGCAGAAATTCAAAATCTCCCTTATCCTCTCATCACTTTTGTCACAGCTGTGCCATCGAGCCTGTGACATAGCGCTCAGATATCAGTGGGCCTCCCACAATCCAAAAGTGTCCAGTGTCCACAAGTGTCTGCAGAAATTCAAAATCTCCCTTATCCTCTCGTCACTTTTGTCACAGCTGTGCCATCGAGCCTGTCACATAGCGCTCAGATATCAGTGGGCCTCACACAATCCAAAAGTGTCCAGTGTCCACAAGTGTCTGCAGAAATTCAAAATCTCCCTTATCCTCTCGTCACTTTTGTCACAGCTGTGCCATCGAGCTTGTCACATAGCGCTCAGATATCAGTGGGCCTCACACAATCCAAAAGTGTCCAGTGTCCACAAGTGTCTGCAGAAATTCAAAATCTCCCCTGTCCTATAGACACCTTGTACCTTGTTTTACATTACTATATAGTTTGTTGGATTTTGTCTACATTTCTACCAAAAATGAGGAAGGCTGGTGGAAGAGGCCGTGGAATTGGGCGGGGGTTGGCAGCTGGTAATGATGGTGTTGGTGGTGGATCTGATGGTAGTGGCAAGAGCAAAATAGGACCGAATGCAGGAGGTGTTGAGCCTGCGTCATCGTCTGGCTACATAAGGCCTCGAACGCTTAGTTTTCTAGGAGTTGGCAAACCGCTTTTAAAGGCAGAGCATCAGGAGAAAGTTTTGTCTTACATTGCTGACTCAGCCTCCAGCTCTATCGCCTCCTCTTCTTCAGTTGTAAAAAGTAAAAGTACTGAGTCGTCATTGGAGGCTCATGTTCATGAACCACACCTTTCCTTGTGTCCTTCACCCCAACCAAGATTGAAGGATGACGCAGGCCATACTACTGATTACTCCATGGAGCTGTTTTCACATACCATGCCTGGATTATCAAGTCAAATGGTGAATTACCCAGGCCAAGATGAATCTGACATGGAGTGCACTGATGCACAGCCGCTGATGGATGATTCTGCTGGTACATTCATTCAGAGCACTACATTGTCCTCGCAGTGTACAGAGCCAGATTCTGACCCTGATGAGACTCAGGTGCCCCTTCCCGCACACTATACCACCATACACGGTGACACAGAGGAAGGTGCACATGACATAGAAGAGGAGGTGATGGATGACCCAGTTGTTGACCCAGATTGGCATCCATTGGGGGAAGAGGGTGCTGCTTCCAATAGCTCAGATGAGGATCATCCACAGCAGACATCGACATCGCAACAGCTGTTATCTGGCAGGCCCGGAGCACTCCAAAGACAGGTTCCAAACATCAAAAGAGTTGCTGGAAAGCTTGTCCAGAGGGTCAAAAGATCACAGCGTGCTAGGCCGCAAAATGTCTGCCAAAGTAGGAAGAGTGCAGTGTGGCACTTTTTTGAACAAAATCCTCATGATCAGGCCAAAGTTATCTGTAAGAAGTGCGCAAAGACCTTTAGCCGAGGGAAAAATCTGAAAAATTTGAATACCAGTTGCATGCTTAGACATTTAACCAGCATGCACTTGCAAGCGTGGACACAACACCAAACCTCAAGTGCCACATGTGCAACTGATCACAACGAATGTAGTCAGCAACGCTACATTGTTTCCCCCACTGTAAGCCCACCGGTTAGCACAGCAGCAAATGTTGAGGTGTCGTTGCAAGGCCACAGCAGTCAGGGAATCCCACTGTTATATCAACGAAAGACTGATTCTAGGCCATCAGAAAGAACACCAACTCCATCACCATCATCAACCCTCTCTCAGTCCGCCCTGTCCACCGCTACTTCCACCATATGCAGCTCTCAAGTCCAGCTCACCCTCCCAGACACTATGAGTAGGTCAAGAAAGTACTCAGTCTCTCATCCGCGTACACTGGGTTTGAACGCCCACATTGCCAAACTAATCTCGTTTGAGATGATGCCCTTTCGGTTGGTGGAAAGCACAGCTTTCCGCGAACTCATGGCCTATGCAGTACCACACTATGACCTACCCAGTCGCCACTTCTTCTCTCGCAAAGCCATCCCAGCCCTCCACCATCATGTGAAAGACCGCATTGTCCATGCACTCAAGCAGTCAGTGAGCGGAAAGGTGCACCTCACAACTGATGCATGGTCCAGTCGGCATGGCCAGGGCCGTTACATGTCCATCACTGCGCACTGGGTTAATGTGGTGGATGCAGGGTCCACAGGGGACAGCGGTGGTGGGACAGTGCTGCCTAGCCCACGGTATAGGAAACAGTTGGCTGTAGGCGTTCGACCCTCCTCCTCCTCCAGAAGCGAAAGCTCGTCCACAAAACGCAGTCGTACGAGCACTCCATCTGCAGCTGCCACTGTTGCACACGATGTGTCCCCCTATCGAGCAGCTAGTGGAAAGCGTCAGCAGGCTGTGTTACAGATGATGTGTTTGGGCAACAGACACACCGCCGAGGTGCTGGCCGAGTACTTGAAGCGACAAACTGAGTCATGGCTGGGCAGTGTACATCTTGAGGCAGGCAAGCTAGTTAGTGATAACGGCCGTAATTTTGTGGCAGCCATAGCCCTTTCAAAACTCAGCCATATACCTTGCTTGGCTCACACCTTGAACCTGGTGGTGCAGTGCTTCCTCAAAAATTATCCGGAGTTAACAGACCTGCTCCAGAAGGTGCGAAGACTGTGCGCGCACATCCGCCGGTCGCCTGTACACTCCGTTCGTATGCAGAAGCTGCAGTGATTGCTCCACCTTCCCAACCACCACCTCATTATCGACATTGCAACAAAGTGGAACTCCACCCTGCACATGGTGGAGCGGCTGTGCAAGCAGAGGCAGGCCATAATGCATTTGTGGGAGGATACACGGCCAGGCACTTTGAGAGCAGACATGGAGTTGACAGGTGTGCAGTGGTCGAAGCTGAAAGACCTCTGTAAAGTCCTTCAGTGTTTTGAGGAATGCACACGGCTGGTAAGCGCAGACGACGCCATCCTAAGCATGAGCATCCCACTTATGCGTCTGCTCATGCAAACTTTGACGCACCTTAAGGAGCAGGCGTCTGCAGCCAATGTTGATGAGGAGGAAGAGGAGGAGGGAATCCTTGATGACATTCAGCCATTGTCTGCTCAGGGACCTCTCCTGGACGAGGTGGAGGAAGAAGAGGAGGAGGATGATGGGGATGATTACTTAGGGGAGGAGGATGCATCTCGTGGGGCAAGTGAAAATGTTGGCGTGGCAAGGTCTGGTACAGGGTTTGTGCGTGACTGGAGGGATGTGGATTTGCCAGAAAGTGCTCCTCCACCCAGCACTCGCAGTGCATCATTGACACCGGGAACATTGGCCCACATGTCAGATTATGCCTTGCAGATCCTAAAAAGGGACCCACGCATTACCAAAATGATGAGCGATGATGACTACTGGTTGGCCAGCATCCTGGATCCACGCTATAAAGGCAAATTACAAAACATCATGCCACAGGAGAACCATGACCTAATATTGGCTAATAAACAAGCAACTCTGGTAAATCGGTTGCTTGAGGCATTCCCAGCACACAGCAGCGGTGATGGTTCTCACACGAGCCGTACGGGCCGGGGGCAGCTTGGCAGAGGTGTTCGTGGTGCACACAGCAGAAGTGGCATTGGAGACAGGGGTTTCATGACAATGTTGTGGACTGATTTTTCAAATACCGCTCACACAAATGGTAATACTGCATCGATGGAAAGTGACAGGAGACAGCAGTTGTCAACTATGGTTACAAACTACTTTTCCTCCCATATCGATGTTCTCCCACACAGGTCATTCCCCTTTGACTATTGGGCCACTAAACTGGACACCTGGCCTGAATTGGCCCAATATGCCTTACAGGAGCTCGCTTGCCCAGCTGCAAGTGTGCTATCGGAAAGAGTCTTCAGTGCAGCTGGATCAATCCTGACAGAAAAAAGGACCCGTCTGTCAACCCAAAATGTGGATGATCTAACCTTCATTAAAATGAACCATGCATGGGTTTCCAAGGATTTTGTCTCACCTTCCCCTGATGACACATAGGGTGACAGAAAAATGGCTTGCTTTGGTCCACCTATTCCTGGGACTTCACCTATTTCGCCTTTTGCATCAGCTGAATGTCCAACATCAACATATGCCACTTTCTAAAACTCCCTAACTGTGCTGCCTCCCCCCCATGGCCGGGGTCACCACCTAGCGCACGACACCGTGCGAGTGCCGTTGCCCTGGACAGGTGGGTAGGCCGACTCTTGGGTGCGGGCACTGGCACAGGGTCCCTCATAGTGCAATCAAGTGTCTCTGACGGTGGTGGTGCACACCCGCCGTCAGACACACCGCCGTACTATGAGGGGCCCAGTGCCAGTACCGACGCCCACGAGTGGGCCCCCTTGCTTGGGCAGTGCCCCAGCATTTGCAATCTTTACCTCTCCCTGCTCCTCCGCTGTGTAATCTGGGCCGTCAAATCCATACTGTGCCTGACACCGTCTGAGCCTGCCTCCTGATGTACAGACATATATTTTGAATGTGTACGCTATCCATACATGTTATCCGGGGATACGGTACCCTTTCTAACCTTTGTGCAATCACGTGCAATCCATACTGGGCCTAACACCGTCTGAGCCTGCCTCCGAATGTACAGACATATATTTTGAATGTGTACGCTATCCATACATGTTATCCGGGGATACGGTACCCTTTCTAACCTTTGTGCAATCACGTGCAATCCATACTGGGCCTAACACCGTCTGAGCCTGCCTCCTGATGTACAGACATATATTTTGAATGTGTACGCTATCCATACATGTTATCCGGGGATACGGTACCCTTTCTAACCTTTGTGCAATCACGTGCAATCCATACTGGGCCTAACACCGTCTGAGCCTGCCTCCTGATGTACAGACATATATTTTGAATGTGTACGCTATCCATACATGTTATCCAGGGATACGGTACCCTTTCTAACCTTTGTGCAATCACGTGCAATCCATACTGGGCCTAACACCGTCTGAGCCTGCCTCCTGATGTACAGTCATATATTGTGAATGTGTACGCTATCCATACATGTTATCCGGGGAAACGGTACCCTTTCTAACCTTTGTGCAATCACGTGCAATCCATACTGGGCCTAACACCGTCTGAGCCTGCCTCCTGATGTACAGACATATATTTTGAATGTGTACGCTATCCATACATGTTATCCGGGGATACGGTACCCTTTCTAACCTTTGTGCAATCACGTGCAATCCATACTGGGCCTAACACCGTCTGAGCCTGCCTCCTGATGTACAGTCATATATTGTGAATGTGTACGCTATCCATACATGTTATCCGGGGATACGGTACCCTTTCTAACCTTTGTGCAATCACGTGCAATCCATACTGGGCCTAACACCGTCTGAGCCTGCCTCCTGATGTACAGACATATATTTTGAATGTGTACGCTATCCATACATGTTATCCGGGGATACGGTACCCTTTCTAACCTTTGTGCAATCACGTGCAATCCATACTGGGCCTAACACCGTCTGAGCCTGCCTCCTGATGTACAGACATATATTTTGAATGTGTACGCTATCCATTCATGTTATCCAGGGATACGGTACCCTTTCTAACCTTTGTGCAATCACGTGCAATCCATACTGGGCCTAACACCGTCTGAGCCTGCCTCCTGATGTATAGACATATATTTTGAATGTGTACGCTATCCATACATGTTATCCGGGGATACTGTACCCTTTCTAACCTTTGTGCAGCCACGTGCAATCCATACTGGGCCTAACACCGTCTGAGCCTGCCTCCTGATGTATAGACATATATTTTGAATGTGTACGCTATCCATACATGTTATCCGGGGATACTGTACCCTTTCTAACCTTTGTGCAATCATGTGCAATCCATACTGGGCCTAACACCGTCTGAGCCTGCCTCCTGATGTACAGACATATATTTTGAATGTGTACGCTATCCATTCATGTTATCCGGGGATACGGTACCCTTTCTAACCTTTGTGCAATCACGTGCAATCCATACTGGGCCTAACACCGTCTGAGCCTGCCTCCTGATGTACAGACATATATTTTGAATGTGTACGCTATCCATACATGTTATCCGGGGATACGGTACCCTTTCTAACCTTTGTGCAATCACGTGCAATCCATACTGGGCCTAACACCGTCTGAGCCTGCCTCCTGATGTACAGACATATATTTTGAATGTGTACGCTATCCATACATGTTATCCGGGGATACGGTACCCTTTCTAACCTTTGTGCAATTACGTGCAATCCATACTGGGCCTAACACCGTCTGAGCCTGCCTCCTGATGTACAGACATATATTTTGAATGTGTACGCTATCCATACATGTTATCCAGGGATACGGTACCCTTTCTAACCTTTGTGCAATCACGTGCAATCCATACTGGGCCTAACACCGTCTGAGCCTGCCTCCTGATGTACAGACATATATTTTGAATGTGTACGCTATCCATACATGTTATCCGGGGATACGGTACCCTTTCTAACCTTTGTGCAATCACGTGCAATCCATACTGGGCCTAACACCGTCTGAGCCTGCCTCCTGATGTACAGACATATATTTTGAATGTGTACGCTATCCATACATGTTATCCAGGGATACGGTACCCTTTCTAACCTTTGTGCAATCACGTGCAATCCATACTGGGCCTAACACCGTCTGAGCCTGCCTCCTGATGTATAGACATATATTTTGAATGTGTACGCTATCCATACATGTTATCCGGGGATACTGTACCCTTTCTAACCTTTGTGCAATCACGTGCAATCCATACTGGGCCTAACACCGTCTGAGCCTGCCTCCTGATGTATAGACATATAATATTGAATGTGTACGCTATCCATACATGTTATCCGGGGATACGGTACCCTTTCTAACCTTTGTGCAATCATGTGCAATCCATACTGGGCCTAACACCGTCTGAGCCTGCCTCCTGATGTACAGACATATATTTTGAATGTGTACGCTATCCATTCATGTTATCCGGGGATACGGTACCCTTTCTAACCTTTGTGCAATCACGTGCAATCCATACTGGGAGTGAGAACGGCTGGCGAGCTGTTAAGCAAGCTACAGCAGCTGTGGTTTGCACACGTAAGTTTTTCATTTTTTCAGGAATGACGGTTAGGCCTAATTCCGGAACTGCGGTTGACCTGCACTTACTGGGAAATCATTGTTCGCGGGTAATAATTGTCATCAGTGATCCCCATCACTAACGTTGTTCAGCGGGTTATCTGCACCTGTAAGCGACAAACGCTGGCCTTTTCAGTGTAGCGCACATGCAGCCACGGACATGTAATGGCATGACACACCAGTTATTGGCCAATCTCATGTGCCAGAGCCTCACGTGTCCCTCTAGTAAGCCGGACTCGGACCGCGGGGCATGACGGAGTCTCGTTCGTTAACGGAATTAAGCTTGCAATGTGTGCATCTGTTCTGTAGCTGGCATGGTTGAGGTTTCCCAGGTGGAGTCGAATTTAACCGTAGGCTCCACTCCTGGTGGTGCCCTTCTGGACATTCCTTTAAGGTTCAGCTTTGCAACCATACTGCCCACGTAAAACAAACACTTTGCCTTCATGAACGCTGTTTGGAGGGTCATGACTTGTGGGAATAACGCCGCCCAATCAGTTAACCTGCTAGAGAGATCATTCGCTGCTCCCAAGCATGACATCACACTCCCTAGGAAGAAGGTAATGCCACTGTGGCGACCGTACTCCTGGGGGCGACACAAGTGCACTGATGCCCAGCCACTGCTCGATGAATCTGCTGGTACATTGACCCAGACCACTGCATTCCCCTCGCACGCTACAAGGCCTGAATCCGACCCTGATGAAACTCAGGTTACCCTTCCCATATACAGTTCCATCTTACACGGTGACAAAGAGGAAGCTGCAGGTGAAAGTGCAGGTTCGGGCCACCCGCCATCAGACACACCACCGTACTATCAGGGGCCCTGTGCCAGTGCCGTCGCCAACGAGTGGGCCCCCCCTGCTTGCTCAGGATCACAGCACTTGCAAGGTTGAAATACTGTGCAGTGAGATGGAAGATGGGGACGACGAGGAGTCCAGACAAGTACAGGGATTCCCTAGCGAGGAGACTTATTTGATTGTTTTCAATGTTGGGACAGCAATTTTTGGGGAGCACTATACTCTGGAGAATGATAGATGGTGCCCACCATACACTGGAACATTCCAAAGGTGGACATCAGACACTGGAGCAGCATTTACAGGGCCCATTATACACTAGAGCATTAGAAATGGGGCCCATTATGTATGGAGCATTATTTGAGCCCATAAGACAGTGGAGCTTCATCCATGGGGACCAACATATACTGTAGCATTATGTGGGGCTCATTATATACTGTTTCAAACATTATATGGGACCAATGATTCTGTATGGAGAAATAGATGGGCCTCGTCATGAGATGTAAAAAGTGAAGTATTTTTCTTTGTAGTATACCACTATTTCTCTGCTGTATCGGAGCAGCATGAGTTGTGGTATGTGTTAAAGGGGCGCTCTTTCGCCCAGGGCACATGAAAACCTGGAGCCAGCCCTACCCCCCCACAACTTTAGCCAAATAACCCCCATTTTTCAGTTTGTAACTTGTATTATGAAGTTAATTAAGGTTGACAAGCTTAAGTAAGAAGAATTGATGCTTTTGGCATTCAAATGGGCACTGTAGGTGTGTTTCCTGTCCTCTCACTGCCGACTTTTATTCCCCATTGACTTACACTGGGTTTCGTGTTTCGGGACGACCCCGACTTTTCCCTATAATCGGACGATCTTGCTCGACCCGACTTTTGGAAAAGTCGGGTTTCACGAAACGCGACCCTAAAAAACCAAAAGTCGCTCAACTCTATTAAATATGACATATTTGTTTTTTTATTTTAGGGAAAAAAAAGTGTGTGTATGTGTATATGTGTGTGTGTGTGTGTGTGTGTGTGTGTGTATATATATATATATATATATATATATATATATATATATACACACCGGTATTCATTTTTTGCAGCCAACTGGGGGGCTGATTGCCTCTCTAGCAATCCAACAAGCAAATCTCACTGAAATTTTACTTGGTTTTCCAGACTTTATATGGATCTTCAGTATTCCTCTTGACTGCCATTTCTTAATTATATTTTGAACTGAGAAAAGTGCAACTTGAAAACACTTCTCTATATTCTTATAGCGTTCTCTTGCTTTATGGGTCTCCACTATTTTTATTTTCAGAGTGCTAGGCAGCTGATTGGAAGAACCCATGGCTGCTGTTTTCTGGTGCAAGGCTAGAAGAGGAAGAAAAAAAAGTGATCCAGCTGGAGACGGAGCCGGCTGCAATTTACAAAGCTTTATTGGACAACTTTAAAAATATGTTGGTTCTTTAAAAATTTCTTATAGCAAACACCAAGCACACCAGTGAGGAGGATCAACGCGTTTCAACTAAAAAATAGTCTTAGTCATGACTATTTTTTAGTGCTTACCAACTATGCTTAGAGCAGGCTGTTTAAGAAGCATGAAGAACACGAATGGTGTAATTTCTCCTAAGACACATGGAGGAATAATGGCTGCTCTTCCCCTTACAGTGTCATAAACAAGACTATGATGTAACAGGAACAATCCCACAATACATTGCAAATTAAACTAGAATCTATGCATTAAACGGCCAGCAGGTGGTGCTGTTACCTTACAGTATGAAATATTTGAAGGATTAATACACACAAAAATACAATGTCTGTAATAATCGAAGACATAAAAAATGACTAGACCTTCTAGACTGCAATTATATGGCTGGACAGAACATACAGTGTGTCTGTAAAGTCATGGTACAGTTTTGACCAGTCACTGGAAAGCAACAAAAGATGACAGAAATAAGAAATCTGCTCCAAATAAAAGTAAAACTCTCCCAGTTTCATACTTATTCAGTGCAGTTTGATGTGGGCTCCATTTGTTGCCCTACACACATACAAACGATAGTGAAATTCTTGCCACACGAGTAAGAACATCTGGTGTAACAGAGTGAATAATGTCTGATTTTCTCTTTTAAGTGATTAATGTCATTAATACATTCAATATTCACATGTTGCTTCACATAACCCCATAACTGGGAGAGTTTTACTTTTATTTGGAGCAGATTTCACATTTCTATCTTCTTTTGTTGCTTTCATGTGACTGGTCAAAAGTGCACCATGACTTTACAGACACACTGTAATAAAGCAATAGTATACTCCCTGTTCTGATGTAATACATGTAATAATGATTGTCCCACAGCGATCTCCCGTGGAGAGCTGTCACATCGGCAGATGTGACCGCTCTCCAGAGTCACCGGTGTTACAATGACTGCAGGTATCTTCCCACAGTGTATCACTCCGCCATCAGAGGTAATTTGAGTTCAGGCTGTCAAGGCACCGCTGTGTGGGAAAATTCTCACACCGCAATGCCGTAAAGTGAGAGCATGAACTCCAGTGAACCCTCAGTGATAACACTGCAGAAGCCATTGTCTCCTGTCAGTATGTCAATGGAAGCCCTATAGAGCAGATCATCAGAGGAGATGGTAGATGAAGGAAAATAAAATATGATATATCGACATTCATTATTAAACGGATTTTATCAGAACAGGGAGTATACTGTTGGTTTATTATTTTTTTTTTTTTACAGGTGATCGAGGGCGTCGCAGGAAATAGGCGTACAATAAAGATGGGAAACTGTGTTTCGTGTTTTTTTTCATTAAAATACTTTATTCTGGCTGTGTTTTTTAACCCTTTACCAATTGTAGGATTAGTAGTGGATAGGTATCTTATTGACACCTCTCCATTACTAACCAGGCTTGATGCCACCTTACAATACAAATTTGACATCAACCCCACAAACATTACCTCATATGCCACCGCTACACGGCAGTGGAAAGAGAGAGGCTAAGTGCCAGAATTGATGCATCTTCGAGATGCGCCATTTATGGGGTGGCTAGGGGCAGATGTTTGTAGCCAGGGGGGGGCAATAACCATGGTCCCTTCCTAGGCTATGAATATCAGCCCCCCAGTAATTGGCTTTCCATCTCTGGTGCAGAAAATTGCACAAGAGCCCACACCATTTTTTCCATTATTAGAAAAATTAAACATATTGTTCATTACTAAACATCGGCCTTGGTATTATATATCTACAGTATCTATCTATAGATACAGTGGGGCAAAAAAGTATTTAGTCAGTCAGCAATAGTGCAAGTTCCACCACTTAAAAAGATGAGAGGCGTCTGTAATTTACATCATAGGTAGACCTCAACTATGGGAGACAAACTGAGAAAAAAAAATCCAGAAAATCACATTGTCTGTTTTTTTTTCATTTTAGTTGCATATTATGGTGGAAAATAAGTATTTGGTCAGAAACAAAATTTCATCTCAATACTTTGTGATATATCCTTTGTTGGCAATGACAGAGGTCAAACGTTTTCTGTAAGTCTTCACAAGGTTGCCACACACTGTTGTTGGTATGTTGGCCCATTCCTCCATGCAGATCTCCTCTAGAGCAGTGATGTTTTTGGCTTTTCGCTTGGCAACACAGACTTTCAACTCCCTCCAAAGGTTTTCTATAGGGTTGAGATCTGGAGACTGGCTAGGCCACTCCAGGACCTTGAAATGCTTCTTACGAAGCCACTCCTTCGTTGCCCTGGCGGTGTGCTTTGGATCATTGTCATGTTGAAAGACCCAGCCACGTTTCATCTTCAATGCCCTTGCTGATGGAAGGAGGTTTGCACTCAAAATCTCACGATACATGGCCCCATTCATTCTTTCATGTACCCGGATCAGTCGTCCTGGCCCCTTTGCAGAGAAACAGCCCCAAAGCATGATGTTTCCACCACGATGCTTTACAGTAGGTATGGTGTTTGATGGATGCAACTCAGTATTCTTTTTCCTCCAAACACGACAAGTTGTGTTTCTGCCAAACAGTTCCAGTTTGCTTTCATCAGACCATAGGACATTCTCCCAAAACTCTTCTGGATCATCCAAATGCTCTCTAGCAAACTTCAGACGGGCCTGGACATGTACAGGCTTAAGCAGTGGGACACGTCTGGCACTGCAGGATCTGAGTCCATGGTGGCGTAGTGTGTTACTTATGGTAGGCCTTGTTACATTGGTCCCAGCTCTCTGCAGTTCATTCACTAGGTCCCCCCGCATGGTTCGGGGATTTTTGCTCTCCGTTCTTGTGATCATTCTGACCCCACGGGGTGGGATTTTGCGTGGAGCACCAGATCGAGGGAGATTATCAGTGGTCTTGTATGTCTTCCATTTTCTAATTATTGCTCCCACAGTTGATTTCTTCACTCCAAGCTGGTTGGCTATTGCAGATTCAGTCTTCCCAGCCTGGTGCAGGGCTACAATTTTGTTTCTGGTGTCCTTTGACAGCTCTTTGGTCTTCACCAGAGTGGAGTTTGGAGTCAGACTGTTTGAGGGTGTGCACAGGTGTCTTTTTATACTGATAACAAGTTTAAACAGGTGCCATTACTACAGGTAATGAGTGGAGGAAAGAGGAGACTCTTAAAGAAGAAGTTACAGGTCTGTGAGAACCAGAAATCTTGATTGCTTGTTTCTGACCAAATACTTATTTTCCACCATAATATGCAAATAAAATGAAAAAAAAACAGACAATGTGATTTTCTGGATTTTTTTTTCTCAGTTTGTCTCCCATAGTTGAGGTCTACCTATGATGTAAATTACAGCCGCCTCTCATCTTTTTAAGTGGTGGAACTTGCCTATTGCTGACTGACTAAATACTTTTTTGCCCCACTGTATATCTATCTATGGATAGATATATCTATCTACATCTATCTATATCTATCTATAGATATATCTATAGACAGATAAATCTATAGATATATCTATCCATGGATATATCTATCTATAGATATGTGACATGCAGAAATAATGCTAACTGCTTTTGATTCAAAAGCATTCAGCAGCTAGAGGGGTTAACACAGTCACAGGAGACAGGGAGTGGTTAGCAGAGCCCCAGGGGATTATGGGAAACTTGTTGACATTCTGGTAGCAGCCCAAAGGGATGAGGGGTGTATTATCTGTCTCTAAAATACGTTCAGGCAAGTGAACCGTAGGGATACAGGATTCCATTACAGAGTGGAGTTGGATTAATCCTAATACTGCTACTGGAGAAAGTCTATCAGGAGCAGGAAGATAAGTAAGATAAGAAGTTGGGATACAGGGATAATCGCCCTCCACAAACACTCCCCTCTACTTCATCTCAATGTGCTAGCAGAAATGCTGTGTACTGCTGTGCCTGTGTAAAAGGTCTTGATCTGTGCTGAACTGTGCTAACAAAAGAGACTGTTAGTCAATGTGCCTCTAAGAAACAGCTGTACTGTTAAAAAGCCTGTACTTAAGAGACTTGAATTGTACTGAATGTGCTGTGACATTAAACTACTCTGTTCATGTTCATGAGGACTCTATTAGTTGTATCTGTGTGAGCAAGTGAATCCATCTTTTGCCAGAGGAAACTGTGGCATATGGTCACCCTGAATAACGGTTCCCCCAGAGTTCCAAAGAATTCATGAGACTTGCTCTGCTCCTATCTGAACCTAGTGGCGTGCAAGTAATATTGGTGACCTGTACGGGGAACTCTGAGTGGGAGTTAGCGTGTAGATGGAAAAGAGGCAAAGTGGCTAGAAAATAAGCAGACCAGCTCCTCAATTCAACTTTGCTACACCAGTTAAAGGAGACCAGCCCTAAAACAGCACAGTACCTCAACTCAACTCTGATACACCAGTTAAAGGGGACCAGCCATAAAGAAAACTCACTAACAGCAATGGATGTGGAAATACAAATGGACAGGATCAGTGAACTACTTCTTCAGTTAACATATGAAGAATTGAGAGCAGTGGCAGATCATTTAAAGATGTCTGAAGAGCAGATATGTAAAGCATGCTCCTGCAGACAACTTGTAACCACCATTAATACAAAGATGGTTGAGCTGGAGAAGGAAGAAGCTGAAGATGTCATGAGGACATTCCTCCAGGAGCTAACACAGTTTCTAACCGGGTTGAAGTTGGAAGATGGAGGGGCAGCACCAATTACCAAGAGCGGGAATCTTCTTCCGCATACAGAACTTGAAAGAACAGTTCAAAGCTATAACAATAGCCCTGCAGAAATCTACCCAACCCTCTGAACATGTGTCAGACTGATAGAATCTTTAACCTGCTTGGGCTTGATAAATCAGGAAAACAGTACTCTTCAACACTACAAATCACCATAAGGAAAGAGTTCAAGATCCTGGGACAGATTTGAGAGTGTGAGCAGAAAGAGAAGCTGTCTTATATGAACTTGTTGCACCAGATTGATGCAGGATTATTGAAAGGCTACCAGCCAGATGAGATCATTGAGGGGGTGGTGAAGGCGATCAGCCCAGGACTGAACCTCCGCAGTATGATAGAGATGAAAAGTCAATTGACTCTACCACAGCTGAAGATGATTTTAAAAGATCACTATAAAATAGAGAGTCCTTCAGAATTGTTCCACCATCTCATTGACATCTCACAGAACGCTACTGAATCACCCCAAAGTTTCTTTTTCAGAGCGATTGAACTTAAAGATAGACTGTTGTTCACATGTAGAGAAGTAGGGGTGGAGAATTTTGTTTCTGGGCTAGTCCAGAAGAAGTTCTTGAGATCGTTGGGAATGGGCTTAATCAGCAAAGATATTAAGTTACAGCTGAAACAGTACCTAGAAGATCCTGGCATTCTGGAGGAAGTCCTAATTGAAGAAATGAAAGAGGCAGCTGGTTTGGAGTCAGAGAGTGAATAGAAGTTAAAGAAGGGCTCTGCTTCTAAAACCACAAAAAAGAGTCAGCAGAAGTTGGAGACCCCCGGTTGCCAGTCCAAAGATCATGATGAAGACCCTCCAGTACCACCGCTGAAAGTGGATCTTATACCACCAACAAAAGGGAGGACAGCCAGAGCTGACTAGGAAGAAGTAATAGGAGAACTGCGAACTGAGCTGATGGAGGGGAAAGAGTTGATTCTTTCCAGGCCAGACTCTGTTTCTCTCAGACCAAGGAGTGCGTTCCAAAACAGAAGATACCCGGCTTTTGAGGTATGTCAGTTATCAAATCAGAGTGCTGTATGTGTTCACTGTTTAAGATGTGGTGAGGAAGGACATTATGCCAAGGAATGCCAATGGTCACAGTCATTTGGGTTAAAAGACAGGAGGTTGCCAGTGCAGGGTGACTGGTAACTGCGACACAGAGGAGGCTCCAGAAGCAAGTCCAAATCCCACCAACCCCAGAATGGCGCATGAAGTTAAACAGCTACATCACCACTATGCCCAAGTGA
This sequence comes from Dendrobates tinctorius, assembly GCF_039654945.1. Classification (NCBI taxonomy): domain Eukaryota; kingdom Metazoa; phylum Chordata; class Amphibia; order Anura; family Dendrobatidae; genus Dendrobates; species Dendrobates tinctorius. Next base: position 9,047,366 of record NW_027361742.1, read on the forward strand.
GTTCCCATCTAAAACAGCTGCAAGAGACACAGGGGCATCAGTTGCTTAATGACCAGTGCGGAGGTCTAACATCATACTCCTGGGAAGATTCTTCAATCAGTAAAGATAGCCTCATCATCGGTGAAAGGTGCTTTATACAGTGCCAGCTAGATGGACTCCTGGTAAAGGCACTGTGGGACACAGGAGCCCAAGTGAGCCTTTTAAATGAAGAATGGAGATTATGCCACTGGCCATATACCTGCTTTTGGTCACTAAAGGAACTCCATGACAAAGCAGTCAAGCAGACCAAAATTCCTTTCATAGGCTGGGTGGAAGTGACTTTCCAACTCTGGGCCACGAAGAACTGCAACACCATCGAGCTTTTGGTACCTTTTCTCGTGACTAGTGATCAGAACATGGCAGAGGATCCTATCCTGGGTTATGATGAAATCAGTGGTCATCACGAAACACAAGTCAGGGACACTAATGGTGGATGCAATTGCTATATCGTTCGCCTTACCCAATGCTGTGGCAGAAGACATGATTCATAGAGTAAAGAAAGCACAGCATACCATGGACCTGAAAGAAGTCAAGGTAGGCCTGAGGTGTGGAGTCCAGGTAGAACCGGGAAGAAAGGTCCAAAAGAGGCTGTTCGTGCTAAAAGACTCATCTGAACTTCCAGAAGGCCTAGTTCAAGGTGAGAATGTGCTTACTATTCCTAGTAGTGGTTTTGCCTGAGTGACAGTGCCAGTGATGAATACCATGAAACATGAAATTAGAATGGATCCAAAGACTGTGTTGGGTCACATAGAAACTGTCAAAGTGGTATATCCAGCCGGTGTGAGACCTGCCAGTGGTCTACTGTGACTTCAGTCGTCTCACCAAGGAACAGGAGTTGCCAAGTGGAGGAAATTGCACGACCCACCTTGGGATCTTGGGATCCCATGGTACCCCTGGAATACTTGTGTGCTGAAGATCTAGCGGTGGCAAAACAGATGCTGAGAGAAGAGAGTCATGCACTCTAAATATGACTCTGATATAGGCTGTATTCTGTTGTTGCAGTTGAAAATTAATTTGAAAGACATGACCCCAGTGACCGAAAGTTACATGGCGGTGCCGAAACCATTACACTGTGAAGTAAAAGAATATTTACAAAATCTAATCAACAGAGGTTGGGTCCAAAAGTCGAAGTCGTCTTTTTCCTCTCCTATTTTCTGTTTTAGGAAGAAGGACGGAATGTTGAGACTCTGCTGTCTAAACCAAAAGTCAGTACCTGATCGACACCAGATACCAAAGATCCAAGATACGCTGGATAGCCTATCAGCAAGTATCTGGTTCTCTGTACTCAATCAGGGTAAGGCATATCACCAAGGGTTTGTCGAGGAGTCCATTAGACACTTGACAGCATTCATCACACCATGTGGATTATATGAGTGGATCCACATACCATTTCGGCTCAGTTCAGCTCCAGCAGAATTCCAGAGGAGCATGGAGACATCTTTAGAAGGATTGAGGGACAATATCTGTTAGCCATACTTGGAAGACAATGTGGTACAAAGCAAAACCTTCCAAGAGCATGTTGAACAAGTGAGGACTGTACTTCAGCGGTATCACCAACATGGAGTTAAGCTGACCCCAAAGAAATTTGAACTGTTCAAAAGGCAAGTCCGATTTCTAGGAAAAATTGTGTCCATGGACCCAGCAGAAATTGCCCCAATACTGGCCTTAAAAGATAAGCAGCCTTCTACTGTCAGGGAGGGGAGGCAGATCATATGATTCCTCTACTACTATCATACTTATATCCAGAACTTCTCCAGGATTGCTGCTCCATTATATCTCCTCTTGTGGATGATGACAGTCAGCAACACCCATGGAAAAAAAAGAATGCGGGCAGGACCGGACTTAAAAGAAACTATTCCGTTTTATCCCAGCAGCCCTTTGACTGGACATCAGTAGTGTTGATCATTCCGATACTGCAATATCGGGTATCGGCCGATATTCGCGGTATCAGAATTCCGATACTGAGTTCCGATACTTTTAGTATATCGAATACCAGAATCGGAAGTTCCAATAATGCAATGAGCCAGATTGATTTTATTCAGCCAATGAGGATCCTAAGAAGTGTGGGCACATCCTGTTAGAGCATGTTCAGCATGTAACTACTGGCATGGCTGTGATTGGCTGCTGAAATGATGTCATGATGCACTATAAAAGCCGCCGCCGCCATTTTGGGTTCACTCGGCTGTGAATTCAGTTAGGGATAGGACGCTGCTGTTCTGAGGGACTGTGTGACCTAGCGATTTGCTATATTATGCTTTACCCAGGCTACTTTATCAACCGCTGTAGCTTTCTTTTGCCTTGCAGCGCTGTTCACGGCTGTCTGCGAGGTCTCTGTGTGTGAGTGCAGCTCACGCTGTAGTGTGTTCCGCAGCCACCCACCTCTGGGTGTAGTCCACTCAGCGTGAGTCACTGCCTCATACATTTGTCCTCTTTTGCATTAGTGCAGCTCATTTTTCCTGATTTCTCCTATTAGTGTGGCTCCATCCATATCCAGCTAGATTGCTTGAAAACACTATATAGGAGTAGATAGAGGAGCTTTTCTGCAGCCTTGCAGCGCTGTTCACGGCTATCTGCAAGGTCTCTGTGTATGAGTGCAGCTCACGCTGTAGTGTGTTCTGCAGCCACCTCCAGTTGAAGTCCACTCAGCGTGTGTCACTGCCTCATACATTGTCCTTTTTTGCATTAATTCTGCTCATTTTTCCAGATTTCTTCTATTAGTGTGGTTCCATCCGTATCCAGCTAGAATATTTGCAAACACTATATAGGAGTAGATAGAGGAGCCTTTCTGCTGTCTTGTGCCCTGCAGCCCCAGCCAGATTAGCATTAGCCTATTTTTTGGATCCTCTTCTATTGCATTGTAGGTTACCTTCCTGCATTGTAATAGCTACAAAAAGTTTGTGATACTATCGGTTTTACATCTTTGGGCACATCCAGTGTCTTTTTGTGAAAAAAAAAGTTAATAAAGTTCACCAAACACTCCACTTTACAGTTGTGTAGGCCACATTAGCTCATATTAAAGTCTAGTCCACACTTTATAAAATTAGTGTTTCTTATACCTGTTAGCAGCTGTTTAGGAATAAGCACACTAAGCGGGCACCAGTGACTCGGCATCCCCCAGTTTTCCCCGGGAACAGTCATTTATGCGCAGGTTTGTAGGAGCTCACCGTACCCCACTGCTGCAGGACGAACAAATTGAAGCCATTGTCGGATGGATGGATGGCAGCTAACGCATCAACTTCAATTAGTTTCAGATCCTCTCAGGTCCAGAGCACTGAAGAGCACCCATCTGTCTCTTCACTAGTGTTGAGCGATACCATCCGATACCGTGAAGTATCGGATCGGATTGGATCGGACCGATACCCAAAAAGTATCGGGTATCACCAATTCCCATACCAAAAACCCAATTCAAGTCAATGGGACAGAAATATCGGAATTAAAAAAACCTTTCTTGTACATCCAGTTCAGGAGGGGGGAAGAGTGTGGGCGGTGCGTGGGCGGACACTGTGCGTGTCTGTGTGTGCCGGCCTCTTGGGGGTCTGTGCGGGCCTCTTGGGGGTCTGTGCAGGCCTGCCGGGGGTCTGTGTGCGGCCTGCCGGGGGTCTGTGCGGGCCTGCCGGCAGTCTGTATGGGCCTGCCGGGGGTCTGTGCGGGCCTGCCGGGGGTGGTGTGTGTGTGTGTGCAGGCATCGTCCAATGGGACTACAAGTCCCATCGGGCTATGCCTGCTACAATGATTGACACATTAGCCAATGATGGAACAGTAGTAGTCCCATCATCCGGCTAATGTGTTGAATGTAAAAAAAAAAATAAAAAACATACATACTACATATATACTACATTCATAAAATATACATACCACATACATACTTCATATATACTACATTTATACAACATACATACTACATACATACTTCATATATACTACATTCATACTACATACATACTACATATATACTACATTCATACAACATAAATACATACTACATATATACTACACTTATACAACATACATACTATATACTACATTCATACAACATACATACTACATTCATACAACATACATACATACTACATGCTACATACATACTACATATTTACTACATTCATACAACATACATATATACTACATTCATACAACATACATGCATAGTACATACTACATACATACTACATACATACAACATACATAAAACATGCTACAGACATACAACATACATACTCCATACAATATATTCATACATTCATACAATACATACATATAGACATACAGTACATATAACATAGAGTACATACACACCATCACTTGTCACTTTGATCCCCGAAGCCAGTGTCATCTTTAAAAAATATTAAAATAACAAACAACCGATATACTCCCTGATCCGCAGAAATCTACGAGTGTCCCACGACGATCTCCCGTGGAGAACAGCAGCATCAGCTGATGCCACCGCTCTCTAGGGGCCCGAGGAATACAATGACGGGAGGTAGGCATCCTTCCGCACTATATTCCTCCGCCACTGTAAAAAAAATAGTCTCTAGTCTCACTTTTGGCATTGCTGTGTGAGAAAGTTTCCACGCAGCTTTTGCCATAAAGTGAGACCAGTGAACTATAGTAACCTCTCAGTGATGCACTGCAGGAGATCGTCGTGAGACACTCGTGGATTCCTGCGGATCAGGGAGTATATCGCTTGTTTGTTATTTTAATATTTTTTAAAGATGACATCGGGGATCAAAGTGACAAGTGATGGTGAGTATGTACTCTATGTTATATGTACTGTATGTCTATATGTATGTATTGTATGAATGTATTGTATGTAGTATGTATGTTGTATGAATGTAGTATATATGTAGTATGTATGTAGTATGCATGTTGTATGAATGTAATATGTATGTATGTTGTATGAATGTAGAATATATGTAGTATGTATGTAGTATGCATGTTGTATGAATGTAGAATGTAGTATGTATTATGTATGTATGTTGTATATATGTAGTATGTATGGTTTTTTTTGTTGTTTGTTTGTTTTTTGTTTTTTTTACTTTCAACACATTAGCCGGATGATGGGACTACTACTTTCCCATCATTGGCTAATGTGTCATTCACTGTCATTGTAGCAGGCATAGCCCGATGGGACCCATCGGACGATGCCTGCACACACACACAACCCCCGGCAGGCCCGCACAGACCCCCGGCAGGCCCGCACAGATCACGCATCATGATGCGCACAGACCGCGCATCATGATGACATCATTTCAGCAGCCAATCACAGCCACAACACTGGCTCATTGCATTATGGGAACTTCTGATTCCGGTATCCGATATTGTAAAAATATCAGTACTCGGTATCGGAATTCTGATACAGCGAATATGGGCCAATACCCGATATTTGCATTACCGGAATGCTCAACACTACTCTTCACCCCCTGCCAAATTGCCCAGGTAGTCAGAGAGCCCTGGACAGGAGCCATCTCTACTTCTGTTCTCTGAATCTGTTGGCTTGGAAAGAGGGGGCCAGCCAAGCAGCATTCGAGAATTTGAAGAGGTAGTATGCAGTGATGCGCAACAGCTTTGTCTCTCTGAATCTGAAGAGGCGGGTGGGCCATTGCCTATGGTCAGCACACCTCAGTACACATCTGATAATGAGACTCAGGTGCAACTTTCTGGTGCGCACTGTGCTGTCGAGACTACCCAGGAGAAGCAGTCGTTTGAAGAGGGTAGTGTAGATGATGAGGTCCTTGACCCATCATGGCGTGAGGTACAGGAAGGTGGTGGGAGCAGCTCTGAGGAAGAGATTCCCTGAACGGCCAAAAAAGGAGGGAGAGGGAGGGGGCCAACTCGGTTGCCTGTAGCCTCCACTTCGGCACCTATTAGGAGCATGCCTCTTCCAAAACCCAAAACGGGCGCTCCCAAGACTTGCAGTGCCTGGTCCTTTTTTGACACAGTTGCAGATGACATTTGCTTTGTCAAATGCAAGCTGTGTAATCAGAAAGTGAAAAGAGGGAAAAGTGTCAGCAACCTCGATACCACAAATATGTGGAAACATGTGCGGACCAAGCACATGGTGGAGTTACAAAGACACACTGAAGACCTAGGCCAACCTACAGCGCCACCTACCACCTCTTCAGTTCATGTTGTAGCCTCTTCCTCCAGCTCACACACAGCTGGTTCGGCTTCCTCACAGGATCACCGTGGCAGAACCTCTGACACTGTTGTCCAGAGACACAGTGTCATTCCACCCACAGCACCATGTTCCCTGTCATCCTCACACTCCCAGGCCAGTCTACAGCTATCGGTAGCACAGGCATGGGAGAAAAGGCACCCATACTCGGCAAACCACCCCGGAGTGAATGCTGACATTGCAAAACTACTGTCCCTTGAAATGCTCTCATTCAGGCTAGTGGAGACTGACACCTTCCGTAACTTCATGGCATTGGCAGTCCCACAATAAAACGTGCCCATCCACTTTTATTTCAGCAGGCAAGCCATCCCTGCCCTGCAAAAGCATGTGGAGGAAAAAATTAAACATGTGCTACTAAACGCCGTCAGTAGTAAGGTCCACCTGACCACTGATGCGTGGACCAGTAACCATGGACAGAGATGATATCTTTCCCTCACTGCCCATTGGGTAAATGTTGTGGAGCTGGGTACAGATCTTGAGTGTGGCGTTGTACGTGTTCTGCCAACTGCAAGGATTTCAGGAATCCAGTCTGTACACATTGACTCCTCCTCATAATCCAGTTCCTCTGAATCAGTGCTGCAGGAGCCGTCACATTCTACCTCTACATGGACCGGTGAACGCTTACCTGTTACGACCGATATGAGCACAGCCGTGGCCAAACGTCATCAGGCCGTATTGAAATTCATTTCTTTGGGGAATCGAAGCCACACAGCGCAGGAGCTCTGGGATGCCATCAAGCAAGAGAGCGACATGTGGTTTGTGCCAGCGAATCTCCAGCCAGGCATGGTAGTGTGTGACAATGGCCGAAATCTGGTGGCAGCTCTGGGCCTAGGCAGCCTCACTCACATCCCATGTCTGGCACATGTGCTCAACTTGGTCGTGCAGAGTTTTTTGAGGGACTATCCGGATCTTGATGCACTGCTGCACAAGGTCCGCATTGAGTGCACTCACTTGCGACGTTCCAGCATGGCAAGATCGCGCATTGCAGCTCTGCAGTGCCGATTCCACCTTCCGGAACATTGCATCATATGTGACCTACCCACCAGGTGGAATTCAACGTTACATATGTTGGAGCCGTTGTGTGAGCAGCAGGCAGCACTAATGGAGTACCAGCTGCATCAGGCGCAAACAAGTCGCACTGAGTGCCATTCACACCTCACCACCACTGAGTGGGCCTCTATGAAGGACATCTGCCATGTTTTGCGTGCCTTCAATGATTCCACGCGGATGGCGAGTGCAGATGATGCACTAGTCGGCATGACTATCCCCCTTATCTGCCTGCTTGAAAAAACACTGCAAGCACTAAGGGAGGAGGTTGTGGAAGAGGTGGAGGATGAGGAGTCACAAATGCCATCTGCTTCTGGACAGTCTGCGCAATGTGGTTCCTCACAAAGGCCTAGGCAGGGGACACTTTGTGAGGAGGATGAGGAGGAGTCAATGGAGGAGGAAGACATCTGTCCAGAGGAGAGAGGTACACAATGCTCTAGTAGTCAGTATGTAGAGCGAGGGTGGGGTGATGCAGAGCAGGCAGAGATGACGCCTCAACCAGGGGACAGCGTTTCTTGACCAGTTGGCAGTCTGCTCACACGGTTGATTTCATGCTGCAGTGCCTGATAAATGACCGCCGCATCGCCCACATTCTCAACACGGCTAATTATTGGGTGTACACCCTCCTAGATCCTCACTACAGGGACAACTTACAAAGCCTCATAACACTGTTGAACCGGGAGCGTAAAATGCGGGAGTACCAAGACACACTGGTGCATTCCATCATGTTCTCCATTCTACCTGAGAGCAGTGCTGCTAATGCTTTACAAAGCAGCTCAGTGCGTCGACGCAGTGGAGGAAGCTCTGCACAAAGATGGAGCAGAAGCAGCGCCTCAGCACAAGGCAAGACCAGTATGGCCCAAATGTGGCAAAGTTTTGTGTCCCCGCCACAAATATCTACACCATCACAGACGGCTCCAGTCAGCAGGTGGCAACGTTTCCGTCAGATGGTGACAGACTACATGTCTTGCCCTCTCAGTATTCTCCCACACGGCTCTTCCCCCTTCAAGTTTTGGGTCTCTAAGCTGGATACGTGGCCAGAGCTTAGCCAGTATGCATTGGAGGTGCTGGCTTGCCCTGCTGCTAGTGTATTATCGGAACGCGTCTTTAGTGCCTCAGGTAGGGTACTAACAGACCGTCGCTTGCAACTATCCTCCGATAACATTGACCGGCTTACTTTTCTGAAAATGAACAAGGCCTGGATCTCACAGGAATTTGCCAGTCCTCTTCCACATTAAATAATTTTTTGGCAACAGTATCCAGGTCTCCTGTTGTGTTCATGTTTCTAACAACTGAACTGTAATCCCTGTGCTCCAACACCGCCAGTTGTTGCTCAGAAGTGTCTTTGGCATGGGTACTCCCTCCTGCCCAGCCTGGTTCCAGCATGCCAGCTGTTTCCGGGTAGTGTCAACGTCACTTTGCCTCCAATACATTGTACTGTCGTGTTGCGGTTCAGTTAGCCGACTCTATGGTGCCTGCAGTTTAGGTGCTTCCTATGTGGGCTGCGGGATCTGGCAATGAAGGCTGGTTCCGTAGTGCCAATAGGACAAGCTCCCCCCTGTATGACTGTGGGTTCGGTAACTCTGGCCGGCTCACGGCCTTGCAACTTTTTTTTCATGTGTACCTTCTGCTGCCTATCTGAGTTCCAGTACCATTAGCTGGTTCTTTGGAAGTCAATCTTGAATATGTCCCCCTGGGTTCCCGTAACGTCATCTGGTTCCAGGCAGAGCCTTTGGCTTAGGTGCCTCCTTCTCGGTATTCGAGTTCCACCAATGTCTGCTGGTCCTTGGTAGTACTTTCTGGCACAGGTACCTCCTGCTTAGTAACCGGGTTCCAGTACCATCAGCTGGTCCTCGGTAGTTCCATTGGCTCTTGTACCTTCGGCTACCCATCCAGGTTCCAGTGTCATCAGCTGGTTCTCAGCAGTTCCTCAGCCTTCTTGTACCTTCTGCTACATTTCCAAGTTCAAGCTTTTTGAAATGGTTTTTGGTAATCACTCTGGATCTCCCTGACGACGACCCTAAAGACGACGACGACCCTGAAGACCACCCCGAAGAAGACGACCCCGAAAACGACGACTCTGGAGACGACGACCCTGAAGACCACCCCGAAGAAGACCAAGAAGATGACCCGGAAGTGGATGAAGGAGAAAGTGTGGGAGAAGTAAAAAAGAAGGTGAAGAGCATGGAAGTAGTGAAACATAAATATCTATCAAAATATAAAAAAGCTTAACATAGTCAATATCTTTGTTACTCCGAACGTCTTAAAAAAAAAAATAATTCCTACTGTTCCATTTGATTGGGCTAAACCTCTATGCCTTTGACGTCGCCGTCACCTCCCCCAATACATTCTACAGTATTCTTAGTTGTTTTCCTTCATGTAGAATTAACCTGCAAGGAAAGTAAGGGTTTATTTTCATTCCGATATTTGTGTCCCATTGACTTGCATTGGTTTCTGGTATCGGAATCGGCGATATCCGATATTTTTGGGGTATCGGTCAAATCCGATATTTCCCGATATCGGAAGGTATAGCTCAACACTAGACATCAGACCACTAGGAGATATTGTAACAACTAGTGGATTACCTGGTGAAACCACCTATATTGGGATATACTGACTTTAACTTACCATTTGTTCTTCATTGTGATGCTTCTCAAGTTGGACTGGGAGCTGCCCTGTATCAGCATCAAGATGGGAAATTGAGAGTCATCAGTTATGGCTCCAGAACATTGACAAACACCTAGAGAAATTACCATCTACATTCAGTAAAATTGGACTTCCTGGCATTGAAATGGGCTATCTGTGAACGATTTAGAGATTATCTCTATTACAGCAAAGAGTTTGAGGTTTACACGGACAATAATCCCTTGACCTATGTTTTCACTACAGCCAAACTGAATGCAATGGGTCAGAGATGTGTAGCTGAACTAGCTGACTTTAATTTCAGTATTAAGTACAGGCCAGGGAAATGCAATGCGGATGCTGACGGATAGTCGAGAATGCCACTAGAGCCTGAGGAGTTCATGCAAGAATGCTCAGAGGAAGTCAGTCTGGAAACTATTGAGTGCCCTACCCAAGCAGTACAAGCTCGTCAAGAGGAAGACACACCATGGTGGTGTCCGTTGATGGTGGAAACTGCCGTAAAAGCGAAAGAACGAGATCACACCCTGTTCGCCATTTACCTTTTTGAATGTAAAAATATGTTGGAATAGTTAGCGATTGCCATGTCGCATTTGGAGAGCGCTTGATGTGCCTTAACATTGGACACTCCCCAAAAGTGACACCATTTTGGAAACTAAACCCCTTAGGGAAATTATCTAGATGTGTATTGAGTACCTTGAACCCACAAGTTTATAACGTAGAGCCGTGGAAATAAAAAAATTACATTTTTCCCAAATAGCTCCAAATTTAGCATTTGCGTAAGGGTAAAAGGAGAATTTTTACCATACAATTTGTTGTGCAATTCCTCCCGAGTACGTTGATAACCAATATGTGGAGGAAAACAACTTTTTGAGCACACGGCAAGGCTTTGAAGGGAAGGATTGCCAATTGACTTTTGAAATGCAAAATTTGATGGAGTAATTATCGGACGCCATGTCACGATTGAAGAGCCCCTGATGTGCCTAAACAGTGTAAACTCCACACAATTGACACCATTTTGGAAACTAGCCTTTTGGGCTTATTAAATAGCTCTTTTTTCCCACTACAAATGATGTGCTGCTTCCAATTTTTCTGATTTTCTAGATTACCATATTTTGAGAGCTATGATTTTTTCATATTTCGGCCAATAGTCATGTGTGTGTTTCTTTTTTTGCGGGACAAGCTGACTTTTCTATTGGTATCATTTTGGGCTCATGAAGTTTTTTGATTGCTTTCTATTCCGACTTTTGGGAGACAGAATGAATAAAAACCAGCAATTCAGGAATTGCTTTCTTTTTATACCGCTCCATGTGTGGTAAAATTGGTAAGGCAGCTTTTTTCTTTGGGTGAGTATGATTACAGCGATACATTATTTTTATTGTTTTTTTATGGTTTGGCGCTTTTACACAATAAAAACTATTTTATAGAAAAAATAATTATTTTTGCATCAAATTATTCTGAGAGGTATAACTTTTTATTTTTCTGCTGATGGAGCTGATTGGCAGCTTGTTTTCTCCGGGACAAGATTACGTTTTCAGCGGTACCATTTTTATTTACAGCCATCTTTTTGATCGCATTTTATTGCACTTTTTGTTCGGAGGTATGATTATAAAGTATTGTTTTTTTGCGTCTTTTTTTATGATGTTCACTGAAAGGGTTAACTAGTAAGACAGTTTTCAGAGCGGGTCATTACGGACGCAACGATACTAAATATGTGTACTTTATTATTGTTTTTTTTTCATTTCTATAAATAAATGTATTTATTGGAAAAATATTTTGGTTTTTTCTTGATTTATTAATTTTTTAAAAATATTTTTACACTTTGTAATTTTTTTTTACCTTTTTACATTACCCCAGCATGGGACATTACTATATAACATGAGATCGCTGATCTGATTCTCTGCACTGAGAGCGATCTGACAGGCAGATGAGGAGGAATGGGAGCGCTTGCTTAGAGCAGGCACTCACAAGCCACCTTACCTGCAGGACCCCAAAGGATCCAGCCACCATCTTGGAGCCGGGGGTCTTCATGGAGACCATCAGGACAACGCAATCCCTGCGTGATGCTTCTCTATTCCAATGTCACTGCTGACTGCTGAATCAGAGGGGTTAAATGCCCACTATCGGTGCTACCACTGATTGTGGGCATTGCTGTGGGGTGTCATCTGTCACAACTGACACCCTCACCAGGTTGCCGCTGTGCTCAGTGTGATGTTGTACGATCCATGCGCCGTACTAGTACTGCTCTTTGCGGGAATGCATCTCCCACAGAGCAGTACTAGTACAGCACATGTCATGAAGGGGTTAAAGAAAACCTGTCAGCAGGAATTTGCTCAGTAAACTGCAGACACTGTCAGATTGGCACTGTTATACTGATTAAAAGGACATCTTGGATGATGAAATGCATTTTGTGGTTGTTATTTAATCTGTATTTGTAGTTTTCAGTTAATGAGATTCTCATGCTCCGGGGCAGGGCTGTGGATGGTGCTTCATGTGTTGCAATGCTAACAAGATCATTCACTTCACTTGAAGTGATATAATGACACTCACAGTGTAGGACAGACTAAGTGCAACACAAAGAGATAAGGGGAAGAAGCTCCCAACGCTAGGGAAGCCAAGAGTGGAGACTCCTAGGCGTATCTAACGTCACCCTGTCTGCTCTAAGAGACCCTAAATAGGTTCCGCACCTATCACCAAGCAGGATACCTAATCCCTGTCAGACCCTAGCGGAAAGCCCTGCTTAGGGAAGGGAGGGTTGAACATTGGTCAAACTCCTCTAACGCTGCAGACAGCTAGGATATACAAAACAAGGGGAAACTTAGCTTGAGTAGACTCAGAGAGAAACACCGTCGTCCTTCAAACTCAAAAGAGGACACTAGCTGACTGCTGTAGCTCCAAGCCTCAACAGGGAAGTGCAAATAGAAAATAACACCTGCAACTCCCAACAGGAAGTTTGAAGTTATAAACACCCAGATCCAGATGACACCATTAAGGCCGGAGGTGGCCACTAGTCTGCTTGGCCAACCGCTGAGACCTTCTGCAGCCAGATATAGTGTGATTGTCTGCAGCCTCTGACACACCCATGACATTGACATATAAAGCGTGGTTCAGCTGAGGTTGTTGACAGAAAATTTCAATTGTGAGAGGAAGATGTTTCATGACACCAAGCGCTCTCTTCCTCACTTAACTTGAATGAAAATGTTTCTGGTGCAATTGGAATTAACTGTTCTTCTCTATGTGGTACTGAGCATATTGCAGATGGAATATTTGGATCCTGAAAAATCAATTTCTTCCTTGAAATTCCTTTCCTGATGGGGGGCACCATGCTGAAATAGCAATTGGTAGTTTCAATGGCTGAATTTCTCTAGATTATTGGGACTGCAAAAATAATAGATTGCCTCTTCCCATGCAACCATTGGATAAGATGTGATGCCCATGTATTGCAGCATATGTGTGGAGCCCAACTCTTTTCCTGCTCTCCGATTCTGCAGCCAAATTACAGGTTTTAGGCTTTACTTGTCGTAGAAGTTTCGCATTTGTGATGCAAAAGTGACTTCTCTGCATATATAGCAAAAACTATCCACTTTGTTAATTGTGAGAATCATGTGGGAATAGTGGATGAGGGCAGGTATATCTCGCCCAGATTCCTTTCCTATGTGGCCTAGTCTGGTCAGTATCGCACCTGCTTACTAATGAATAATGGGAGGTGGATATAAAAGGATGCCAGGTGGTTGTGTGAGTGTCTCAGCCTGGGAACACAGAGAGCCTGTCTGTGTGAGAGACACACGTGAGTGAAAGCAGTGCCCACTGCAACTGTGGTTTGGCTGGACGGGAGAAGCCCGCCAGTTGGTAGTTAGGTTGTACTTTGTTTAGTTAGTGCCAGACAGGCAAGGATTTGTTTTATGTTTTATTTCTTTATGCATTGCTTTCACCATTAATAAACCTGACCCAGTGTCAGTTATACCCGAATCCCAGCTCTGCGCCTGAGTTTCATGCTGAACGCACGTGACCTTTGACCCCAGCAAAGGCGATCCCGGAGTGTTTTATCACATTGTGGTGGAAAATGCGGGCATCACGTTGAAAGCATGAGCATGGAGGACGTGGTGAAAGCGCTGGTACAGTCCACCGCCGTCCAACAAGAAGCTAATCTGGTGATGATGGCCCAGCTGAAGAAGTTGGTGGACATGACAGCTACCGATCGTTCGCTTCTCCAGCAGGTGGCACAGCGCCTGGCAAGCCTACATGAGGTTAACCTGGAAGCCGAGTCGAGAGTGATTCACATGAGTCGGTACTGGCAGAAGATGACGACCGAAGATGACGTCGAGGCATACCTGACCACGTTTGAACGGACGGCGGTGCGAGAAAAATGGCCGAAGGCACGATGGGCTGGCTTGATTGCCTCGTTTCTTTCCAGTGAGGCCCAAAAGGCTTATTATGACTTAGAGCCTGAAGCTGCGCAGGACTTTGACAAACTGAAAGCCGAGATCTTGGCCCGGCTGGGAGTGACGACCGCTGTCCGTGCACAGAGAGTGCATCAATGGACTTATCAGCCGGATAAACCACCGCGGTCACAGATGTTCGACCTGATCCACGTGACGAAGAAGTGGCTACAACCCGAGGTGCTGACAGCACCAGAGATAATCCAGAGAGTCGTCATGGACAAGTACCTGAGAGCTCTACCGCCAGCCCTGAGGAAGTGGGTAAGCCATGGAAATCCTACGACGGCAGATCAACTAGTGGATCTGGTTGAACGTTACTCCGTGGCGGAAGGATTCCGAGACGACGCTACCCCACCTCGTTCTTCATCGTCTCCACGTGGAACCGGTAAGACTGTTCCAGGGAGTAGGGGAGATGGAAAAATCTCTAAGACAGTGGGGGAGGAAAACGGGACTGCCCGCACTGCGAGGCCGAGAGTAACGAACTATGGTCTAAGCAAGGGGCCCGTTAGGTGTTTCCGCTGCCAAGAGATGGGAAACATTGTTGCGAACTGTCCACTCACTACTGAACCCATGCAGTGCGACGTCACAGACTCTAAAAACCGCATGTCTATGGTTGTACGGGTAGTGAGTGTGAATGCTGGTCAAAAGGAGGTGGAAAAACACTTGTGTGATTTAACTGTTGATGGAAAAAATGTGGTGGCATTGTTAGACTCGGTAAGTGTGGTGACTCTGGTGAAGGCTAGTCTGGTGTCAGCCCCGACTGGACCAGCAGACAAATTTTCTGTAACGTGTGTGCATGGAGACACCTGTTCGTACCTCACCACAGTCATATGCATTACTACTTCCTATGGGTCTGTGCAACATAAAGTGGGACTCGTCCCGGCGTTATTGCGTGATGTTATCCTGGGCTGGGATTTTCCCCACTTCTGGCAATTGTGGGAGAATCAGTTGATACCCCAGGGTAATAGTGTACATTCTTCTCCCAGGGCACGTGTGGGTCCCGAACCCCTGGAAGAGGTCTCCCCGGAAGACTCGGGGGAAGAGTCTGCTGGAAATGACCTGCAGTTCCCGTTTTCAGTCATGGCGGGTGATACGGAGAATGGCGGGTGATACGGAGGAGACCAGGGAAGAGGAGGAGGCCGACAGCCGTCCACCTCCCCGTTTGCCGGATTTAGAAGTTCAGAAAGATGACTTCCAAAGCGAGCAAATAAAGGATCCTATCCTTTCTCAGGCTAGGACAAATGTAAAAGTGATAAATGGGGTACCCGTAGAACCTGGCTCTAGGCTGGCATATCCTTACATGGTTCTGGAGAATGATTTACTCTATCAGATAGAGAAAAAGGGGGAAGACACGGTGCAACTATTAGTCGTGCCAAAACCCTACCGGCGGAAGGTGCTGGACCTGGCCCATGGACATGTGATGGGAGGTCACCTGGGAGTCCAGAAAACCACCGAAAGGATATTACACTGCTTTGTTTGGCCAGGCATGCATCACGATATTCGTGTATATTGTGAGTCTTGTCCTGACTGCCAAGCCTCTGCGCCTAAGCCCCGGTTCTGTAGCCCTTTGGTACCCCTACCTATTATTGAGGTCCCGTTTGAAAGGATTGGGATGGATTTAGTTGGGCCCTTCCACGGTCTGCACGTGGACACCAACATATCCTGGTCATCTTGGATTATGCCACTCGTTGCCGGAGGCCATCCCTTTGCGTAACACGGCCACTAAGACAATTGCCAAGGAACTGGTGCATGTGTTTAGTCAGGTCGGTATACCAAAACAGATACTCACCGACCAGGGGACCCCCTTTATGCCCAGGGTAATGAAGGAGCTCTGCCGGTTGTTACAAATCGAACCGTTACGCACATCCGTGTATCACCCTCAAACAGACGGGTTGGTCGAACAGTTCAATAAAACTCTGAAGCAGATGCTGAGAAAGGCGATAGATAAGGATGGGAAGAACTGGGACTATTTACTTCCATATTTGCTTTTTGCCATCAGGGAAGTGCCCCAGTCTTCCACGGGGTTCTCGCCTTTCGAGTTGTTGTATGCCCGACGTCCTCGCGGACTGTTAGACGTCGCCAAAGAATCCTGGGAGGGTCAGGTCACTCCGTTTAAAACGGTGATAGATCACGTCACACAAATGCAGGACCGTATTGCGGCTGTTATGCCTATAGTCAAAGAACACATGATGGAGGCTCAAGGAGCCCAAAAAAGAATCTATGATAGGGGCACCAAGATCCGTACGTTTGCACCCGGAGATAGGGTGTTGATCCTGGTCCCCACGGTGGACAGTAAGTTCCTGGCAAAGTGGCAGGGCCCCTTTGAGATTAAGGAAAGAGTTGGTGAAGTAAACTACAAAGTATACCAGGCAGGTAAACGGAAACCTGAACAGATGTATCATGTAAATCTGATAAAACCCTGGAAAGATCGGTCTGCCTTGTCAGCGGAGCTGGCCCGTCCCGTCTGCTCGCATACCGTACCGGAGGTATGGATTGCAGAGATTCTCTCGGAGCGGCAAAAGACTGAGGTAAGGCAGTTTCTACTTCACAACCAAAAGTTTTTCTCAGAAAAACCCGGGCAGACTATGCTAATGAAACATAACATCGTAACGGAACTTGGTGTCACTGTTCACGTGAAACCCTACAGAATTCCGGAAGAGCGCCGTGAAGCCGTTTCCCAAGAAGTGAAGGCAATGTTAGAGTTAGGTGTCATTGAGGAATCGCACAGTGCTTGGTCCAGCCCGATTGTGTTAATTCCTTAGGCTACTTTCACACATCAGTTTTTTGCCATCAGGCAGGATCCGGCTATTTTTAGAAAAAACGGATCCGGCATAAATTTTGGAGAACTGTAGAACCAGATCCGTTTTTCTGCCGGATCCGTCTAGCAGGTTATATCTGTTTCCTGGGGGCTGGCCAATTGGATCTGAGCATGCGCAGACTTAAAAAAACGGATCCGGTGGCTGGATCCATCTTTTTCTGGATCCGGCGCATTCCGGCGCCCATAGACTTTCATTGTGGCAAAAAGCCGGAAGCGTCAGATCCGGCGCTTCCGGCTTTTTCGCCTGAGACAAAAAACGTTACAGTAGCCATTTGCCATGGTCCCTGTGTGTCTGGACGCAGATGTTACCGCAAGGCGAACCCATAACACACGTGACCCTGGATACAGCGCCTCCAGTGGGGCGAATTTAAATAAAAAGGGGGACCTGGGAAACATTAACAGTGGTGGGCCCTGCGATAGGGAAAAGGGAATTGGAGACCTCCTGAGCTCCCCTGAGCCAGTGTCCCTGCACTCCTAACGTTCCCTATGCCGGTTCCGCACCGACCAATTCCCTAGTGAGGGTTTAGGGTCAGGGCGAGCAAGGGCGTTGAGGTACTCGTGCGGCGCCCGGTGCGGAACCGGCATAGGGAACGTTAGGAGTGCAGGGACACTGGCTCAGGGGAGCTCAGGAGGTCTCCAATTCCCTTTTCCCTATCGCAGGGCCCACCACTGTTAATGTTTCCCAGGTCCCCCTTTATTATTTAAATTCGCCGTACTGGAGTCGGGGTTTCCAGAATGTTTATTAACGTGTAATACCTAAATTCGCCAGGTGGAGGCGGTGTATCCATCTGCACGTTTTATTATTTAAATTCGCCCCACTGGAGGCGCTGTATCCAGGGTCACGTGTGTTATGGGTTCGCCTTGCGGTAACATCTGCGCCCAGACACACAGTGACCGTGACATTATCACCAGCCCCTACTTTTTTTTCTGGTGAGCCTTGGCCATGTGGAGACCTGTGGGTAATTGCTGCTGGGCCTCACTGAGGTGAGTGGGGAGCGGCATGGTGTGTTAGAGCCGCTGCAGCAGCAGTTATCAGGGTCTGGGGCCTCTGCTCAGGTATCCAGGAAATCAAAATGGCGGCGTTTGGCAAAAAGCCCCCTAGAGTCGCTGCTGGGGAGCGGGACTTGCTCATGCACGGGGAGGTACCCAGGCAGGTGGGAGGAATGGTGCCCCATGGAGCTGCCTGGTATTCCCCGAGGTGAAGGGGTACATCCCTGTGGTGAGCAGACTGGTGTGATAGTCCGCGGGGTTTATGCCAAATCTTCCATACCATTGAAGAAGCTGCCCCCTCCTGGTCGTGTGGAGGCGACCAGCGAGTGTATTTTTCCTCCATATTCCTGCGGCTCTGGCAAAGTGCCCCCTAGAGTCGCTGCTGGGGAGCGGGACTTGTTCATACAGGCGGACGTAACCAGACAGGAGGGTGGAATTGGTGTCCCCATGGTGCTGTATGGGGTTCCCCGAGGTAAAGGGGTACGTCCCTGTAGTGAGCAGACTGGTGTGATAGCCCGCGGGGCTTACGCCAAATCTTCAAATACCACCGAAGAAGCCGCCCCTCCTGGTCGTGTGGAGGCGACCATCGAGTGTATATTCCCTCCATATCCCGGTCCCTTCACCTCCAGGTGTGAGCAGCAGGTGTGCTGCGGGGGAGTAGGGACAAATCTCACCCCTCGCCATTAACCAACCCTGGGAGGCGCAGACCTCATGGTGAAAGGGTTGGAGGGTGGTGTCCCTTGGTGAATAGCGGGGTTGTGAGTGTGGTGACAGTGGGGGGACGCCTCTGTTGTCGAGTCCAGAATGAGTTCACCAAAATATGACAAACAAATGTGTGCAATAAACGTTCAGGTCCGGACCTGTGTGTGAACGAGCGTGTATGTGTGCCACCAAAAAACATCTTGTGGAAGTGTGTTGTGGAGCCTGATCAGCTCATAACAAACAAACATACACATACATAAACTCGTTCCCCAGGTCGGCGCTGTGGAGATGAGTGGTGCCTCCAAAATGAACTTTATTGCCAATACCAGCGGTGTTGTCATAAACCTGAAGTGTCAGGTAGTGGTGAGTGAACTCAGGATCTGGGCGTCCCCGCTGTAGGTGTTTCCCTAATGAGGGGTGGTCTTGAGGGTCCAGAGGCCCCTCATTAAGGAGGGGGTACTGTCATGATCTGAAGTGATCTGACAGTTTTGAAAGCACTGTGTGAACTTTTTTTCCTTTTGGCAAGTTGCCAAGGTGACTTGACTGTCCCCGGTGGTGGTTAGTGGTATCGCACCTTAGGTTTCAGTTTAATGTGCACGTAATTAGGAATCAGGTGTGGGGCTCTGTAAAGGAGTCTCAGGGTGTGTAATCACTGCTGGTGATATTCTTTCATGGATTCTGAGTTGGTGAGAGCCTGGTGGAAGGATGGAGCTGAGGAGGAGTCCTGCGCAGCTTAGCCAGGGGGGACGTGTGTCAGCTATGGTGTCTGGACGAAGGGTTGGCATGGCGTGGTGGGGTCGCAGTGATGGTGTCAGCGGGAAGTGTCTGCATGGTCTGGTGGAGTGGCTACGATGGAGAGTGGCACTCACCATGTGGGACTTGGCTGCTGAGCTGGACTCAAGCATGCTTGACTTCGTGGCAGAAGCTGAACTCATCCTTGGGACTCTGTTACTAAGCAGCAGCAACTGGTGGTGGACTCTGCTCCTAGGCAGCACTATGGTGCAGGATCCTGTTATGGGGATGGATCCGGGTGAAGGAGAAGACGCACGCAGGTGGAGGGCTCTGTTGCAGGAGCATAAGCACAGAGCATAAAGCTAAGTGGTGTCCCCCTGTATTGTCTCTTTTCCTCATGTGTGTTGTTAGTGCAGTGGTGGGATTAGTTTCCGCACCGACCAATTCCCTAGTGAGGGTTTAGGGTCAGGGCGAGCAAGGGCGTTGAGGTACTCGTGCGGCGCCCGGTGCGGAACCGGCATAGGGAACGTTAGGAGTGCAGGGACACTGGCTCAGGGGAGCTCAGGAGGTCTCCAATTCCCTTTTCCCTATCGCAGGGCCCACCACTGTTAATGTTTCCCAGGTCCCCCTTTATTATTTAAATTCGCCGTACTGGAGTCGGGGTTTCCAGAATGTTTATTAACGTGTAATACCTAAATTCGCCAGGTGGAGGCGGTGTATCCATCTGCACGTTTTATTATTTAAATTTGCCCCACTGGAGGCGCTGTATCCAGGGTCACGTGTGTTATGGGTTCGCCTTGCGGTAACATCTGCGCCCAGACACACAGTGACCGTGACACCATTTTTTCCAGACGCCGGAATGAGACAAGTAGCCGGATCCGGCAAAAAACAGATGAAACGCAATGCCATCCGGCGCCATCCGGCGCTAATGCAAGTCAATGGGGAAAAACTGGATCCGGCATTGCATTTCGCCGGATCCGGTTTTACAAAAAAAAGCCGGATCGCGCCTGATGGTGAAAAACTGATGTGTGAAAGAGGCCTTAACCGGACGGCACAATCCGGTTCTGCAATGACTTCAGGAAACTGAATGCGGTCTCAAAATTTGATGCCTACCCTATGCCCCGGGGCCACGAGTTAATAGATCGGTTAGGTAAAGCCCGATATATTACGACCCTAGACCTAACAAACGGGTATAGGCAGATCCCTCTGGCGGAGGCTGCCAGAGAAAAGACGGCATTTGCTACGCCGGAAGGTCTATTTCAGTATGTGTATATGCCGTTTGGACTGCACGGAGCACCGGCGACCTTCCAGAGACTGATGGATCGAGTCCTGAGGCCACATAGGCAGTACGCTTCGGCCTATTTGGATGACATTGTCATTTACAGCTTGGACTGGGAGACTCATCTCCAGAAAGTACAAGCTGTGATTGACGACCTGTGGGAGGCAGGTCTAACCGCGAACCCCAAGAAATGTCATATCGGGCTAGAAGAAGCCCAGTATTTGGGGTATGTAATTGGGAGGGGTGTTGTTAAACCCCAGGTTGATAAGATTCAGGCGGTTCAGGACTGGCCACAACCTGTCAAAAAGAAGCAGGTGCAAGCCTTCCTGGGGATCGCCGGCTATTATCGCCGGTTCATACCCAATTTTGCAGCCATCGCTACCCCCCTGACGGATCTTACAAAAGGGAAAGACTCCATCATGATTAAATGGAGTTTAGCAGCTGAAGAAGCCTTCCATAGCCTAAAACGGGCACTTTGCTCTCAGCCCGTACTGGTGACTCCTGACTTCCGCAGCGAGTTTGTGGTACAAACGGATGCCTCTGAAAATAAGAAATTATAATAAAGGTGCGTTGGCAACCCAGGGTCCACCGTGCAGTGATGGAGAAACCGCAGCTAGCACAATGGTGGAGCAAGGCTGCAAAAAACACTGAAAGCACAAAGAGTTAAATGTCACTCAGTGTGCACAGAGCGCAAAGTAGCAAGCACTGTTACACCACAGAGCGGTACAAGGAAGCAAAGCAAAAAGGACTATTAGACTGCACAGGTGTATAGAAAAATACTAATTGGGGTCCCAATAACATAACCCCCCAGGGAAGACTAAACTGGTGGTTGACCCTGCTCTGACACACGGTATGTTTTAGCACGTGCACCTGAGGACACCCGGTGCAGATGCTACGTTCAAGCGGGAGTTCCCACCCTACACTACCTGTCTAGACCAACATTCGCAGTGCTATTAGCGGCGCATGTGCACACAGGGAGGTATAGTAGCCACCAACACAAAAATAACAGTCAAATATAAAGGGTCTCAGAACAAGAAATCATATGAAAAAACCCTAACAACGATACTTTATTATTAAAAGACCAAAGGTCACACCACAGAGTGAACAGAACAAAAAACAACAAAAAAACGTGTCCAATCAGTACCCAAATAAAAACATGTAATGGGGGTTACCTAGGAGTCCCTATTATCGTCTAAGGCTCAATCCTTCCTTGCTGCGGAGGTTGGCACCCTAGGGGGAGCGTTGTGGCGCCCCCGCTCAACGATGGCTGTCCCTGTGGACCCTGATGTACCCTACAGCCCCTGGGGATCCCTTCCCCGATGCTAAGGGGGCCCCTATCAATAGACAGAGATCAACTGTGTTAAAGAGGACCCTAATCCCCAAATACAATTAAAAATCAAGAGGAACACATTTGTGTACTGGCGCTTCATGTATATGGCAGAAGGCGTTTGACACGATGAGTATCTGCAGCATTTGATCACTGAGGGTTTGAATTATTTATTTATTGGCACTGTTTCTCCAGTCAGGTGGCATGCATTGGTCACTATACATCTAATTTTTGGCTACTGAGTGATTTATCATCTGTGGAGGTTGCATCTTTGTGCCATTTTGATCTAACCTCAGGTTAATGATAATCTATATGCTGTGGACTTTATCTATTGTATCTGTTATATCTACTTGACTCGTGTCACTGATATGCCATCACCTTAATGCCAGTACACAAATGTGTTCCTCTTGATTTTTAATTGTATTTGGGGATTAGGGTCCTCTTTAACACAGTTGATCTCTGTCTATTGATAGGGGCCCCCTTAGCATCGGGGAAGGGATCCCCAGGGGCTGTAGGGTACATCAGGGTCCACAGGGACAGCCATCGTTGAGCGGGGGCGCCACAACGCTCCCCCTAGGGTGCCAACCTCCGCAGCAAGGAAGGATTGAGCCTTAGACGATAATAGGGACTCCTAGGTAACCCCCATTACATGTTTTTATTTGGGTACTGATTGGACACGTTTTTTTGTTGTTTTTTGTTCTGTTCACTCTGTGGTGTGACCTTTGGTCTTTTAATAATAAAGTATCGTTGTTAGGGTTTTTTCATATGATTTCTTAGCCACCAACACACCAAACACATATGATGCTTCCCTAGTGCGCTATTGAGAGCCTTTTATACCTTACTCAAGTCCAGACAGACAGGACCTTGCCTGTGGACCAATCTGAAGCTGCCACATCACCAGAGCACCTGACATCTGAGCACCAATGAGAAGGCACCATATCATGGACATACACAGTAGGAAATCTGGACTTAGGCTCCAGAGCACAGCGCTGCATGTGTAAACTAGTAGTCACCACAGGCTTAGCTGGAGGGCCAGCAGTAACTACACATGCAGCAAGAGCCTGGGCATCCGAACGACTGATAAACCAAAAAAGGACTACTTAAAAATAAGACTATTTAGATTAATAATCTTCAAATATATAATTTTATTTCATTATAGACACCAACAAAAATTAAAAAAAAATCAATATTAAAATTTCTATAGAGGGATCAGGTCAACATACACTGCAAAAGATGTAGAGAATTATTATACAGGGCATATGATGTTTCCAGAGTATAGAAAAGCAAGTCATTAATAAATCATTTATATTAGAGTGCAGTGCTCATATGCATATAATTTATTTCCAATCTGCTTTATCCATCATACTAGAAGCATCACATATACAATCCATAATATATACAGTATCAAATGGCACAATATTATAATTAGTGTAAGAAATTTTATAAAGTGCATAGTGCAAGTCTCATTTTTGAAATAGTTTAAGCCATAAAAGTAAGGGGTTAAGTAAACTACCGACCTGAATTCATGCTGTGCATGTGAACACTGCCACCTCACACACTCCAACGCGAGTTTCACACGTTTGCTTCCTCTGGGCGGCTGAGCCTGAATGAGAGACCGCTGCACCAGACAAGGCTTGAGATCCATCCTGTGCAGTGGGAGAATCCTGGCACCTAACTGAGATCATCTATAAAAGTAGGTGATGCAACTGTAATTAGGAATAAGTCATCAGATCTGAGTTGGTGTTTTTTGATCTATCACCCTAAGATACTAAAGTCTCAATTGACTAAATAGATGCAATAATGATGATGAAATAATGAAGACACAATTTTTCTATAAGCCTGCTTGCAAGGAGTCATAATCATAAGTAATTACCACCTACTCTGGATCTTGCATATTAGAGCCAATCATCAAACTTAAGAATCATATTCCTTTTAAGCATTACACAATTAATTAGTTACGTTCAACTGTTTTCATCTTTGAAAAAAAAAATAAAATCTGCAGTTTTTTAAAAAATATACATAAATATTAAATACACCTCTATTTTATAAAAAGGACATAACAAATGCTAGGTAGGTACAAGTCCCAAAATCAACAGGATACTTTACTTTTGTGGCATGTACATGTGTAAAATTGGACTATTAAAACAAGTGTTCAGAAAAATGTAACATTTTTGTATTCTTTGCCTATCTGTGAAATTTCAGCAGGCTTTTTTTGGAAATTTGCACAAATTGAATTGTATATTATTTGAATTCACCTGGACATGCAAATATCAGGATATTTGACTTAAAATAAATTCTCAGGGCATCAATTTGCAAATCCCTAACTAGTATCAATTGCAGTCTAAATAAAATTTGGTGCTCCTTGTGCATTATCTACTATATAATTGTCTAATTCTGTCTGTCTGTTTGTAATAGAAATCCTGTGTCGCTGATTGGTCGCAGCCGGCCGGGCCCGACCAATCAGCGACAGGCACAGTCCGGCCGCGAATTGGATCGGAATTTGAGCGATGCACGCCACCGCTACCGTTGGGAGATCTAGCCACTGATCTTCCAACGGTTGCCGTGGGTCATCTTCTGCCGCACGGAGGTCAGCGGCGAGGCAGACGGGAGATGACCGGCGCAGTGCTCAATGTGCGGATGGTACCCATGGTCCATCCATGTGTTTTTCCCGCAGGAGGAGTTGCGGAAATGCTGCGGAAATTACTGCAGCATTTCTGCAATGTAGGTACTTAGCCTCAGTGTGACACGCAGCGGTGACCAGGCCCCCGCTGTGAGATCGCCGATCGTGGTGGATCGTCCTGGACCATCTTTTGAACATCGGTCTCCTGCTGGCCTTATTCTAGAATACCCGATGCTTTAGAATCTGGCCACCATCTGGTTCTAGACATAAAGGCACAAGAGACTTAAGTGAAAATGGAAAGGTGATCCAAACAATATTAATTTGCAGAATTTATTTATTTAAATGTTTATTACAAGGCATATCACATCTGGAATATGTTAATTTTATAAATTAAATGTATACTTACTAAACCACAGTTTGCAAGGTGATGTGATCTCTCTAATGCCTTATTAACAGTTCTACCAAATTAGGTGTACATAATAACCTCCTGTCAACCTCCCCAGCTGTCATCTTCCAGATATTCTACAGTCAGGCAGAACATCTTATGTTCATTAGTAACATCATGTAGTGTCTTTGTTTAATATTAGTCTTTCTCCATGCTGAAATCATTTCACAATGTGCAACACAATTTCTTGCAAGCTTTAAATTGACTGGTTTAGCAAAATGAGTGGATGATAAATCAAATTACATGATGTCAATTAATTGAAGGTTTCAAAAGGAAAGGTAGACAAACCAAAACTACAGTACATACTTTGAAACATAAATAAATATACCACTAACACAATTCTTTTGCTACTGCATACATTTGGTGTTGCGGTAGATCGGCTCACTCCGTCCCTTTAAATTCTTCACTGATTTATTATAAATGTGACACAAACCTTGGTGATGTTGTAAGAGAGTGAGATATGATGTCTTTCTTGCTTCCCTTCCTCGGATTGCCCCTTCGAATGTTATTATATACATATTGCTAATTGATAATGCTTATGACAAATGCCTGTGGCACTGCTACATAGAAATATAAATTATCACTCGTCGCATATGGTATTGCCACAAGTGTATTTGTGCTACCATTCTTTAGAGGACTGTTTTATATTGCCTTATGTTCCTTTTGGTATAATATGTGTGATTAATGCTTATGTACAGTTAGGGTAAGGCAGTGCATCCTTTTGGGGGGACATTAGAGAAGGACACTTTAGTATATAGTTTACATAGTTATGGGTAAGTGTAGTTGAGGGTCACTAGATGGGAGCATACTAGTGGGCATTATAGGTATAGCTGATAGGATGTTTATAGAGGGTTAATTGTAGGAGGGGCTGCCGGGTAGTAAGAGGGGAGCTCATAGGAAGTTAGGTCAGATGTGGTCAAAGTTCCCTAGTGTCCACATCGGCTATAGGCTCAG
The DNA here is from genome assembly GCF_039654945.1 of Dendrobates tinctorius. Lineage (NCBI taxonomy): Eukaryota > Metazoa > Chordata > Amphibia > Anura > Dendrobatidae > Dendrobates > Dendrobates tinctorius. Next base: position 9,073,573 of record NW_027361742.1, read on the forward strand.
ACAGCTTGGCAGCCACGCAATGTTCAAACATTATAGCGCATGTTACCCACGGCCACTGTGTGTCATAGTAGGGGGCCAGTGCAGAAACGGAAAGATGTGGCGACTTATCGCTTGGGCTGATGCTTTTAGGGCAGGAGTCAGTTTGACAGCTGAGATTAAAGAACTTGGAGCTTTGATGAGTTCGGTACAGCGAGGCAAGATGCTTTACCAGAGGCCACCAAACCTAGTGGCTGATGATTTCAAGTCTGGGACGAAACAGGCTGAAGGAATTGTCATCATGGCGACGTCAGGCCAGGACGGAAGTGGGAAGCAGTCTAGGATGGTCCGTTCCAGGCTTGTACAGCCCAGGAGTGACAGCCAGAAAGGGAAAGATGAGGAAACAAGCAAATATCACAATGTACCAACTGTGTATGTAACGTGTTAAGTACTCAGTAAAGAAAGTGTTAAGGTTAACTTGGACTGTGTCTCTATTGCTGGGGGTCATCTGAAAGAGGGACCGTTGTTGCCTGGGAAGTGCCCAGAAGAAGCTGAATCTGGAGATGCAGGTATGCCCGAAAGAAGAGTACAATTTTCTGTAGGGGAAGGACTGGACCTAGATACTGTGGTTATTCAGGTCATGACTACAGTCCTGTACCTCCCTTACAATGTAAAAATAATCATAGCCCTTTTGGGAAAAACAGGAAATATAATAAGGTGGTAACACAAAACACAGTCCTTGTGGTTGCAGTGATCCGCCTGCTCAGGGTTAGCAAAACGCACAGCTCAGGTTAACAAAAAACACAAACACTTCTCTTGAGTTAGACTCTCCAGACACACTGAATGCCTCAGGAAGCCAACTAATTAAACCCCAGAGCACACCTTGTGGTGGTCACTAGGCGGATAACCTCACACCCACTCTGTGGTTGTCCACAAAAAACACAGTCCTTTAAATGACTGAGTAACCCCTCTCTTCATAGAGTGTGCTGGAGCAAACTTCTGGGTTTCAAATTACTGAAGCTAATAGCCTCATTGAAAAGTATTTCATCTCCAGGACTTTGCCAGTGACTTTGTCCCTTATCTGTCCTCTCTGCCCAAATTCGGGGTTTTAGCACCTTTACTCACTATACAAGTGTAGGGAAGGTGGACTGACGGGCAGATCTGTTTGCTGTGGGAAGGCAGAGGTGTAGTGTATTGTGTGTGGACTGTTAGAGGGAAAGATGGGAAACAGCTGGAGATAAAGAGGAAGAGTGAAATATTTGCCCATTAGAGGGCAGTGGAGAGTGAGAGGATGGGACTGAACAACTGCCATTGGCTAAAGAAACTGTCAAGTCATGGGGAACGGGGTTACCAGAACAGTACAGTTAAAAAGCTGAGAGAAGGTTCAGGAAAGGTCAGTCAGTGAGAGGAGCGCAGGAGGCAGGAAGGTCTGCTGAGGGGAGAGGACAGAAAAGAAGCTCTGGAGAGGACTGACAGTGGAAACAGGTCACGGGGGGTGGCCCTGACAGGAGGGGCCGCAGACAGAGACAGACTGGGGTACCATAAAAACGAACGGATTCGGACTGGTAAAACGCTGTGGTGGTAGGCCTGTCTCTGTCTCGAGTCTGTCTGCGGCCAGTAACGGACCACCCCCCTGTCGGTAACCCCTACTTACATTTGGCATAGTCGGCAGGATTATTGCCGCAAATACAACACCTTCAGCGGTAAGCCTGTGCCAGAAGAACAAGGGACCCAAATTGCTTTTTCCTTGTGGATTATAAAAAAAAAAACTGGACTGTGGATTGCTAGCTGTCATCAAGCAGATCCGGAGCGGAAAAGTGCTTAGTTAAAATGGCTGTGGCATTTCAGTGCCAAAAAAAAAAAAGCTCGGGAGCTTGCAGCCACATTGGACAATCTGGGACTGTGTCGCACCCGCCCCTGGGGGAGCGGCCCACATCAGGAGACATCCGCCCTCCCATGCTGGACCTTGGAAGATGGGTGGAGAGGCCGATCAACGCCCCACCCAAGAGCGGGAGTGGCCCAGGTGGAGAGACTGTGTGCGGCTGCTTGGCGCCATTGAGCTTCAGGAACTCGGGCGAGATGCGACGCTGCAGCTGCCATGGCCTCGGACGCCTGGAATGGAGATGGCATCAGGAGGTTGAGTCCCGTTGAGAGAACTGTCCCTGGGAGCCGCTCTCGTCACCTCAGAGACCTACCAGGGAAGAGGAGCGAATCCGGATCCTACTGGAAGAGCCGCTGGAGGAATCATTACAGAACCCCCTCTGCGAAGCCACCGGGCCTGGAGGCTGGCCCTGCCAGACGGCAGGGTAAAGACCAACAGCTGCTGGAGGAGCTGCGGGAAAGCCTGCCGGAAGCCGCAGAGCTGGGGAAGGTGAGCGTTCCCCCGGCCCAGCTGGCGGCACGGCAGGCAGATCATGCCCAGCGCACAAGACAGGCCCTGGATAACTTTGCGGCACCCGCCAACGACCCTGTGTTTCATTGGCAAATCAGAAGGCCAGATTTCCACGTAAAAATCATTAGGTTTACTATAGTGTTGCATCCACGAGGCCCAATTAGCTACTTCTAATCGTTTGAGCTAAAATTGTATTTCAGTGGCAATTCAGAATATCATATTTTAGTTAAAATCATTAGGCCTACTATAGTGTTGCAGCCATGAGGCCCAATTGGCTACTCCAAACCAATTGTGCTAAATCTCTTTTTCAGTGACAAATCAGAAGGCCAAATTTCCACTTAAAAACCAATAGGCATAACAAAAGAAAATAAATAGTGATTGTTCATTTAGTGACAGGTGACTGACAGCTGTGGGCCTTAGGATACTGTCACACTTAGCGATGCACCAGCGATCCCAACCATCGATATGACACGGACAGGATCGCTAGTGCATCACTAAGTGGTCACTAGTGAGCTGCCACACAGGCAGATCTCACCAGCGACATCGCTGGGGACGGGGGTCGCTACTTACCTGTCACACTAGGCGATCCTGACGTCCTCCCGCCCGGCTCCACGCTCGTCGCTCGTCTCTCCACAGGAAGCGCCGCAGGAAGCTGACGATGAGAAACAGTCCTGGACGTTCTCGCGCGATCAGCGATAACGAGCGGGGGAGCGGGTCGTAGGTAAGTATCACACACAGCGATATCACTAGCAATATCGCTATAACGTCACAAGTTATAGCGATATCGCTAAGTGTGACAGTACCTTTTAGGTTGTGAAACAGCAGGGTACAAGAGGGGAAGGCTAGTTACAACATGAGTGGGGAAAAAGCGAGGTCATGGTGGACAAGGCAATAGGCTTGGTGTTCCACATTTACCTGGGTGCCATACACAAAGGCCTAATAATCACTACTTCCTATAAACAACTCAATTCAAACAAAATAAGGAAGTATATATCACTTAAATAGAAAATACATTTGTATGTTTAGAATTAGATATATTTATCCCTATAAGATATACAGTATTTTGATGTCTTATGCACTTTGCACTTTAGAGTTTATTTTATAATTTATTACACTTTGTAGCTAATGGCCCTGTGGACCCTATTTGTGTGCACTTTGGATATCTAGTTGATAATTTCATTACGTTGTATTGTAGCAGCTTTGTCTTTGATACCCTTTTTGGCATCTTAAGGCCCTTTTACATTTAGCGATGCACCAGCTCTCCGAACAACGATGCGACCTGGTCAGGATCGCTGGTGCATCGCTAAATGATCGCTAGTGAGCTTTCACACAGAAAGATCTGACAGCGATGCAGCAGCGACGCAGCGGACGATACTCACCTTTCACACACAGCGATCCTGACATCCTCCCGCCCGCGTCCAGCGTTGCTCGTCTCACACAGCAGGAAGCCCAGCAGGAAGCAGATGACGAGAAATGGAGCTGCCCAATCTGGCGTGATCAGCGACGGACAGCGGGGGAGCCGGTCGGAGGTAAGTATCACACATAGCGATATCGCTAGCAATATCGCTATAACGTCACAAAATCAGTGACGTTTTAGCGATATTGCTAGCGATATCACTATGTGTAAAACCCCCTTTACTCTGAAAGTATTCTTCCCAAAGAATATAAATTTCAATCTATTTATTTTTGTTTTCGTGCATAGTTATTCAGGATAGTATATAGAAGATCTTGCTGACTCTGTATTTAATGAGGATCTACATTTTATGCACTTAGTTATTTGTTTGTATCTCTATCCCACAGTCTCTTTTTACTAGCTGCTGGTAGCTATTTTTGCATTTTTGTATCTCTGTTTCTGACTTGTATAATGAGTACTATTTTACTATTTTCCTAATAAAATGTATTTTTTAATAAAAATGTATTTTCTATTTAAGTGATATATTCTTCCCTTTGTTTGAATTGACACATTTACCTGGATTAGGTGTTAATGTGAATGAAAGTTCAAATGAACAAACACTGTTTTGTCCTACCCAAAGATCACTGACAATATCTGTTACTGCCGGCCTACTTGACAACCTTTCTTTGGCTGCCACACAGCAGTACACCTTGTAGATGGGGCTCAGGAAGAGCATGTGCTCGAGTGAATGACAAGCGCTGCATAAAATGGCCTTTCCTCCTCCTCCACTTTGTTTCCCCCATACCAAAAATTTTCCAAGCACACAACTGAAAATAATTGAGAATGCTTAGCCTCAGGCATTCTTAATCACAACAGGACCACTACCCCTCCACAGAGATATAGACTTTAGTCTAGGAGAGAATTCACATTAGGTTCCCATAGAGTTGCAGACTGTCTAAGAGAGGATTGGGATTAGGTTAGGTCCTGGAAAAAGAGAATCGACTTATTATGGCTTCCAGGTACACATGAATTGGCCAATTTGTGAGCTACACATTCTCAATTTTTTCATATTTCTAGTGCAGTAATGCAATTCCATTTTCATATTTCATGTCTGCATGCAACAGCGCTACAGAGAGCTACCTTGTTTGTTTCATTGTATACGAGTTGTCGACTCTAGGTAGGCACCTGTTCACATCTAATTCATGTTTGGATGTGAAGGTCAGTTTTTTGATTTGGAGATTGCAGTGACAAAGCTCAAGAGTTGTGGACATGTAACCAGGTCAAGTTAGAGCAACAGCTTTGTTCACTAAACCTGGAGCCAGGGAAGGCCATATGCAATAATGGTGCATACTTATTGGTGGCTCTACACTGTGGAAACCTCACACATGTGCCTTCTATGGCTCATATTGTCAACCTGGTGGCACAACAATTTATTTGCCACTATCCCACCCTGGCTGCGCTTCTGCAGAAAGCACAGTCGCTGTATTCTTCCTTATGCCGATCACACCCCACAGGTCATCGACTTGCATCAATCCACTCTGCACATATTACAATGGCTGTGGCAGTAGGGATGGGCCCTGGTGTAGTATTTCCTTTTGAATAAAATGGGCCAATACAGTCTGAAAGTGGAGCAAATCATGCTTACGAAGCAAGCACAGGTGAAGTAGCTCTATACCATTCTGCACAGTTTTGAAATGGTTACTGAGATAGTTAGCGCTGCTGATGCCATAATCAGAATCACTATTCCGGTCATCTACAAGCTGGTGTTCACTTTGAATAGTCTACATGAGGAAGTGATGCTCCCAGAGGAAGAGTTGAAAGCAGAGAAGGATGCGTAAAGGATAAAAATATCTCAAATTTCCGGACTGTCGTCACGCAGGCGGTTGCCATGCGAGGGTGGCTTACCGTGATCAATGGGTTCTCATGGTACCAAACAATCTGTTACTGAAGATGAAGGAGCCAAGATACAAATTGAGGAGGATGAGGTGATGGATGAGCAACAGTCCGGACGTGAAGAGGTAATGATATGAATTCTGTTGTCTGTGGTTGACAGGAGGGGATGGAAGAAGCCACTTTCAGTGTTACTCAGCGAGCAACAAAGCATGGTCTTACACCTTATGGAAGCAACCAACACTTGAGCAAAGACTTTGACTGAATTTTATTAATTAATAAAATATTAATTTTATTTTCATGCCCGGGCATTATAAACTTCTGTGAAACCCTTGGGGGTTAAAAGTGCTCGCCACACATCTAGATAAGTTCCGTGGGGGGTCTAGTGTCCAAAATGGGGTCATTTGTGGGGAGTTTCAATAGTTTAGGTACATCAGGGGCTCTCCAAACGCACATGGCACCCGCAGACCATTCCATCAAAGTCTTTGAGCAATTTGAGCTCCTTCTTGCTGCACTATCTTCAACATGATGCCTGTTTTCTTAGGGATAGAAATAGTGCTGACTACTGGGTTGCCACTCTGTTAGATCCATGATACAAGAGTAAATTTAACCAGATGCTTTAACCCCCTGGAAAGTATGATTGCATGCTGGAGTATTGAAATACGCTTGTAGACAATCTTAGGCATTGTTTTCTCCAAGACAGCAGTGAGGCACACAGTGTGCATCCCAATTTTAGACGTCCATTCACATGAATGTCAAGGCATTATCACCAAGACATTAGCAGCAGCAGCAGTGTAAGTGGCAGAAAGAATTTATTTAAGTCATTTAAAACACATTTCTTAGAACAGCCCATTCACCAGCAGAACAGAGCACAAGTCTGACACTTTGTGAATTATTGGAGAGGATGGTGCAGGAGTATCTGGAGCTCAATATCAATGCCAGCAAGGGGAGGTTTGGACCCTTTTACATTTTAGTCTTCAAAAATGGAAAAGTGGCATGCGCTCGTCTGTCATGTTTTGGAGGTTTCATCGTGCCAGGCAGCCAGCTTTCTCTCAGAATGTGTCTTCAGCGCTGCTGGTGGTGTCCTGAGTCCTGACGCATAAGCACATCTGACTGCACCTTCAAAGTGTAGACCACCTATCTTTCATTAAAATGAACAATTCATGGATCTCCAATGACTTTTGCACCCCAGTCACAAATTGGGCAAACTAGGAGATGGTGTTTTTTTAGTGTCATATATTGATCTCCCATTATTGCAGTCTGTGCCATCTTAGTGGTATCTTCTGTGCCTGCTGTTGCTACTGTTGGTAATGTTACAAACAATTTTTTTGAAATGTGGAGACTACAAGTTGTGTGTCCATGTGGTGGGTTGCCAGTGGTGGTAGGTGTGTCAGAGGCCTATTCTAATATTTCTACTCTGTGGAAATTGATGCCACTTTAGTGGTGAGTGACAAATATTCTTTTGAAATGTGGAGACTCCAAGTTGGTGGCTTGCCTTTGGGTGAAGGTGTGTCAGAGGCCTTTTACAATATTTCTGCTTTGTTGAAATTGATGCCACTTTAGTGTTGGGTGACCATTACCGTATATACTCATGCATAAGCCGAGATTTTCAGCACTTTTTTTGTGCTGAAAATTCCCCCTCAGCTTATACACAAGTCATTGTGCAGAAACCAGCGGGGGAGGGGGAGCAGCGGCAGGAGCAGGTGGCTGGGACGTCATACTCACCCTCCTGTGCAATCGCTGAATGTCCCCTGCATCCTCCGTTGTCCCAGGGCTTGCAGCTTATTCCTGCATTGAGCGGTCATATGGTACTGCTCATTAAGGTCATGAATATGGATTTGACTCCACTCCCATAGGGGTGGCATCCATATTCATGACATTAATGAGTGGTACCATGTGACCGCTCAGTGCAGGAAGAAGCTGCCAGCCCTGGGACAACAGAGGATGCAGTGGATGTTCAGCAATTGCACAGGAGGGTGAGGAGGATGGGGGAGCATGGAGGAGCACAGCAGAGCATGGAGAAAGACAGGGAACATGGAGGAGCACAGTAGAGCATGGGGGAGCATGGAGGAGGATGGGAGGAGCACAGAACAGGACAGGGGAGCACGGAGCAGGATGGGGAGAGCACAGATCAGGATTGGGGAGCACGGAGCAGGACTGAGGGTGCACTGAGGAACATGGAGGAGGATGGGAGAGGACAGGGAGCTGAGCCATACTTAGAAGGATGAGACGGGGAGCCGAGCCATGCATACTGGGAGGGTGGAGAGCCAAACAGAGCAGGACAGGGATGAGGGGACAATGTACACCTGACTTATACTCGAGTCAATAAGTTTACCCAGTTTTCCGTGGTAAAATTAGGGGCCTCGGCTTATACTCGGGTCGGCTTATACATGAGAATTTACAGTATTTTTTTAATTGTGGAGACTCAAAGTTGAGTCTCCATCTGGTAGGATGTCTGTAGTAGAAGGTGTGGCAGAGGTCTAGTATACTGTTTCTACTCTGTGGAAAATGATGTCTCTTTTGTTGTGTGTATTATTTTTCTGAAATGTAGAAACTTTAAGGTGGTTCTCAATCTAGTGTGTTGCCAGTGGTGTGAGGTGTGTCAGAGGCCTATTATTATATTTCTACTCTATGAAAATTGATGCCACTTTAGTGGTGAGTGACAATTATTTTTAAAATGTGGAGACTCCAAGTTGGGTCTCCATCTGGTGGGTTGCCTGTAGTAGAAGGTATGTCACAGGCCTATTATAGTGTTTCTACTTTGTGGAAATTGATGCCACTTTTTTGCTGTGTGACTTTTTTTAAATGTGGAGACTCTGTTTTCTCTGCATCTGATGGGTCTCTCACACAGGCAGCCCTGTAATTACTTTCAGTCAACTACCTGTGTTACTTTCCTTACATTTTTCTACCAATATTACTGCATTAAACTGATGTGTGTGCTTTCTTAGTGTGTGAATAAAAAAAATGGAGGTGTTGCATGAGGTGTGAGGTCTACCAGCTAAGAAGGCTTACATCACACCCTTAACCACTAGGTCCTAATTAGAAATTCAATTCCAAGCTGTAAATGCTGGGTTAGGCCCTGATACCATATGCTTGGCCCATGGCTGTCTGATGCTGTGCCATTTGCACATTTCTACTGTGGGTCAATTGATGCCACTTTTCATGGTGTCTGCCCCTAATTTTAGCTGTTTGGGAAGATTTTTGTCACCCCTTCAGATGTTGTCTATGCCTTTGGATTTGCCTCGTATTGAATCTAATGGCATTCGGGTACGTTCATCGAACTGTTCGGTGAACAGAGGTCCGTTCTGCGAATCGCACTGAACCGAACCTTGAAAGGTTTGGTCATTCTCTAGTAAAGAGCAAAAGAGTAACAATGATTTGAACTTTTGATATTCAGGCTCCATATCTCACCATCCACTACTGCTTTGATTGTGAGACTACCATAATTTTATAGACAATCATCTTGGCTATCTCATACATAAATTTGACTTGCAACTATTTAGTATATGATTAGTTATGCAAATTCTTATCATGCAACTGCATTGTTACTGTTTTGCTCCTGGTAGTGAAACAACATTTTTCTTCATGAATGCTGCAAAATACAACCTGTTCTCACATTCTCTAATAGCTCAGTGTATTATTAGGTTGATTACCAAATGAAACGTCATTGGTTTGAATTGAGGAGTAGCCATGAAGACTATTTCCCAAGAAAGCAGAAATGGCAACATCCAGCTCATCAATGGCAGTCTCTTGGCCAAGAAAATTGCCATACAGCATCATGTAAATGCCATGACCGTTGGAAGAATATGAAATGAAGTTCGTCATTTCAGAAACCAAAAGTTGGACATACAGGCAAAATAACGGAGTCAGCGAGTTGGCTAATGCCAAGATCTATCATTTCTGGCATAACAAACACAGCAGGGGTGGTGGCTCTCATGCTTCACAATAGTGAGATCACAGACGTTGATGCAAGCACCGTGCGACGCACATTGCACAAGTCTGGAATTGTGACCTGAAAAAAGATGAAGAAGTCTCCACTTCAATATTGTCATAAGAAGTGTTGGTTCTAGTTTTCAAACAATTGCAAACAGTGGACATTTAAAGATTTGAAATGGGTGCTTTGGAGTGATAACACAAAGTCAATAGACTAGGTTCTGATAGGTGCAAATGGGTCTGAAAGAAACAAGGGAAAAGGGGGCTAACAGATTGAGAAATTGAAGGAAATGTCAAGTTTGGTGGAGAAATCCTGATGATATGGGGTTGTTTTACAGTCAAAGGCATTGGATACTTGACCAGTATTGATAGTGGTCTTAATGCTGAGCTATATGTGAGTGTCCTACAAGATGAATTACTTAGTACACTCAAGTAGTGTTGAGCGACTTTTGTTTTTTTAGGGTCGAGTTTCGTTTCTTGAAACCCGACTTTTCCAAAAGTCGGGTCGAGCAAAATCGGCCGACTATAGGGAAAAGTCGGGGTCGTCCCGAAACACGAAACCCAATGTAAGTCAATGGAGAATTAAAGTCGGCAGTGAGAGGACAGGAAACACACCAACAGTGCCCATTTGAATGCCAAAAGCATAAATTCTTGTTACTGAAGCTTGTCAACCTTAATTAACTTCATAATACTAGTTACGCACTGAAAAATGGGGGTTATTTGGCTACAGTTGTGGGGGGGAGGGCTGGCTCCAGGTTTTCGTGGGCCCAGGGCCAAAGAGCGCCCCTTTAACACATACCACAACTCATGATGCTCCGATACGGCAGAGAAATAGCAGTATAGTACAATGAAAAATACTTCACTTCTTACATCTCATGACTGATATCCATTTTAAATTCTCCAATACCTCCAAAAACGGACAGTATATAACTCCATACAGTATTATGGCCAGCGCTTAGTGCGCTATACAGAGTAATGAGGCCCATATGTTTCTCCATACGGAATCATTATTCCCATATAATGTTTCAAACCGTATGTGATGAGCTCCACATAATGCTACAGTATATGTTGGTCCCAATGGATGAAGCTCCACTGTCTTATGGGCCCAAATAATGCTCCATATATAATGGGCTCCATTTCTACTGCTCTAGTGTATAATGGGCCCTGTAAATGCTGCCCCAGTGTCTGATGTCCACCTTTGGAATGCTCCAGTGTATGGTGGGCCCCATATATCATTCACCAGAGTATAGTGCTCCCCAAAAATTGCTGTCCCAACATTGAAAACAATTACATAAGTCTCCTTGCTAGGGAATCCCTGCACTAATCTGAACTCCTTGTCGTCCCCATCTTCCATCTCACTGCACTTGGCTGTTTAGGCCCTCCCACAGGCAGAGACACTTTTGCGTACTATGCGGTGCCCTGTGCCAGTGCCATCGCCCATGAGTATGCCCCCCCACCTGCTCAAGGAACCTGCACTTTCATCTGCACCTTCCTCTTTGTCACCGTGTAAGGTGGTATAGTATGCGGGAAGGGGAACCTGAGTTTCCTCTGGGTCAGATTCTGGCTGTGTAGAGTGCGAGGGGAATGTAGTGGTCTGGGTCAATGCACCAGCAGCATCATCCAGCAGTGGCTGGGCCTCAGTGCACTTGTGGCATCCCCAAGAGTACGGTCGCCACTGTGGCATTGCCTTCCTCCCAGGGAGTGTGTTGTCAAGCTTGGGAGCAACGAAGGATCTCTCTAGTAGTGAAACCAACACACAACACATTTCCCACTCCAGGCCAGCAGGGAGACCTCTGAACTTGACTGCTGAGGAGCTGCTCTCTGTGGTCGGGAGGAGGTAAGTTAGGGCACTCTGTGCAGGGAAGGGGAAGTGTGTGGATGTGAGAAGGGGAGCTGGAGGATGAGCAGAGTTAAGGCTCACTCCTAGCTGGAGCGCATGGTCCGGATTCCGGCCTCCGAGTTTGTAGGGACACTGACGTTCCTGCAGCAGAAACCGGGGGAAGTAGCAGCTATAAATGCTCTGTACCCAACTAAGGCTCGGAGGCCCCAGCATTGACGTGTGCGAGGCAGAAGGAAAAGGCTACAGCTGTCTGCCATACAAGTAAAGTCTGAGGAACATCTGTTAGACAGGAGGCGTTTCAGTGAACCACGGTCCTGTGAGTGCTTCCCCCACAAGCGCTAGAAAGGAGACGTTCAGAAAGGTACATGTTGGCGTAGTGTTGGAAGGGAGCTTTCCATTCTGGTCCCGGAGGTTGGCAGAGGTCCTGACCAGGAGGACACAGCACGGAGGCAGGCATCTGTGTAACCTGCAGACTGTGAGTAAAGCTTTGGAACTGCATGCTCTGGTGTCCTACAGTTATTCCAGCACCGCTACATCTGGGTATCAGCACCTACACCGCCTGTGCCTTTACCCCATCACTACATCTACACTTCCCTGGGACTCCAGCTCCACCTGTGGAGAGCTCTACCATCTTTGCTGCACAACACCATCAGTCCCAGAGGATCTGCATGCAGCGTCGGCCTAACATCTATGTTGCCGAACACCACAGGTGGCGTCAAACTATCTATATAAACTCTTTACCATTATACCACGCCATTTACATGGGCGCCCAGGGCCACCGTCCGGGTCACCGCTGCTGTGACACATCCCACTGACACCGGCCCAGTACCGAGTACCCCACAGCCCTGGGAGGGCAACCCATATGCCGACTGCTGATCGGGCAGCGTTATTCCCACGAACCTCCAAACAGCGTCCCTGAAGGCAAAGTTTTTGGTTTCCAGGGGCAGTATGATTGCAAAGCTGAACCTTAAAGGAATGTCCAAAAGGGCACCACCAGGAGTGGACTCTGTGGTTTAATTGGACTGCACCCGGGAAACCACTACCATACAAGCTACAGAAAAGATGGACAGATTGCAAGCTTTGTCGATTCTGTGTGTGGTATGTCCGTTTGTAGTTGTGCTAGCGATTTCTCAGCTTTATTCCGTTAACGACCGAGACTCCGGCATGTCCCAGCAGTACGCGTCAAGCTTACTAGAGGGATACGCGAGGCTGTGGCACGTGAGATCGAGCAATAACAGGTCTAGCATTCCAGTACATGTCCAGGGCTGCATGCACGGTACACTGAAAGGACCAGCTTTTGTCGCTTACAGGTGCAGATAACCTGCTGAACTCCATTAGTGATGGGGATCTGGGATTCAGATTATTCCCCGCGAACGATGATTTCCCAGTAAGTTCAGTTCAACCGCAATTCCGGAGTTAGGCCTAACCGTCATTCCTGAAAAAATTACGTGTCCAAACCACAGGTGCTGTCGCTTACTTAACAGCTCGGCAGCCGTTCTCACGCCCAGTATGGATTCAACAACATTGTAGAAAGTTGATAAAGGGTACAGTTTCACCGGATAACACGTATATATGTAGCCTAGTTTACACATCAAAAATATATGTCTATAGATCAGGAGGCAGATTCAGATGTTCTCAGGCCCACTATGGATTTGACCAGATTGTACAAAGTTGAGAAAGGGACTTTATCACTGGATAGCAGGTATATATAGCATAGTTTAAACATGTAAAATCTCCGTGTTCTCAGTATGGATTACACAGCAATCTAAAAAGTGGAAAAAAGGAAATGCATTTGAGGCGTACACAACTATATACTTTTAGTGTTATTTTTAAATCTTCATATATATTTCTGTCTCAGTAATACAGTCCAGCCTCTCCGCAATAGGAAATGAGATGCATACAATTAGTGACATAAAGGCTATTGATTGCAGAAATCTAGGAATTATTATTCACTGGAAAAACTTCCGTCACAATTCTCATAGGCGATGCTGACCCTCAATTAATCTGTGTGTTGAGACAGTGAAAACATTTTTTTGTGAATAAAGTCTTGCTGTATCACACTTCCGTTGATTCCATCACTGTTACTCATCTCAATCCAATTTTTATCACAGGGAGCGATGTAAACATGGTGCTCACTGGCTATCAGGATCTGTCACGTAACTTTGGAGTGCAAAAGACAGAAGCCACAGGCCGTAGGCGATTCTGTTTGATAGGCATGAGAGGGCACATTTTGAAATGTGCGCCGGAATGTCACACGTTTGTGAGTAGGAAAACTGTGAAAGCTGATGATAAACCACCACTGCATGTAATTGTGAGTCAACGTCCATAAGAAATGGAAGCCAATGATCATCTGGAGCTAGAGCCCGGCCAGCAGGACAGGGCATAGCTACATCTTAACCATCATCTTTCAGTTCAATCAATTTGTAGTGGCAGTCCCAGTGAAGGATTTGACAGCACAGACTACACAGCGGAGGAGCAGGGAGAGGTAAACATTGCAAATGCTGGGGCCCTGCCCAAGCAAGGGGGGCACACTCGTGGGCGTTGGTACTGGCACTGGGCCCCTCATCGTACGGCGGTGTGTCTGACGGCGGGTGTGCACCACCACTGTCAGAGACACTTGATTGCACTCTGAGGGACCCTATGCCATTGCCCATGCCCAAGAGTCGGCCTACCCACCTGTCCATGGCAACGGCACTCGCACGGTTTTGTGCGCTAGGTGGTGACCCCGGCCATGGGGGGGGCCGCCCACTTAGGGAGGTTTACAAAGTGGCATATGTAGATGTGGGTCATTCAGCTGCTGCAAAAGGCGAAATAGGTCAAGTTCGCGGAATAGGAGGAGGACCAAAGCAAGCCATTTTTCTGGCACCCTATGTGTCATCAAGGGAAGGTGGGACAAAATGCTTGGAAACCCATGCATGGTTCATTTTAATGAAGGATAGATCATCCACATTTTGGGTTGACAGACGGGTCCTTTTTTCTGTCAGGATTGATCCAGCTGCACTGAAGACTCTTTCCGATAGCACACTTGCAGCTGGGCAAGCGAGCTCCAGTAAGGCATATTGTGCCAATTCAGGCTAGTTGTCCAGTTTAGTGGCCCAATAGTCAAAGGGGAATGACCTGTGCGGGAGAACATCGATATGGGAGGAAAAGTAGTTGTTAACCATAGTTGACAACTGCTGTCTCCTCTCACTTTCCATCGATGCTGTAATAACAGTTGTGTGAGCGGTCCGTGAAAAATCAGTCCACAACATTGTCATGAAACCCCTGTCTCCAACGCCACTTCTGCTGCGTGCACCACGAACACCTCTGCCAAGCTGCCCCTGGCCCGTACGGCTCGTGTGAGAACCATCACCGCTGCTGTGTGCTGGGAATGCCTCAACCAACCAGTTAACCAGAGTTGCTTGTTTAGTAGCCAATATTAGGTCAAGGTTCTCCTGTGGCATGATATTTTGTAATTTGCCTTTATAGCGTGGATCCAGGATGCTGGCCAACCAGTAGTCGTCATCGTTCATCATTTTGACAATGCGTGGGTCCCTTTTTAGGATCTGCAAGGCATAATCTGACATGTGGGCCAATGTTCCCGGTGTCAATGATGCACTGCCAGTGCTGGGTGGAGGAGCACTTTCTGGCAAATCCACATCCCTCCAGTCACGCACAAACCCTGTACCAGACCTTGCCACGCCAACATTTTCACTTGCACCAGGAGGTACATCCTCCTCCCCTAAGTAATCATCCCCATCATCATCCTCCTCTTCTTCCTCCACCTCGTCCAGAAGAGGTCCCTGAGCAGACAATGGCTGAATGTCATCAAGGATTCCCTCCACCTCTTCCTCCTCGTCAACATAGGCTGCAGATGCCTGCTCCTTAAGGTGCATCAAAGTTTGCATGAGCAGACGCATAAGTGGGATGCTCATGCTTAGGATGGCGTCGTCTGCGCTTACCAGCCGTGTGCATTCCTCAAAACACTGAAGGACTTTACAGAGGTCTTTCAGCTTCGACCACTGCACACCTGTCAACTCCATGTCTGCTCTCAAAGTGCCTGGCCGTGTATGCTCCCACAAATGCATTAAGGCCTGCCTCTGTTCGCACAGCCGCTCAACCATGTGCAGGGTGGAGTTCCACCTTGTTGCAATGTCGATAATGAGGCGGTGATTGGGAAGGTGGAGCAATTGCTGCAGCTTCTGCATACGAATGGAGTGTACAGGCGACCGGCGGATGTGCGCGCACAGTCATTGCACCTTCTGGAGCAGGGCTGTTAACTCCGGATAATTATTGAGGAAGCACTGCACCACCAGGTTCAAGGTGTGAGCCAAGCAAGGTATGTGGCTGAGTTTTGAAAGGGCTATGGCTGCCACAAAATTATGGCCGTTATCACTAACTACCTTGCCTGCCTCAAGATGTACACTGCCCAGCCATGACTCAGTTTGTCGCTGAAAGTACTCGGCCAGCACCTCGGCGGTGTGTCTGTCTCCCAAACACATCATCTGCAACACAGCCTGCTGACGCTTTCCACTAGCTGCTTGAGAGGGGGACACCTCGTGTGCAACAGTGTCAGCTGCAGATGGAGTGCTCGTACGACTGCGCTCTGTGGACAAGCTTTCGCTTCTGGAGGAGGAGGAGGAGGGTCGAACGCCTACAGCCAACTGTTTCCTATACCGTGGGCTAGGCAGCACTGTCCCACCACCACTGTCCCCTGTGGACCCTGCATCCACCACATTAACCCAGTGCGCAGTGATGGACACGTAATGGCCCTGGCCATGCCGACTGGACCATGTATCAGTTATGAGGTGCACCTTTCCACTCACTGACTGCTTGAGTGCATGGACAATGCGGTCTTTCACATGATGGTGGAGGGCTGGGATGGTTTTGCGAGAGAAGAAGTGGCGACTGGGTACGTCATAGCGTGGTACTGCATAGGCCATGAGTTCGCGGAAAGCTGCGCTTTCCACCAACCGATAGGGCATCATCTCTAACGAGATTAGTTTGGCAATGTGGGCGTTCAAACCCAGTGTACGCGGATGAGAGACTGAGTACTTTCTTGACCTACTCATAGTGTCTGGGAGGGTGAGCTGGACTTGAGAGCTGCATATGGTGGAAGTAGCGGTGGACAGGGCGGACTGAGAGAGGGTTGATGATGGTGATGGAGTTGGTGTTCTTTCTGATGGCCTAGATTCAGTCTATCGTTAACATAACAGTGGGATTCCCTGACTGCTGTGGCCTTGCAATGACACCTCAACATTTGCTGCTGTGCTAACTGATGGGCTTACAGTGGGGGAAACAATGTAGCGTTGTTGACTACCGTCTTTGTGATCAGTTGCACATGTGGTACTTGAGGTTTGGTGTTGTGTCCACACTTGCAAGTGCATGCTGGTTAAATGTCTAAGCATGCTACTGGTATTCAAATTTTTCAGATTTTTCCCTCGGCTAAAGGTCTTTGCGCACTTCTTACAGATAACCTTGGCCTGATCATGAGGATTTTGTTCAAAAAAGTGCCACACTGCACTCTTCCTACTTTGGCAGACATTTTGCGGCCTAGCATGCTGTGATATTTTGACCCTCTGGACAAGCTGTCCAGCAACTCTTTTGATTTTTGGAACCTGTCTTTGGAGTGCTCCGGGCCTGCCAGATAACAGCTGTTGCGATGTCGATGTCTGCTGTGGATGCTCCTCCTCCTCATCTGAGCTATTGGAAGCAGCACCCTCTTCCCCCAATGGATGCCAATCTGGGTCAACAACTGGGTCATCCATCACCTCCTCTTCAATGTCATGTGCACCTTCCTCTGTGTCACCGTGTATGGTGGTATAGTGTGCTGGAAGGGGCACCTGAGTCTCATCAGGGTCAGAATCTGGCTCTGTACACTGCGAAGACAATGTAGTGCTCTGAGTGAATGTACCAGCAGAATCATCTATCAGTGGCAGTGCATCAGTGCACTCCATGTCAGATTCATCTTGGCCAGGGTAATTCACCATTTCACTTGATAATCCAGGCATGGTATGTGTAAACAGCTCCATGGAGTAATCAGTAGTATGGCCTGCGTCATCCTCCAATCTTGGTTGGGGTGAAGGACACAAGGAAAGGTGTGGTTCATGAACATGACCCTCCAATGACGACTCAGTGCTTTTATTTTTTACAACTTCAGAAGAGGAGGCGATAGAGCTGGAGGCTGAGTCAGCAATGTAAGCCAAAACTTTTTCCTGAAGCTCTGGCTTTAAAAGCGGTTTGCCAACTCCTAGAAAACTAAGCCTTCGAAGCCTTATGGAGCCAGACGATGACGCAGGCTCAACACCTCCTGCATTCGGTCCTATTTTGCTCTTGCCACTACCATCAGATCCACCACCAACACCATCATTACCAGCTGCCAACCCCCGCCCAATTCCACGGCCTCTTCCACCAGCCTTCCTCATTTTTGGTAGAAATGTAGACAAAATCCAACAAACTATATAGTAATGTAAAACAAGGTACAAGGTGTCTATAGGACAGGGGAGATTTTGAATTTCTGCACACACTTGTGGACACTGGACACTTTTGGATTGTGTGAGGCCCACTGAATATCACAGCGCTATGTCACAGGCTTGATGTCGCAGGTGTGAAAAATGTCACTAGAGGATAACGGAGATTTTGAATTTCTGCACACACTTGTGGACACTGGACACTTTTGGATTGTGTGAGGCCCACTGAATATCACAGTGCTATGTCACAGGCTTGATGCCGCAGGTGTGAAAAATGTGACTAGAGGATAACGGAGATTTTGAATTTCAGCACACACTTGTGGACACTGGACACTTTTGGATTGTGTGAGGCCCAGTGAATATCACAGCGCTATGTCACAGGCACAGATTGGCTAGTGTATGACAAACTGCAAGGTGCATATAGAATTGGGCAGAATAGGAATCTCCCTAGAGTGTAGGTCTGTAAGAACGGAACAAGTCCTCGACTTATCCTTACAGAGCGACACACAGATAGCTTCACTGTGGCCATGATAACAACCGTTACACGGTACTGAGAGAGGAGCGTGCACGTACACGGCTGTCCGGTGTACGTAAAATTGTCAAGCTTCGTGTTTTTTAAGTATACGGACTGACACACGCTGTCTCTCTATAGTTTTGAATGTGATCAAGCAGCAAATATATTTAACTGTTTGAAAGCTAGACAAAACTAGAAGGTGCAGGTCTGTAAGAACGGAACATGTCCTCGACTTATTCTTACAGAGTGACACACAGATAGCTTCACTGTGGCTGTGATAACCGCCGTTACACGGTACTGTGTGAGGAGTGTGCACCGCTGTATGGTGTGAAAAAATGCATGCTCAGTACCTCACCAGGACAAAAAAAAAATTGGGATTGCTTTTAAAAAAGCAGTTTGCAGAGCAGTGGGTAAACAGCAATGCAGCCGTCAGGAAGCCTTACAAGGCAGCCTAACAGCCAACACCGCTGATCCAGCAAAATATATCCTCCACTTGCACTGCACACACAGTGACTGGTGTGTTGTACACGCAAAATTGCTAGCAGCAGAAGCAGTTTTTGGTGTCTTCTTCCCTGCCTAATGCTCCCCCTACAAAATCATCATCAGCAGCAGCTCTCCCTATTCTGAAATCAGCATGAGTAACATGGTGGTCGGCGTGCACGCCCTTTTATACCCCCTGTGACGCCCACCAAAGCAAGCCAATCACTTGCATGCCCTTCTGAAAGATGGTGGTGACCCCTGCCTATGTCATCACAGTGCCCACAGTGTCCGTGGATCCTGATTGGCTGAAAAAGAGCGCAAAACAAACTTTTGAAACGTGACTTTGGTGCTTAAGTCGTCGACCTCGTGGCCGACCTCATCCTAGGGTTGGGTTTTATTTCATGAAACCCGACTTTGCCAAAAGTCGACGACTTTTGAAATTTTTCGACCCGTTTCGCTCAACTCTACACTCAAGAACTATGGGTATGAAAAGGACTACATAGTGCTAAAACAGGACAACAAAGCCAAGCATACATTGAGAATGGCAACTAAATGGCTCAATGACAATGAAGTAGAAGTGCTGGAATGGCCCTCAAAGTCCCCAGACCTCAACCCAATCAAACACTTGTGGGTAGATTTGAAGGAAAAACTCTATACATAGCTAATTGAGTCAATTAGTATGCATCAACTTTGGGAACAAGTAGAAGAGACATGAGATCGAATTTCAGTCGACACAAGTTTGAATCTGCTTGAGAGCATGTCCAGAAGGATTCAGGCAGTGTTAAAAACCAAAGGTGGATTTGCAAAATATTAAAAAAGTAATAAAAATTACAACTTAAATCTTTAGGAACCAAAACAGTAACAGTGCAGTGACATGACAAAAATCTGCATAACTAATCTTATGCTAAATAGATGCAAGTCAAATTTAAGCATGCGATATCCAAGATGATTGTCTATAAAATAATGTCTGTCTCAAGTTCAAAGCAAAAGTGGATAATGAGATATAGAGCATGAAATTCAAAAGTTCAAAACATTTTTACCTTTTTGCTCTTCACGGTAGTTTCCCTGGCCTACATTTCATGTGGAAGCTGAAGTCGTGGAGTGCCAGAAACCATCTAGTCACTTGGGCATTCATCCCATTCTTTTCCCTCATTCATCTTAGGGGTGCATGGACTGACACAAACCTGAAATTTCGACCAGGCAGGTAGTACCTAGAGTGCTTGGCCATCAAATGGGTAATTGACACACTTTTCTCCATGATGGCATGGTTCTTTTAACAGAAGGACAGTTTGCTACTCAGGTATAGAATGGGATGTTCTTTCCCATTTACTTCCTGGGACAACATTGCTTGTAACTAGAGTTGAGCGAAATGGGTCGAACAAATTCAAAAGTCGCCGACTTTCGCCAAAGTCGGGTTTCATGAAATGAAACCCGACCTTAGCGTGAGGTCGGCCACGAGGTCAGCGACTTTAGCGCCAAAGTCGCATTTCAAAAGATGCTTTAGCGCCGTTTTGCAGCCAATCAGGAAGAACGGACACTGTGGGCAACGTGATGACATAGGCAGCGGTCACAACCATCTTGGAGAAGGGCATGCAAGTGATTGGCTTGCTTTGTGGGGCGTCACAGGGGGTATAAAAGGGCATGCACGCCGACCGCCATGTTACTCATGCTGATCTCAGAATAGGGAGAGCTGCTGCTGATTCTGTAGGGAGAGCGTTAGGGAGGCAAAAAGAAAAAAAAACTGCTTCTGCTGATAGCGCTTTTCACTGTAGTTACTGTGCAGTGAAAGGTGAAGATTATTGCTTTTGTGCAGCAGCGCTGGTGGTGATTAGCCTGCCTTTTAAGGCTAGCTCCATTGCTGTGTGCACACTGGTGTTCAAACTGCTTTTTTAAAAGCAATCCAAATTGTATTGTTTTTTCCTGGAGAAGTAGTGAGCGTTCATTTTTTTCACACACCGTACAGCGGTGTACGCTCCTCACACAGTACCGTGTAACGGCTGTTATCACGGCCAAATTGAAGCTATATACGTGTGTGACTCTGTAAGGAAAAGTCGAGGAGTTTGTCCGTTCTTACAGACCTACACCTTATAGTTTTGTCCGATTTTCAAACAGTTTAGTATATTTGCTGTTTGATTACATTCAAAACTAGAGAGAGACAGCGTGCGTCAGTCCGTATACAAAAACACGGAGCTTGACAATTTTACATACACCGTACAGTGGTGTACGTGTACACTCCTCTCTCAGTACCGTGTAACGGCTGTTATCATGGCCAAATTGAAGCTATATACATGTGTGACTCTGTATGAAAAAGCCGAGGAGTTTGTCCACTCTTACAGACCTACACTCTAGGGAGATTCCAATTCTGCCCAATTCTATATACACCTTGTAGTTTGTCATACACTAGGCAATTTCTGCCTGTCACATTGCGGTGTAATATACACAGGGCCTGACAGAATCCAACTGTGTCCTGAAGTCTAGAGAGATTCCAATTCTCACCTGTCCTCTATACACCTTTCTAAGACCATCCAGAATCTGACTGTCACATTGCGGTGTAATATAAACAGGGCCTGACAGTATCCAACTGTGTCCTGAAGTCTACAGAGATTCCAAATCTCACCTGTCCTCTATACACCTTTCTAAGGCCATCCAGAATCTGACTGTCACATAGCGGTGTAATATAAACAGGGCCTGACAGTATGCAACTGTTTCCTGAAGTCTAGAGAGATTCCAATTCTCACCTGTCCTCTATACACCTTTCTAAGACCATCCAGAATCTGAGTGTCACATTGCGGTATAATATAAACAGGGCCTGACAGTATCCAACTGTGAACTGAAGTCTACAGAGATTCCAATTCTCCCCACTACTATATACACCTTGTACCTTGATTTACAGGACCATAGAGTTGTTGTTTTTTGGGGACATTTTCCCCAAAAATGAGGAAGTGTGGTGGAAGAGTCCGTGGAGGTGAGAGGGGGTTGGCAGCTGGTGGTGGATCTGCTGGTAGTGGCAAAAGCAAAATAGCACCTAATGCAGGAGGTGTTGAGCCCCTGTGTCATCGTCTGCCTCCATAAGGCCTCGAAGGCTCCCTTTTCTGGGAGTAGGTAAACCGCTTTTAAAGCTGGAGCTTCAAGAACAAGTTTTGGCTTACATTGCTGACTCAGCCTCCAGCTCTATCGCCTCCTCTTCTGAAATTTACAAAAATAAAAGCACTGAGTCATCATTGGAGGCTCATGGTCATGAACCACAACTTTCCTTGTGTCCTTCACCCCAACCAAAATCGAAGGATGCGGCAGGCCACACTACAGATTACTCCATGGAGCTGTTTTCACATACCATGTGTTATGAATGGGTCACCGAGGAGGAAAAAACAACACAAGCCAAGTCTCAGAAAACCAGAGGGTTGGTAACTATGCAGATTGCAGATCCCTGATCTTACCACATAACTAGCAGAAAACCAGAGGGTTGGTAACTATGCAGATTGCAGATCCCTGATCTTACCACACAACTAGCAGCAGTCGTGAAGCGTACCTACGATGATCCTAGATGCCTCGTCACAAACGGAGAGCTACATAAGCCTAAAGCAGGAAAAGAGGAAAACTAACTGCCCCAGAGCAGACCCCAAAGGAAAGACAGCCCCCCACATGTATTGACGGTGAAACAAAATGAAAACACAAAGGCAGAAAAATAGGCTGAGCAAACGATGGGCCTGACTAACTAGAAAGGACAGGAAAGGAAAGACACTGTCTGCAATCTGCCAAACACCCTACCAAAATAATGTCCAACACTTCTGATAGCAAAATTAACCCTGAAGTCAATAGACTTCTCCCACTATATCAGCACTCTGAAATATTCTGAGACAGAGCAAAAAGAGGACAATCTAATAAGGGACCAAAAGGCAAATACAGATAAATAGTAGTGGAAATTCAAAACAACCCCAGCAGGGGCTGGCTGACCACAAAAAACTGAATTGACCAACAAGTGCAAGTGTGAACAATAGCAAAAGCAAACTTAACTTGAGAAGACTGGAACAGAACTGAAGTCCAAGACCTGAGAAGCAGCAGGATAGGGCGTCGACTGTCTTATATCCAGTCTGATACTCCAGAGATCCAATCGTTATCCTCCTCATCAGGTGGCAGATCACTACCAATTAAACCAACCTCACTACGTCCTGTCACCATCGGAGGGAGAACGGAAGGAGGAGCAGAAAATGAGTTCACAACAACCATGCCTGGGTTATCAAGTCAAATCGTGATTTACCCAGGCCAAGATGAATCTGACATGGAGTGCACTGATGCACAGCCACTGATAGATGATTCTGCTGGTACATTCACTCAGAGCACTACATTGTCCTCGCAGTGTACAGAGCCAGAATCTGACCCTGATGAAACTCAGGTGCCCCTTCCCGCATACTATACCACGTACACGGTGACACAGAGGAAGGTGCACATAACATTGAAGAGGAGGTGATGGATGACCCAGTTGTTGACCCAGATTGGCATCCATTGGGGGGAAGAGGGTGCTGCTGCCAATATCTCAGAAGAGGAGGAGCATCCGCAGCGGGTATCGACATCACAACAGCTGTTATCTGGCAGGCCCGGAGCAGTCCAAAAACAGGTTACAATAACCAAAAGAGTTGCAGAACAGCTTGGCCAGATGTCAAAATAGCACAGCGTGCAAGGCCTCACAATGTCTTCCAGAGTAGGAAGAGTGCAGTGTGGCACTTTTTTGAACAAAATCCAAATGATCAGGCAAAGGTTATCTGTAAGAAGCGCGCAAAGACCTTTAGCCGAGGGAAAAATCTGAGAAATTTGAATACCAGTTGCATACTAAGACATTTAACCACCATGCACTTGCAAGCGTGGACGGACTACCAAAACTCACATACCACATGTGCAACTGCTCCCAAAGAAGGTAGTCAGCAACACTACATTGTTTCCCCCACTGTAAGCCCACCGGTTAGCACACCCCAAGCAGCAAATGTTGAGTTGTCGTCGCAAGGGCAAATAAGTCAGGGAATCACACTGTTATTGCAACAAAAGACTGAATCTAGGCCATCAGAAAGAACACCAACTCCATCACCATCATCAACCCTCTCTCAGTCCGCCCTGTCCACCGCCAGTTCCACCATATGCAGCTCTCAAGTCCAGCTCGCCCTACCAGAGACTATGAGTAGGACAAGAAAGTACTCATCCTCTCATCCGCATACACTGGGTTTGAATGCTCACATTGCCAAAATAATCTCGTTAGAGATGATGCCCTATCGCTTGGTTGAAAGCGCAGCTTTCCGCGAACTCATGGCCTATGCAGTACCACGCTATGACCTACCCAGTCGCCACTTCTTTTCGCGCAAAGCCATCGCAGCCCTCTACCTTCATGTGAAAGACCGCATTGTCCATGCACTCAAGCAATCAGTAAGTGGAAAGATGCACCTCACAACTAATGCATGGTCCAGTAGGCATGGCCAGGGCCGTTACGTGTCCATCACTGCGCACTGGGTTAATGTAGTGGATGCAGGGTCCACAGGGGACAGCGGTGGTGGGACAGTGCTGCCTAGCCCATGGTATAGGAAACAGTTGGCTGTAGGAGTTCGACCCTCATCCTCCTCCAGAAGCGAAAGCTTGTCCACAGAGCGCAGTCGCACGAGCACTCCATCTGCAGCTGCCAGTGTTGCCCACGAGGTGTCCCCCTATCGATCAGCTAGTGGAAAGCGTCAGCAGGCTGTGTTGAAGATGATGAGTTTGGGCGACAGACACACCACAGAGGTACTGGCCGACTACTTTCAGCGACAAACTGAGTCATGGCTGGGCAGTCTACATCTTGAGGCAGGCAAGGTAGTTAGTGATAACGGCCGGAATTTTGTGGCAGCCATAGCCCTTTCAAAACTCAGACACATACCTTGCTTGGCTCACACCTTGAACTTTGTGGTGCAGTGCTTCCTCAATAATTATCCGGAGTTAACAGGCCTGCTCCATAAGGTTCGAAGACTGTGCTCGCACATCCGCCGGTCGCCCGTACACTCCATTCGTATGCAGAAGCTGCAGTGATTGCTCCACCTTCCCAAGCACCGCCTAATTATCGACGTTGCAACAAGGTGGAACTCCACCCTGCACATGGTGGAGCGGCTGTGCGAACAGAGGCAGGCTGTACTGCATTTGTGGGAGGATTCACAGGCAGGCACTTTGAGGGCAGACATGGAGTTGTCAGGTGTGCAGTGGTTGAAGCTGAAAGACCTCTGTAAAGTCCTTCAGTGTTTTGAGGAATGCACACGGCTGGTAAGCGCAGACGACGCCATCATAAGCATGAGCATCCCACTTATGCATCTGCTCATGCAAACCTTGATGCACATTAAGGAGCAGGCGTCTGCAGCCAAGGATGATGAGGAAGAGGAGGAGGGAAGCCTTGATGACAGTCAGCCATTGTCTGCTCAGGGACCTCTCCTGGACGAGGTGGTGGAAAAAGAGGAAGAGGAGGAGGAGGATGATGATGGGGATGATTACTTAGGGGAGGAGGATGCATCTCGTGGGGCAAGTGAAAATGTTGGCGTGGCAAGGTCTGGTACAGGGTTTGTGCATGACTGGAGGGATGTGGATTTGCCAGAAAGTGCTCCTCCAACCAGCACTCGCAGTGCATCATTGACACCGGGAACATTGGCCCACATGTCAGATTATGCCTTGCAGATCCTAAAAAGGGACCCCCGGATTGCCAAAATGATGAACGATGACGACTACTGGTTGGCCAGCATCCTGGATCCACGCTATAAAGGCAAATTCCAAAACATCATTCCACAGGAGAACCTTGACCTAATATTGGCTAACAAACAAGCAACTCTGGTAAACCGGTTGGTTGAGGCATTCCCAGCACACAGCAGCGGTGATGGTTCTCACACGAACCGTAGGGGCCGGGGGCAACTTGGAAGAGGTGTTGGTGGTGCATACATCAGAAGTGGCATTGGAGACAAGGGTTTCATGACCATGTTGTGGACTGATTTTTTCAAGTCCCGCTCACACAACTGGTAATACTGCATCGATTGAAATTGACAGGAGACAGCACTTGTCAACTAGGGTTACAAACTACTTCTCGTCCCATATCGATGTTCTCCCTCACAGGTCATTCCCATTTGACTATTGGGCCGCTAAACTGGACGCCTGGCCTGAATTTGCACAATATGCCTTACAGGAGCTTGCTTGCCCAGCTGCAAGTGTGCTATCGGAAACAGTCTTCAGTGCTGCTGGATCAATCCTCACAGGAAAAAGGACCCTTCTCTCGACCCAAAATGTGGATGATCTAACCTTCATTAAAATGAACCAAGCATGGGTTTCCAAGGATTTTGTCACACCTTACCCTGATGACACATAGGTTGCCAGAAAAATGGCTTTCTTTGGTACTCCTCTTCCTGGGACTTGACCAATTTCGCCTTTAGCAGCAGGTGAATGTCCCACATCAACATATGCCATTTTGTAAACCTCCCTAACTGGGCTGTCTCCTCCCCCCATGGCCGGGGTCACCACCTAGCGCACGCAACCGTGCGAGTGCCGTTGCCTTGGACAGGTGGGTGGGCCGACTCTTGGGCGAGGGCACTGGCACAGGGTCCCTCATAGTGCAATCAAGTGTCTCTGACGGTGGGGGTGCACACCCGCCATCAGACACACTGCCGTACTATGAGGGACCCAGTGCCAGTACCGACGCCCATGAGTGTGCCCCCCTTGCTTGGGCAGGGCCCCAGCATTTGCAATGTTTACCTCTTCCTGCTCCTCCGCTGTGTAGTCTGGGCTGTCAAATCCTTCACTGGGACTGCCACTACAAATTTGGTGAACTGATAGATGATGGTTAAGACGTAGCTATGCCCTGTCCCGCTGGTCAGGATCCAGCTTCAGATGATCAACGGCTTCCATTTCTTATGGACGTCGACTCGCAATGAGATGCCAGTGGTGGTTTGTCATCAGCTTTCACAGTTTTCCTACCCACAGACGTGTGACATTCCAGCGCACATTTTTAAATGTGCCCTCTCATGCCAATCCAATTGAATCGCCTACGGCCTGTGGCTTCTGTGTTTTGCACTCCAAAGTTACGTGACAGATCATGATAGGCAGTGAGCACCATGTTTACATCTCTCCCTGTGATCAAAATTGGATGGATATGAGTAACGGCGATGGGATCAACGGTACTGCGATACAGCAAAACTTTCTTCACAAACAAAGGTTTTTGCTGTCTCCACACACTAAATAATTGAGTGTCAGCATCGCCTCTGAGAATTGTGATGGAAGTTTTTCCCGTGAATAGTAATTCCTAGATTTCTGCAATCACTAGACTTTGTCAGTAATTGTATGCATCTCATTTCCTATTGCGGAGAGTCTGGACTGTCTTACTGAGACAGAAATAAAATGAAGATTAAAAAATACTACCAAAAGTGTATACTGGTCTATGCTTCAAATACATTTCCTTTTTTCGACTTTTTAGATTGTTGTCTAATCCATACTGAGAACACGGAGATTTTAAATGTTTAAACTATGCTATATATACCTGCTATCCAGTGATATGGTACCCTTTCTCAACTTTGTACAATCTGGTCAAATCCATACTGGGCCTGAGAACGTCTAAGCCTGCCTCCTGATCTATAGACATAGGTCTTTATCGTGTAATCAATGCTACATATATACGTGTTATCCGGTGAAACTGTACCCTTTATCAACTTTCTAGAATCTTGTCGAACCCATACTGGGCCTGAGAATGGCTGCCGAGCTGTTAAGCAAGCTACAGCACCTTTGTTTTGGACACATAAATTTTTCATTTTGTCAGGAATGCCGGTTAGGCCAATTCCGTAATTACGGTTGACCTGCACTTATTGGGAAATGATCGTTCGCGGGGAATAATTGGAATCACAGATCCCCATCACTAACGGTGTTCAGTGGGTTATCAGCACCTGTAAGCGACAAAAGCTGGTCCTTTCAGTGTAGCGCGCATGCAGCCCCAGACATGTAAGGCCAGGATAGACCTGATATTGCTCGATCTCGCGTGCCAGAGCCTCGCGTATCCCTCTAGTAAGCTTGATGCGTACCACGGGGGCATGCCGGAGTCTCGTTCGTTAACGGAATAAAGCTGACAAATCGCTAGCACAACTACAAACGGACATACCACACCACACACAGAATCGACAAAGCTTTCAATGTGTGCATCTTTTCTTGAGGTGGCATGGTAGTGGTTTCCCGGGTGGAGTCCAATGAAGCCGCAGGCTCCACTCCTGGTGGTGCCCTTTTGGACATTCCTTTAAGGTTCAGCTTTGCAATCATACTGCCCACGGAAAGCAAACACTTTGCCTTCATGGATGCTGTTTGGATGTTCGTGGGAATAACGCCGCCCGATCACCAGTTGGCATAATTTATTGGTGGGAAGTACGGTATATAATCGTGTTCAATTTCATTTTTTTTGGTTTGTTTTTTACATTTTTAGTCCAGCCTTTCTTGACTTCATAAGGGCATGACAAGCCTATATCTGTGTCTCCTCCACCTCCTCCTTTTACTCCTCCACCTCTTTTCTAAATGTAGTTGCCCTTTTCCATATGTTATTTTTGTCTTCTGAGCATTTTGTCGGCTTTGGGACACCGTTTAAGGTGTTTTGTAATTGTTTTCTATGTGTTTGTATGTGTTTGTGTCTGCCTGCCATTATTTTCAATGCGGTTCGACGAACATTCGACAAACTTGCCTCCTGTGCGACGAACCAAAACACTAGCGTGGTGGCTCAACAATACTCCTGATATATAGACGTACATTGTTAATGTTTATACTATGCTATATATACCTGCTATCTGCTGATACTGTACACTTTGTCTACTTTTTATATTCTTGTGTAATCCATACTGAGCCTGTGAGCGTCTGTGTGACTGATGGAATATATATGGAGATTGACAATTATCCTTTCATTGAATAGAGCTGTATGCTTCTGATACCGTGCCATTGCCATATATCTGATGTTATTTTGTGTCTATTATGTGCTAAATTTGGAAGTTTGGTGGAAGAGGCCGCGGACGTGGGTGTGGGGGGGTCAGCTGGTGCTGATGGTGGTGGTGCATCTGCTGGTAGTGGCAAAAGCACAATAGCAGCTAAGGCAGGAGGTGAGCCTGCATCATGGTCTGGCTCCGGAACGCCTGGAAGGGTACCTTTTCTGGGAGTAGGTTAACCGCTTTTAAAGCCGGAGCATGAGGAACTGGTTTGGGCTTACATTGCCGAAACAGACTCCAGCAAATATGCCCTCTTCTGAAGTTTCAAAAAATGCAAGCAATGAGTCGTCAAGTGCTGGCTCCTGGTCAGGAAGAACCCCTTTCCTTGAGTCCTGCACCCCCACCCAAAGTGAATGATGCAGCAGGCCACACTTCACATTAGTCCATGTAGCTCTTTCTATCATACCATGCCTGGGTTGTCAAGTCAAATCGTGAATTCCCCAGTCCAAGATGAATCTGACATGGAGTGTGGGTGGCCAGCCAGGGCAATGGGGTTAATCGGTACCGGGCCGATGTGTCACGGTGGTGGTGACCCGTTCCGTGGCCCTGGGCGTCCATGCAAAGGGGTGAATTATGTTTATAGGTGAATGATACGTGATGCCACCTGTGGTTTCTGATTAGATTGACCAGCGCTGCAGTGGTGCTTCTCTGGGACAGATGTTGTGGTGCAAGTAAGTTGTAGAAGCCCTGCACAGGTAGGGCCATTGTCGCAGGGCAGATGAAAGAGTTGGTAGATGGTGTGCAGTGCAGGATGTAGCAGAGCCGTGCGCCAGGCGTAGGAGAAAGAGGACGGACAAAGTCATGCAGTTCCTTTACCTGGACTTGGTAAATGCCGTCCAGGACCCAGAGTACAGATGGAGAAGGAGTTGGTCAGCCTGGAAGCCAATTTGGAATTCTCTCTCTGCAGATAGGTAGTGTGGCCTCCGTTCTAGCGCTTATCTGAGGTAGTCGCAGTGCTGAGTTCAATGTAGTTCCCCCTCTTGACTCTCTCACTCTCTCTTGGAATTTTCTCGTATGGCAGGCAGCCATAGCTTTTTCCTTCTGGCTCTCACACGTCGCTGCTGGGGCCTCCGAGCCTTAGTTGGGTACAGAGCATTTACAGCTGCTACTTCCTCCTGTTTCTACTGCTGGAACGTCAGTGTCCCAACAAACTCGGAGACCTGAATCCGGACCATGCGCTCCAGCTAGGAGTGAGCCTTAACTCTGCTTATCCTCCAGCTCCCCTTCTCACGTCCACACACTTCCCCTTCCCTTCACAGACTGCCCTAACTTACCTCCTCCCGACCACAGAGAGCAGCTCCTCAGCAGTCAGGTTCAGAGGTCTCCCTGCTGGCCTAGAGTGGGAAATGTGATGTGTGTTGGTTTAACTGCTAGAGAGATCCTTCGTTGCTCCCAAGCATGACATCACACTCCCTAGGAGGAAGGTTATGCCACTGTGGCGACTGTACTCCAGGGGGCGCCACAAGTGCACTGATGCCCAGCCACTGCTAGATGATTCTGCTGGTAAATTGACCCAGACCACTACATCCCCTCGCACACTACACAGCCAGAATCTGACCCTGATGAAACTCAGGTTACCCTTCCCATATACTGTACCACCTTACACGGTGACAAAGAGGAAGGTGCAGATGAAAGTGCAGGTTCGGCCCACCCGCCGTCAGACACACCGCCATACTATGAGGTGCCCTGTGCCAGTGCCGTCGCCAAAGAGTGGGCCTCCCTGCTTGCTCAGGATCACAGCACTTGCAAAGTTGAAATACTTACCTCTCCCTGCTCCACCGCCATGACGTCTTCCGCGTTTCCTGACAGTGACATTCTGATCAGAGAGCACAATGACATCACGTCTGCCCAGACTAGTACAGGGATTCCCTAGTGAGGAGACTTATTTGAGGTGACTTATTTAATTGTTTTCAATGTTGGGACAGCAATTTTTGGGGAGCATTATACTCTGGAGAATGATATATGGGGCCCACCATACATTGGAGCATTCCAAAGGTGGACATCAGACACTGGAGCAGCATTTACAGGGCCCATTATACACTAGACCATTAGAAATGGGGCCCATTATATATAGAGCATTATTTGGGCCCATAAGACAGTGTAGCTTCATCCATGGGGACCAACATATACTGTAACATTATGTGGAGCTCATCATATACTGTTTCAAACATTATATGGGACCAATGATTCTGTATGGATAAATATATGGGCCTCATTACTCTGTATAGTGCACTATGCGGTGGCCATAATACTGTATGGAGTAATATACTGTCCGTTTTTGGAGCTTTTGGAGAATTTAAAATGGATATCAGTCATGAGATGTAAAAAGTGAAGTATTTTCATGGTACTATACCGCTATTTCTCTGCCGTATAGGAGCCTCATGAGTTGTGCTATGTGTTAGGCTACTTTCACACATCAGGTTTTCGGCGTCAGGCGCGATCCGGCGTCGTGCCGGAATGCCGGATCCGGCAAATGTTTTGTAAAACCTGATGTGTCGGATCCGGTTTTCTGCCGGATCCGTCTTGTTCTTGACAGACAAAACCGGATCCGTCTCATCCGGTTCATCCGTTTTTCTATCCGTTTTTCGACGGATTACGCCGGATCTGGTTTCTAAAATTGACCCTTGTGGCCTTCCGAACGGGATTGGCTACTGGAAAACTATATATAGCATGTTCCTACAGCCCTTCTTTGACAGGTTGTAGAGGAGAAAGTGCAGGTTGGAGAGAAGAGCAAGTTACTGGCGAAGATGGATGTTGTCATTGGAAATATTACCACTAGAAGTTCTGTGACGGTTTCAGTAATGAGGGACAATTTTGCACTATACTTTATGTCACCTCAAGGCAGAGTACACTGGCAGGATGACAGAGTGTGAAAGATTTGTGCCCTAACCAAACTTGTGTACCTTCTGGACCAACAGTATATACCTTTGCCAACCAAAGTTGGCTATCTTGTCATGGTCTTACTATTTTTAGCTTTAGGCCACAGGTGTGTACCTGGTTGTGTTTTATGCAAAGTATTTCACCTTTTAACAAAAGTTGTGTACATTGTTAGGAAATCACCAACAATAAACACAACTTTTCAGGTGAAATACTTTGCTTCAAACACAACCAGGAACACAACTGTGGCAAAAAGCTAAAATTTACCCACAGTTATATACCTGGTTTTGAATACCTTTTTACCTTTTAAATACCCTGTATTTAACCTTTTTTTTAAACATATTTCGCCGCAGAAAGAAATGACAGACAACCAGTGTAAACAATAATTTAACTTTTATTTAAAATATTTTTTTTTGTGTAAACTGTTTTTAAAGTTAAAAAAACTTTTTTAATAAAGGTTTGAAACCAACCAAATGGGCATTTTTATTACAAAAAAAACATTATAACTCGGTGTAGTGTGGGGTGGAAATACTGCTGGAGGGGCTGCGGGACACTTCGACAATGGGAGTGTGGAGAGAGGACTGGGATCGTGGTGGGGAAGGAACAGTTAGAGGTGATGGTGTGGAAAAAGATACAGAATGGGTGGACATGTGGGAGGCAGAAGAGGTGGTGGGCGGTGGAGTGGAGGGTTGGGCAGGGACTGTAGGAGCAGATGATGTTGATGGAAAGTTGTATGGGGAAGGAGTTTGGTACGGGGAAGGAGTTTGGTACGGGGCAGGTTGCTGGAAGTGGGGAGATGTCTGGTACTGGGGAGGTTGCTGGTACTGGGAAGGTTGCTGGTACTGGTGAGGTTGCTGGTATGTAATAGGAGGGGGAGGATGGAAAGTGGCTGGAGGGGGTGCAGATGTAATAGGAGGGGGAGGATGGAAAGTGGCTGGAGGGGGTGCAGATGTAATAGGAGGGGGAGGATGGAAAGTGGCTGGAGGGGGTGCAGATGTAATAGGAGGGGGAGGATGGAAAGTGGCTGGAGGGGGTGCAGGTGGAGGAACTACAGTGGTGGGAGGTGGAGGTTGGGAGGTAACCTGCTGTAGAGCACCGTGGCACGAATGCATTACATGCATCTGCTGGGTAGGAGATAGTGTTGCCATGCGCTCCACAACAGACCTGAAAAAGGTGTGGTTTGGCGAAGATCTTGCTTCTGAATGCATGGTTTGCAGAAGTGTCTTCACCTCCAGAATGCTGGAGTTGATCTGCTGAAAGCCTGCGGAGATTTGCTCTGACAAGACTTTTAGACAGTTCTGGAAAGATGCATTCAGATGCAAGAACTCTGGCGCATAACTCTTTTCCTGACCCCTCTGCCGCTGCCGCCCAGTACCCGCAGGTGTACTAGAGGTGGCAGGGGCAGAAGGGTGGGGTAAAGGGAAAGCGATCTCCTCACCAGCAGCTTCATGTAATGTAGGCGGCCACGATGCTCCTGTGCTGGTGGATGGGACAGATGGGTCGAATGTGTGGGAAGGCTGGGAAGGTGCAGATGTACCGGGGCGGTCGAAGTGTCCCTCGGTGCCGGTCTCCTCAGGGATCGCCTCAGAAGGGTCCAATCGTGCAGGCTCCCGAGTGCTGCTCACCGTGCTGTGGAATAAAGAGAAAAAAAAACAATTAAAATACTGACATGGTATGGCCCTGGCTGAAAAAAAAAGTTACATCTAACATTTTTTTTCACATGTGGTGTGTAATATTTACCTTCTAGTGACCATTGTTTCCCGGAGGAACGACAGGGCTTCTGCGTACTTGTACTTGCTCCTGCGTCCTCCAGATCCACTCGGGGCCCGCATCTCTTTATTGAACTCCTTCTTGAAACGATCCCTCACAGACCGCCACCGATTCACAATTCTGTTCCCTGAAACGAGAAAGGACAAAGTGGTTAGTATAAAACATCAGTGTTTCCCAAACTCCAGTCCTCATGGTCCCCAGGGGTCATGTTTTCAGGATTTCCATAGTAAATAGAAATCCTGAACACATGATCCGTGGGGACCACGAGGACTGGAGTTCGGGAAACACTGGTTTACATCAAGCAACCGGTACTGTATATACTTATGCTCTTTAATCTGGGCCCGAACATCGAGGTCCTCCCAGCGGCCCACAAGGAGCGAACAGATTTCCTCCCAGAGTCGTCGGGTAACGATAAGGTCAGCGTGGCGGCAGTCAGCCATATTCCAGAGCGGCTCCCTTTCTCTGACGAGATCGATGAGGTGGTCCACATCAAGTCCTCCATCCTCACCGTCAGAGTCGGGAGCACGCTGTGAAGGCTGTTAAAGAAAAAGACAAAAATAACATAATTAGCCTCCACAAAAGAAATGAAATAAAAAGTGCAAAAAAACAAAGCAAAAATATTTATACTTACACGCTGGTGACCGCTGCGTTGCTGTCGCCGACGACCCTGGGAGGCACTGCGAGGACCTCTTGGCCGAGCACCAGATTGGGAAGACTAGAGAAGAAAACAAAAAATGTTATGTCTTTGGATGTAGGCATTTGTTTGCTGTGTGTGGTCTGCAGAACATTGTTTTCTATGTGTTGTGTGTAGTGTGATGTTGTGTTTCTGCGTTTGATGCAAAAAACTTACCAATTGTGAGCCCACTCCAGGTGTCTGTCCACCCCTTCCTTCTTCTTCTGGGAGCTCCTCTTCATCTTGTGATTCCTGTTTTGAAATAAAAGGCAATGAATAGACATATATTACAGAGATGATGGATTTTGGAAATAAAAACTTACCGTCAAACGCTGACGATGCGAGGGAGGGCTCCCAGAAGATGATGTGCTGTCTTCCTGCATTGCATTTCGCCGGATCCGGTTTCTGTCAAAAGCACCGGATCGCGCCTGACGGCGAAAACCTGATGTGTGAAAGAGGCCTTAAAGGGGCGCTCTTTGGCCCAGGGCACATGAAAACCTGGAGCCAGCCCTACCCCCCCACAAATTTAGCCAAATAGCGCCCATTTTTCAGTGCGTAACTAGTATTATGAAGTAAATTAAGGTTGAAATGCTTCAGTAATAAGAATTGATGTTTTTGGCATTCATAAGGGCACTGTAGGAGTGTTTCCTGTCCACTCCCTGCCGACTTTGCTTCCCCATTGACTTGCATTGGGTTTCGTGTTTCAGTTGGCCTTCGACTTTTCACAATAATCGGCCGATTTCGTTCGACCAGATTTTTGCGAAAGTCGGGTTTCATGAAACCCGACTCGACCCGAAAAAAGGCAAAATCGCTCAACTCTACTTGTAACCCAATCTCTGAGACGTACAATTGGACCATGAGGTCCTTAAGTGAGTCCGGTGCGACCAAGGCTAGCTGTTTGCATAGGGCGATCTTCAATTTCAGAAATGTCATCTCCACTTCAGAGGACCATTTGACCACTAGCGTCTTTGTGCCCTTAAGAAGATCAGTCAGGGGGGCGACCATCATGGCGAAATTCGGGATAAATCGCCGATAGTATCCCACTATTCCCAGAAACAAACATAACTGCTTTTTGGAGACTGGTTGTGGCTAATTGTGGACAGCATGTACTTTATTTACTTGCAGTTTGATCTCACCCCTTCCGATTATATAGCCCAAGTATTTTGCCTGTTATTTCCCTATAGTGCATTTCATTGGTAAACCCTGACTTCCTCAATGCATCTAGTACCGTCTGGATCTTCTGTAGATGACAAAATGTCGTTCACTTAAGCTGCGGCATACTTTTTGTGAGAGGCTAGGATCCGGTCTATGGCCCTCTAGAAGATAGCTTGGGTTTCCTGCAGACCAAACTAAATTTTGGTATACTGGAAGCATCTGTCAGGTGTAGAGAAGGATGTCTTTTCTTTGGCACTAGGGGATAGGAAAATTTGCCAGTATCCTTTCATTTAGGTCCAAAGTGGTGGTATATCTGTCTGTCCCTAGAATCTCAACGTGTTCATCGATCTGGGGTATCATATATGTGTCAAACTTCGACACCTCATTCAGCTTCTAGTAGTCATTACAGAAAAGCCGCTCTCCATCTGGCTTTGGTACAATTACAATAGGGGTGTGGAGCGCCCCTCAGGGCCTTAAGTTACTCGCTACCGGGTCCGTTAACTTCAATGGGGGATCTCATGGTGACGGTGACCCGGTCCATGGCCCTGGGCGTCCAGTAATAAAATTGAGGAAAATTGTGTGATGTTGACGTGTGACGCCACCCGTGGTGTTTGGCAAGGAATCGTCGACGCTGCGGTTTTGGTCCTCTTGGGCTGATGGTGACGCAGCAAAAAATGGTTCAGTTCCCCACGGGTAGAGCGGGGGCCCCAGGGCAAAGATATTTGATTAATGGTTCAGATAGCTGTGAACATTGGGGTGCAGAGAAATAAGAGAAGGACACAGAAAGGTGCAGGTTTCATTACCTTTTACTTGTAGGTGGTTGCAATTCGGGGTAACACATACAGGTGATGGATTGAGTCCAGCTCGCCTAGAGGCATTCAGGGGATCCACCCTGCCAGGTGGGGTTTGGGACCTTCCTTCTGCGCTTTGTTTTCGGGTCCCTGCTGTTTGTAACTAAGCTGCGACCCTCTCTTGTGTGATGGTTTCAAAACCTTTATGGCTGACAGCGTGAGCTTATATCACGGGTACTGTCCTTTTCACCGTCAGCCCTAGGCTCTTGATCTGCTGCCATGCCTTCAGGTGTTCAATGTCACCCAGGAACCCACAGTCCCCTGTACTTCAAGATTTGATGATCAGGGCGTACAGCTCCTGTTCAGCCTAGGACTCTGGAGTCCTCCTTTTATATCTCAGCTCTTCGCTCTGGGGTCAGCTACACGCAATTTTAGCTTCCCCGGAGCCTTTCGTCTCCACTCCTGTCCTTCCCCTTTTCACAGATCAGCTGCCTGTCTCCAACTAACTGTCAGCATGAGGGCCCCCTTTCCTGCCTCCAGGCATGACTTTGCCCCTTAGAGGGAGGCAATGTCACTGTGACAACCGGACTCTGGGGTGTCACATTCCCCCCCCCGGTGAAGTTCAGTACTCCCGGACAGAGGAAACATAATAAGAATTGTTAACAACAACAATTAATGACAATCTACAAAAATCTTAAATAAATGTAAAAATGATAAAAACCAAAAAAGAAAAAGAAACAATAACACAGTTAATGCAGCGACCAGTCCTTACGGTGCCGTCCAGGAATTGTCTTTGTCCTTGTACCTGGAGTTTGGTTGTTGGGAACCGCCTTAGCCCACTTTATGTGTCGTCCCTGGGCGTGGCTACAGGGCACTCTGTAGATGGGCCTGTTTTTTTCAGCCACACCGGTGGCTTATTTTCAAGACCAAATTGGGGTAACTATTTACAAATAAAGTTCTGACCACACTTAGTCCTGTGGCCCAATTGTCTTACAACTGGTTATTACGAATACTTAAAAAGTTCATACAGTAAGTCTCTTTAGGCTCTCATGCTTAACGGTTACAACTATACATTCTTATTAATTTATTTACATTATGCATTATCTATAACGGGCAGGGATCTGACCTCTGGTACTATGAGTGGATCAACGCAGTATAGGTATCTCTGATGACCTGACCTGTTCTCTAATGTCTACTGCTGGTGCACTAGTCACTACGCTATAAGTGGACTTGTGTAATCTTGGTATTCTTCACTGCCTTCTCCTGACTCTTAAGGCCCCGTCACACTAAGCGAGATCGCTAGCGATATCACTTAAGTGTCACTGATTTTGTGACGCAGCAGCAATATTGCTAGCGATATCGCTATATGTGACACTTACCTCCGGATTCGCGGCGGATACTGCGCCTCCTTGCAGTATTGGTGTCTACCTTAAAGCCCAGTCACTAAGAGCTCACAGTACAACTTATTGTACATTGATGAAGGTCCTAGACTGAAACGACTGTATGTATGTACTGCAATTCATTAAAACCACCTTTCTGAATCAGAATCTTTTTGGTGTGTGCCAAGTCTATATAAATTGAAGTTCACAGATTGGGATCCTACATGTGCACCACCTCCGGTTACCAGGGTTGTGCCAACGGTTTTGTTCTAATACTTACCTCCGACCGGCTCCCCCGCTGTCTATCGCTGATTGCGCGAGAATGTCCTGGGCCATTTCTCGTCGGCGGCTTCCTGCTGGCGCCGACGAGCGAGGCTTGGACGCGGGCGGGAGGATGTCTTCATCGCCACATCTGACAGGTAAATAACGACCGCTGATCACTGCTACGTTGCTGGTGAGAACTGCCTGTTTAGCAGCTCACTAGCAAGCATTTAGCGATGCACCAGCGATCCTGAATGGGTCGTATCGTGGTCGGATCGCTGGTGCATCGCTAAATGTGACGGGACCCTAAGACTCACCATGAGATTGACAGATTCACTGCTAGCAGGGGACAGATTTCCGCATTCCACTGCAGATGTGGCATCTATTACTGGAGCCTTTTCATTAAGAGTCTCTGCTTCATCCGGTGCAGTAGGCTGGTGAAAGGTTAAGACTTGTACTACGATAGCCTGATTTACTTGTGTCCACTTACAAGGAAATTCTCCAAGGATAGTATGGATCTTCTCTTCCACCTCTGTAGGCAGTGGAGTGTCTTAGACTTCCTCCTTGTCTTTCAATTGATCAGGGCACACCATTAGATGATCTCTTGAGACTGCCTCTAAGGTTTCTCCTCCATCCTTGCTGATGAGGCATACCTTGGTGTTATTAAAGTCTGAAGGTATTACGATGTATGGCTCTGCCTCCCACTGGTCATCTAGTTTGTGAACATGTCTTTTTCTTTTGAGTACTTGTTCTCCTGGTGTCAAGGGAACTGCAGGGGCGTGTTGATTTGTAATTCCTTTCCTGCCTCTGTCTTGCTTGGGACAAACTTTTCTCCACACATTCTTGCACTTTGCAGTATTGTTGCCGTCGCTCTGTATCCCAGTCTGCATCTGGTGATGTCGTCTCAGGCGATAAGACTCCCATGTCTAAATCAATGGGTAACTTGCCAGGTCTTGCCCTCATCAGGTAGGCCGGAGTGCAATTGGTGGAGTTTTACTGGTATATGATTATATAGATCTACCAGATCTGGCAACTTCTCTGGCTATTGGTTTTGTTACTCCAGAGGTAAGGTCTTCAATAAGTCAATGACCACCTGGTTCATCTTCTCACACATGCCATTTGTCTGTGGATGGTATGGCTCAATGGCTCTCCTCATGCCAACCCAGTAGAATCTTTCACGAAGTAGGACCTCCAACTTCTTCTACCCGAAGTGTCCTGCTCCATTGTAGTACACCTCCAAGACCATTGGCGCATCCCGTTTCGGAACTGCTACCTGCCAGACCAGTTTATGTGTGCACGAGTTGATGTTCCTCCGACACAGTTTACCCTCGTAGATGAACAGCTTGCCTCTCTCCTTCCATAACTGCTGTGCTTCCTGTTGGTCATCTGGACAAGGATGTGAATCAGCTTGTGCCAGCCACTCCTCCTTTACTAGGCGAACAGCTTGGTCACTATCTTGTGTCTCTGCCCACTCATGATGGGGTAATGGTTTCAACGTTGCCTCTCGTACGATAAAGCGCTTATTCCTCACCCCTTGGGAGCGCTGGGCTGCAACTGGATGGTGGAAGGCTGGTAACTTGATTTCTTCGAGTTCTTCTGGATTTTCTCCCCCTTCAGGTGAGTTGAGCATCCTGGACAGCGCATCCGCATTAGCTTTCTTATGTCCTGCTCGGTACTTGATGGTAAACTAGTAGTTGGACAGCCGGGCCATCCATCGCTGTTCAAGTGCCCCTAACTTTGCCGTTTCAAGGTGGGTAAGCGGATTATTGTCCGTGTAGATGGTGATCTTTTCTGAAGCCAAGTAGAGCTTGAAGCGCTCTGTTACCACCCAGACTATGGCGAGGAACTCCAGTTTAAAGGAACTGTAGTTGTCGGGGTTCCGCATAGTGGGGCGAAGCTTCCTGCTGGCGTAGGCAATCACTCTCTCTGCCTTTCTGCAATGTGACAGCACTGCTCCCAATCCCATGTTGCTGGCATCAGTGTAAAGTACAAGTAGTTGGTCAGAGTCAGGGTAGGCCAGGACCTCATCTCCCGTGAGGGCCAATTTCAACCTGATGAAGGACTCTTCTATCCTTTTGTTCCACTCGAATGGAAGACTCTTGATCTTGGCTTTCTTGGATTGGCCCACTAGAAGATCTTGCAGGGATGCAGCTATTTTCGTGAAGTCCTTGATAAATCTTCAGTAGTAGCCTACTAACCTAAGAAACTGCCTTACTTCATGAATAGTGCTGGGTCTTTGCCAGTGCCGCATAACGGTGACTTTGTCAGGGTCGGGTGCCACACCTTCCGCGCTCACCATATGGCCTAGGTACTGCACCTTGGGTTTCAAAAGGTGACATTTGGAAGGCTTTACTTTCAAGCCAAAGTTTGTCAGGGCTTTGAATACCTCGGCTAGGTGCTTCAAATGGTCTTCGTAGGTTTTGGAGAAGACGATATCATCCAGGTAAAGCAGAACAGTTTCAAAGTTCTTATGTTCAAGGCAGCATTCCATTAACCACTGAAATGTTCCTGGTGCATATCTGAGCCCGAACGGCATGTAGTTAAACTCACAGAGGCCCATTTTTGTTGTAAACGCTGTCTTCTCTTTGTCTGCCAATACCCACTGATGAGATCTAAGGTAGAGAAATAGTTAGCAGTTCTCAGTGCAGCTAGTGATTCCTCAATTCTAGGTAACGGGTAAGCTTCCTTATGTGTAATGCTGTTAATCCGCCTGTAGCCTACACACATTCTTATAGTATCATTTTTCTTTTTAACGAGGTCTAATGGAGCTGCCCAGGGGCTACAACTATCTCTGATTACCCCAGCCTCCCACATCTCCTGTAACAAACTCTTGGCACATTGATAGTGTGCTGGGTGTACAGGCCAGTACCTCTCTTTAATGGGTGGATGATCTCCGGTGGGGATATGGTGTTGGACCCCTTTTGCCTGCCCAAAGTCTAGAGGATGTTTGCTGAAGACCCGTTCAAATTCTCGAGCCACCCGGTAAGGCCCATGTTTTTGGTGCGAAGGGGTGGAGTCAGTGCCTACGTGTAGCTGCTGACAACAATCCTCCTGCTGCCCTTCAGAGCCATTCTCTTCCACCTTGTCAGATGGAAGCAAGGGTTCTAGTGCTTCTTTTGCATTGTTACTGACAGTGAACAGCTTACCAAGGGTGACATACTGAGGTAACTGGACCTCTCTCTCACCACAATTTTAAGATGCGTATTGGTACTCTCCCATTGCGGACATCAACTACCCCTCTGGCTGTCAGGATAGTGGGCCTACGTTCAGAGTACATGGGTTCTACCAGGGCTCGGTAATCTTGACCCCTGAGGCCTATTGCTGCCTGCCACCAAATTAACATTTCACTTCTGGGAGGTACTGCAATGGGGAAAGGATCACTTACTCTGACACTGCTGACTTCTCCACAAGACAGCTTTACCTGTTGTCTCTGCATCAGGGCTCTGATCTCCTTTTGCAGGACCCGCTGCTGACTGGAGCTGGCGGTCTCGGCTACCTGTTGTAACAAAACAATAATTTCTAAAAGACAATTTTCAATTACATTAGTGCCTAAAGTGATCATAGGATGGCATTCTAGTTTGTCAATATCAACTATAATCAAACCTTGCGATTGCAATTCTGCTCGGCCAATCTTAATGGTCACCTCTTTATATCCCATCTGAGGAAAGGGCTGACCATTGCTGGCAAAGATGGCAAGGTTTTTATCTGGGCTATGAGTAATGTCTGAATCTGCCCAGTACTGCTTAAAAAGAACATATGGCATCGTTGTCACCTTGGGAGCCAGTGTCCATTAAAGCGTTCATGGGAAAGCCGTCAATCACAATGGGCAGGACTGGCCGTCCTCCTACGTACTTATCTTACCAATTTGGTGGGCCTGGTCATCTTACTCCTGAGGCTTTGCCCTTTGCC
Organism: Dendrobates tinctorius; assembly: GCF_039654945.1. NCBI lineage: Eukaryota > Metazoa > Chordata > Amphibia > Anura > Dendrobatidae > Dendrobates > Dendrobates tinctorius. The sequence continues at coordinate 9,115,250 of NW_027361742.1, forward strand.
CCAGGGGTTGCTTGTTTAAATGACAGAATCTTGCTTGGTGTCCCGCCTTGTTGCAGCGGCGACAAATGGGCTCTCCGTCCTCGTCGTAACGATCACTATCTCTCCCTCTGGTAGGTGGGATTCTCCTCTGCTGTTGCCACGGGACATCACCTGGATTGGAGGCCAGCTGGATCTTTTTCTATGGAGACACTTGTAGGGACTGCACAGTTTTTGTGAGTGCAGCCACAATTTTTGGTTCGTTCCTTGACTTGGAGATGTAAGTCTGCAGCAGAGTCATCATCTTGGGACGGCGTGTCAGTCTCAATAGGGGTCTTTGGAAAGGATGCTGCCTCCTGCTGGTATGTAATTGCTGGATGCCTAGAGGGCTCTGTGCTGCTTGGATTTGGTTCATGCAGCACTCGGATGGCTCTATCCTTAAAGTATGCAAAGTCCAATTCAGGATTTTGTAGAGCCATTATGCGCAGCTGTGTCCTTTGATTGTTAGACTGGAGTCCCTCTATAAACTGCTCCGTTAGTAATCTACCTTCATTTTGCACGCTCTCAGGGTCAACCTGCTTTACGGCCCGCAGCGCCTCCTGAAGGTTAAGAGCATAGTCCCTTATACTGTCCTGCACCCTCTGGTTGCACCCAAAGAATCTCATTTTTATCTCTGTTGCAGTGCGGGTATCAAAAGTGTTCTTCAGTCTGGCCAAGATTTGTTTGGCAGTTCCTTTATCAGTGTCTGGCCAGGACTTTACTTCCCTCTGGTCTGCACCAGTTAACTGGCCAATGAGGATACTGACTTTTTGACTCTCAGACAGGGGGTACACTTTGAACAAACTACATAGTCTTTCCTCAAAATCGCTCAGGGTGTGTGACTCCCCTGAATTCTGTGGTAACCAGGCTGCTCCTGGTATATATGGCATTGATAGCGGCATTATGGAGGCTGCAGCTGCGATCGCTGCTGAATCTTCACCCGACTTGGGCATTTTCTTTCTGCTTTTCACTTGCTCACAATAGAGCGCAGCTCCAGCTTCACTTTGCCCATTGACATCAGAGCGTGGGCAGGGCTTCGCGTCGTACTTTATTTCTGGCTCTGCCCACAATGGCACGCCCCTCTCTGCTTGCACGCACTGTGTGACGCAGTTATGGTGGTTACTTGAAAGCTCATTAAAGTCTCTAGCACTCAATTTAATAAAGTCTATGGCACACAGTACCCAGCTTTGCCAGGCTCCTTGTACCCAGCATTGCTAGGCTCGATAAATCCTGTTCGTCGTGACACCAGTTGGTTTCCCCCGCAGGGCCTTAGGTTACTCGGTACCGGGCCCATTATCTTCAAATGGGAATATCACGGTGACGATGACCCGGTCCGTGGCCCTGGGCGTCCAGTAATAAAATGGAGGAAAGTTGTGTGGTGGCTAGGTGTGACGCCACCCATGGTGCTCGGCAATGAGTGGCTGACGCTGCGGTTTTGGTCCTCTGGGGCTGATGGTGACAGAGCAAAGAATGGTTCAGCTCCCCACGGGTAGAGCGGGGGCCCCAGGGCAAAGATATTTGATTAATGGTTCAGATAGCAGTGAGCGTTGGGGTTCAGAGAAATAAGAGAAGGACACAGAAAGGTGCAGGTTTCTTTACCTTTTACTTTCAGGTGGTTGCAATTCGGGGTACCACATACAGGTGATGGATTGAGTCCAGCTCACCTAGAGGCATTCAGGGGATCCACCCTGCCAGGTGGGGTTTGGGACATTCCTTCTGCGCTTTGTTTTCGGGTCCCTGCTGTTTGTAACTAAGCTGCAACCCTCTCTTGTGTGATGGTTTCTAACCTGTATGGCTGATAGCGTGAGCCTATATCACGGGTACTGTCCTTTTCACCGGCAGCCCCGGGCTCTTGATCTGCTGTTGTGCCTTCAGGTGTTCAATGTCGCCCAGGAACTTGCAGTTCCCTGTACTTTCAGATTTGGCGATCAGTGCATACAGCTCCTGTTCAGCCTAGGACTCTGGCATCCTCTTTTTATATCTCATCGCTTCACTCTGGGGTCAGCTATACGCAATTTTAGCTTCCCCGGAGCCTTTCGTCTCTGCTCCTGTCCTTCCCCTCATCACAGATCAGCTCCCCGTCTCAAACTGACTAACTGTCTTGTCATGAGCCCTCAGGCTGCTCTCGTTTCCATGACAACTCCGTTTGCTCTCTCAGCTGACTACTTGCTGACTCACTAACCCCATCTACTGGCCAGAATTTATAAGGAAGCTCCCCTTTCTGACCTGCAGCAGGAATTGTCATGTAATCTATGTTACCTGGCATGGGGGCCCTCTTCCTGCCTCCAGGCATGACTTTGCCCCTTAGAGGGAGGCAATGTCACTGTGACAACTGGACTCTGGGGTGTCACAGGTGGACCCGCCGCTCTTTGACTCCTCGATGATACCCAAGCTCAACATTCTCATCACCTCCTTGGAGATCACCTCGTGGCCAGCTTCGGGACTCTTTATTAGCTTTTGGTTCACCCTCACATGCGGTTCTATCAGCATTTCATGCTCCACAACCTGCATACAATCTGGCAACCCTGAAACAGGTCCCGGTTCTGCTGAAGCAGCTCTCAGTACTGTTGCTTCTGGACTGGTGACAGTGTCTCTGCGATTGTGAGATCCTTGACCATGGCTACAGGGTTGGCCACTAGGAACATAGCTTTCACAAGTTCCCTGTTTTGCTAAGGTTTGAGCAAGTTAATGTTTTACACTTGGTATGGTCTTCTTCTCCCTAGTAAGTGGACCTTGTAGTTAACATCACTCAACTTTTTGACCACCTCATTGTTAGGATAAAGGATTTTCTATTGAGCCTGTTTGCCCTTGTCCAAGATGAAGTCTTGTACCTTGCCGTGACCTGGAACTTCTTGTCTATCCTGCTATTTAAGTCCTGGTCGGGTGTTCCTCCTTGCCTGATTATTTTGTTGCTGTTGGCTCCTGAGCTTTTGCCTGTTTGCTTCTGTTTTCCCTGCTGCTGCTGCTGCTCGTTACTCGGTGCTCTACCTTTTCATGCTCAGCTGTCTTCAGTCCTATGTGTGGCTCCTTGATCCTGATAGGGGTGACCTATTGTCCGGACTTTTAGTGAGGAGCTACTCACCTCTGAAACTGTTGTGGTCATTAAGAAATTCTGACATTATTATCTCTTCCTGGACTGCGTCTGTTGGGTTGCAGTGCTGAACTTGAGCGGGACTTTACAGCCCAAAATGTACATTTAAAGTCCTTCTTCTGTTAACACTCCATCTGTGTATTCCTGGACTCCCACATTTAAGTGCTGTGTACATTCTCACTAATATTCTTGTTGGACTTCCACATTTAAGTGCTATGTGCACACCCGCATCATATTAATGCTGGACTGGACATATTAGCTGTCGCACCCGCTATTCTGTTTGCTTATCATTTCTGTATTGTGCTGTGCACTTTGTTACAATTGCAGGAAGATCTCTGTTAGTTTTGGTTCTATTTCTTACTTTGTTAAAAACACGTTTGCCTCAGTTTTGGTCTCAGATTCATTTTATCCCACGCAATCAGATTCCATAGTACCCACATAATTGTTACAGGATATTCAGGACAGTAAGGAATCTGCTGGGATAATGTCGACTGAGACAAAGATGGATCAGTTGTTCTCTATGATCCACTCCTTACAAGGGGACATAGAGGCTCTGCAAAACAATGTTGCTAACTGAGAGCCCCATTTCGGGCAGGTGCCTCAGGATTTAAGTAATCAAATAACAGCAGGGGCGCTTCCACCTCCGGGGCAGCCACTGCCAACTAGCCCTCCCAAGTTACCACCATTTAGGTTTAATGGAGACTGCTACAAATTTTGTGGGTCTATTAATCAATGCATTTTATATTTTTATGCACATGCTGCCTACTTCCATACAGAGCGGTCCAAAGTCTTATGTATAATCATATTACTTACCTCCCGATCTCTTGCATGGGTGAATTCACTAATTGAGACTTGTGACCCTCGTTTAAATAACCTTGATGTTTTCTTGCTGCAATGTCTATGATGTTTGATGATCCTAATCATTGCACTACTGCTGAAACCGCATTGTTATCATTACGTCAGGGTAAGTGTTCTGTCATTGAATACACTACTGAATTTGGACGGCTGGTGGTGGACATGGTTTGGGACTGCTATGCTCAATTACCCATTTTTAAGAGGGGGCTTGCTAGTGTGATTAAGGATGAGTTAGCTCATGCAGATGCTCCGCAAGAGTTAGAGGCATTCATACAGCATTGCGTGCGCATTGACATACGAATTACTGAGCGTAGGCATGAGAGTTTTGCAGCCTCTAACCGTATCACTAACTCTTCCCTTTCTCCTAAAGAACCTGCAGGTAAATTCTCTTGGGAAGTTGAACCAGTTCCCATGCATGTGGATGCCTTATAGTGGCGTGAAAGTAACGAGCACAGGGAGCATCGTTTTCAGGAAAGTTTGTGTTTTTACTGCGGTCAGTCACATCACTTCCTTATCAACTGACCCAAGCAGCCTTCGCAAGGTACTAGCTGCTCTAGGGGAATCTGAGAATCAAGTTACTGAATCTATTGGTTCTGAGTCCAGTTTTTCTGTGAATGCTGTTCTTCATTCCTTATCGGTGACTACCTCTCCTAAAGCCCCCTTTACATTTAGCGATGCACCAGCGATCCCGACAACGATACAACCCGGTCAGGATCGCTGGTGCATCACAAAATGGTCGCTAGTGAGCTGCCAAACAGGCAGATCTCACAGCGATGTAGTGATGCAGCAGCGGTCGTTACTTGCCTTTCAGACACGGTGATGATGACGTCCTCCTGCCCGCGTCGCTCGTTGGCGCCAGCAGGAAGCCCAGCAGGAAGCGGCCAATGGGAAATGGATGTGGATGACCTCGCGCGATCAGCGATAGCTAGCGGGGGAGCCAGTCGGAGGTAAGTATCACACATAGTGATATCGCTGCTGCGTCACAAAATCGCTGACGCTTTAGCGATATTGCTAGCAATATCGCTATGTGTAAAGGCCCCTTAAGATATGGAAAGATAAAGAGACACATTGTTTCCTTCAAATAAAAATCCGGTTGTCGGGACAATGGATCTCCTGTTCAGCCATGGTGGATTTAGGGGCAGGAGGTAACTTAATGGACTTAACCTTTGCCAAGGAACATGGCATACAGACTCAGAAGAGAGCCACCTCGGTAACCATGGAAACTGTGGATGGTTCCCCTTTAGTTTCAGGACCAGTGGATTAGGAGGCAGTACTTCTGGAAGTTTTCATTGAACCCAATCATCAGGAAACGCTATCCTTTATGTTAATTTCTTCTCCGCATTTCCCTTAAATTTTAAGAATTCCGTGGCTGCAATCGCAGAATCCAATTATCAACTGGGAGATCAAGGAGATCACTTTTCCATCAAGGGAGACACCAGTAAAGGCCCCATCACACTAAGCGAGATTGCTAGCGATATAGCTTAAGCGTCACTGATTTTGTGATGCAGCAGCGATATTGCTAGCGATATCGCTATGTGTGATACTTACCTCCGTCAGGCTCCCCCGCTGGCTATCGCTGATCGCGCAAGAACATCCTGGGCAGTTTCTCGTCGCCCGCTTCCTGCTGGGCTACCTGCTGGCGCCGACGAGCGATGCGTGGACGTGGGCAGGAGGACGTCTTCATCGCCGTGTCTGACAGGTAAGTAACGACCGCCGACCGCTGCTGCATCGCTGGTGAGATCTGCCTGTTTGGCAGCTCACTAGGGACCATTTAGTGATGCACCAGCGATCCTGACTGGGTCGTATCATTGTCGGGATCGCTGGTGCATCGCTCGCTAACGCTAGTTTCACACTAGCATTTATGAGCGCAGCGACGGCCTGCGCACGGCCGCCGCTAGGCCCCGCCCCCTGCCGCGCCTCCGCCGGTAGCTCCGCCCACCAGCGCATGACGCTGCATGCGCCCTGCGTCCCTATCTTTATCACTGGGGGCGCAGGCCGTGCGCAGTATGCGTTTGGCGGCGCATGCGTCCTTTTGACGGTGCGCCGACCTGCGCCAAACGCAACCTGCTGCAGTTTGGTTGTGTCGGCGCACCGTCAAAAAGGCGCATGCGCCGCCAAACGCATACTGCGCACGGCCTGCGTCCCCAGTGATAAAGATAGGGGACGCAGGGCGCATGCAGCGTCATGCGCCGGTGGGCGGAGCTACCAACGGAGGCGCGACAGGGGGCGGGGCTTAGCGGCGGCCGTGCGCAGGCCGTCGCTGCGCTCATAAACGCTAGTGTGAAACTAGCCTAAATGTGACGGTACCCTAACAAGTCAGGCAAGTTCTCGGGATACCGAATGTACCACTGAGGTATCTATGTTACCATCCATTTATAATAAATTATCTGATATTTGTGAAAAGAAAATGGCAGATCAGCTTCCTCCTCATAGACCTTATCATTGCCCTATTGAACTACTTCTGGAGGCAGCTATTCCATTCAAGAATGTCTGTCTACCCGCTGGATGCTCTGTAGCTGCAAAGCCTGAAGGAATACATTGATGAGAATTTGGCTAAGGGTTTCATTCGCTCCTCCTCATCACCGCCTGGAGCACCCATATTTTTCATAAAAAAAGGATAGAACTCTAAGAGTCTGCATTGATTATCAGGAGCTTAACAAGGTAACCATTTGGAACCATTATCCTTTGCTGTTAATTCCTGAACTGCTGGAAAGAGTGTGACACGCTAAAACCTTTTACAAGTTGGATCTTCGAGGAGTTTATATTCTGATTCGGATCCACTCTGGGGATGAATGGAAGACTGCGTTTAGATGTCATTATGGGCACTTTGAATATCTTGTGACGTCTTTTGGTCATTGCAATGCTCCGGCAACCTTCCAACACCCGGGTAATGACATTTTTAGAGATCTGTTAGATCATTTTGTCGTAATCTATCTGGAAGATATTTTGTTCTTTTCTGATTCACTGCAGGAACATCAAGAGCATGTTAAAACTGTTTTGAGATGCCTGAAAGAGAATCATCGCTACATCAAGCCTGAGAAATATGAGTTCCATCACAGAGAGATTAAATTTCTGGGTTATGTCATGTCGCCACAGGGGCTTAACATGGAGGCAAATAAGATCCATTCTATTCTTGATTGGCCTGCACCTAAAAATATCAAGGAGGTACAACGTTTCATCGGATTTGGGAATTTTTATAGATGGTTTATTCGTAATTTCTCTGAAATTGTTCGACCTATTACACAACTAACCAAGAAGCAAAAAACATTCTTGTGGTCTTCACAGGCTCAAGAGGCCTTTGATTGTCTTAAGTGTAGAGCAATGAACCACGGTAAGGAGGGCGCCAAGGACAAGCGGGAACTCTGTTTGATGTCTTTATTCCACAACTCGTTTCAACAGCAGGACGCTGTCTTCCTCAGCATCCTGCTGTTGAAACTAGTTGTGGAATAAAAACATCAAACAGAGTTCCCGTTTGTCCTTGGTGTCCTCCTGACCGCGATTCATTGCTCTACATTTACTGTCCCTCAACGAGGGTCTGCGGCTGGTGCTGCCTTGGGCTTGTCATCTACCGTCCTCCCCACTGGTGTTGCTCACGCAGCGCTCCATTGAGACTGCTTTCATTTTATCCTTTGATTGTCTTAAGACCCTTTTCACGTCTGCACCAGTATTGATTCACCCTAACCGAGCACATCCTTTCATAGTGGAAGTGGACACTTTGGATTGTGCTCTAAAGGGCCATCCTCTCACAGACAACAGAAGAGAATGGTCTGTTACATTTGTGTGCTTTTTTCTCTCGTAGACTTTCTGCTGCAGAGAAGAATTATGATGAGGGGAATAAGGAGCTTCTAGCCATTATCGCTGCATTTAAGGAATGGAGGCACCATCTGCAGGGGGCAGCACAGCAAGTTATTGTGCTCACGGATCATTGCAATCTAGAAGTTCTTAGATCCGCTAGATGTCTTTCTCCACGTCAGGCTTTTTGGAGTCTGTTCAATTTAACTGGAGTCTATTCAATTTAACTTCAGTTTAACTAATCAATTTAACTTTGTCATTTTGTACGACACAAGGTCACTTCATGTGAAAGCGGATGCTTTGTCCCCAATCCATGCAACGGATTCCTTACCTGGGACCCCATCCAAGACCATTTTGTTGAATACCAACTTTGTCGGAGTCATCCAGAATAAGGACTTACGCAAGACTATCAAGGAGGCCTACGACGCAGACCCATTTCTTGTTAACCCGACTGATAATGTGGACTTGGTTCTCAAGAACGGTATGTGGGTCTGAGATCGACATTTATACATTACTAAGGTCGTAAGACTGCAGGTACTCAAGCTTGTCCATGATTCCAAGCTGGCTTATCATTGGGGGTACAGAACACACAGGAGTTCCTGAGTCGTTTCTTTAGGTGGCCTACCTGTCTGAAGGATGTGAAGAGCTACGTTCTCTCTTGTGAGGTATATGCATGCTTTAAGACTCCTCACATATCATCTACGGGGTTCTTGCAACCCTACCTGTTCCTTCTCTCCCTTGGGGTCTATTTCTATGGACTTTATAGTGGAATTACCCACCTTCAGGGGAAATAATTCTATCCTGGTTGTAATAGATCACCTTACTAAAGCTGCCCACTTCATTCCTTGTATTGGTCTTCCCTCAGCAAAGGAGACAGTAGATCTGGTCATTCAGAATGTGTTCTGGCTGCATGGAGTTCCGGATAAAATCATCTCTGATTGGAGAGTGCAGTTTATGTCCAGATTCTGGAAAGGATTCTGTTCTGTGCTTGGTGATAATGTTTGTCTGTCCTCTGCATATCATCCTCAGACTAATGGGCAGATAGAGCGGACTAATCAGTGTTACGCCCACAGGGCGTGAAGATGTATAGTGGACCCACTAGACCACTGATGGTGCAGTGGTAGCTGTATACCCGATACACAAGAGACAGGAGAAGAGCTTCAAATAAACTAAAGATGCTTATTAAATAAAGCAACAAATGGACAAGGTGCCTGAGGGAAGAACCCTCTGGACCACGACACAGAACCACATAGTGGAGCACCGGGCAAGGTGTACCCCTATACAGGGGCTCCCCCGTCGCAACACCAGATGACCTTAATGCCGCGATGCCCGGACCAGAGGGACGACCCATACAGACCATATAGAGGAGGTGGTGAGAGTCCTGGAAAGTCTGAGTAAACACAGAAAGGCTGATCTAGCCTGCGATGGTAACTGGATGATTCCAAGAGGAGAGCCTTGGTCAGTCTGGGATAGGAACCGGAGTGTCCAGAGGGATCCAGGAGCGGGAACTGCCAGCAGAGGATTCTGAGGAGACAGAGATATTAGAATATTGCAATAGCCTTTAGAACGCAGAGAAAAGCAGAGTGTGGCCTGAGTGGGAGGCAGCGATCCCACAGAATGAACACATTGTTCAGGCAACTCCCTCTTGAGGGAGGATGCCTTTTATGCACAGAGCATCACAGCACAGACAGCCCTAATAGACAACAGGTGCCCTGCTGTTTTAAGTATGTGCAGGAAGTGGGGCGCGCTTCCTAAGGGCATAACCAGGAGACCTGCCAAGAGGATGCAGAGAAAGGAGACGCTGATTGTCTGGAGCCACGGACAGGGTTGGTAGTAGCAGTGGAGCTGCGAGATAGGCGCCGGTCTCCCTGAGCAGCAGAGACCGTGCCTGCGGCTAAGGGCATGACAATCAGACTCTGGAACAGTATTTTCGATGCTATATCAGTCATTCACCCGATGACTGGTTGGAGTTGCTTCCTCTGTGATTTGTTGTAACAAAACTCTACTAGAGTGCATCGACTAAGGTAACAACTGTAAGCGTTCCGCTAGGCAAGGCGGAATTCCAAGAGTGGACCCTCTGGACCGTGGCACTGAGGGGCCCCTGGGCGAGCTACCAGGTGGAACCGACCCCTATACCGGGACCGTTAGGAGCAGGCCTAAGGGTTCGAATGCCACGGCAGCCGGTACCAAGAGGGGCGGCTCGGATGGACTGGAGTGAGAGAGAGTACCTGGTACCATGAGCACGGGAACAGGTGTGGAGCTCGGGTGGAGAGGCTGGTGCAGGACAGCAGGAACCAGGCACGGCAGGCAGGCCCGGAGTAGGACTGCAAAAATATGGAACAGGCAGGCAGGACCGGAGTAGGACTGCAGGAATCAGGCACAGGCAGGCAGGACCGGAGTAGGACTGTAGGAATCAGGCACTGGCAGGAATCTGGCATGGACAGGCTGGACTGGAATAAGACTGTAGGACTGGGCAGGACACAGGCATAGGCAGATGGGATCGGAGTAGGACAGCGGGAATCAGGCATGGACAGGCAGTACCGGAGTAGGACTGCAGGACAGAATAGGACACAGGCACAGGCAGGCTGCAAGGAAGCACAGACAATGAGAGAACCGGCACAGTGCATGGAGCAGGGGCACGGGAGGCATAAAATGAGTTCACAGAACGACGATCAGGCGCCTCCGTTACAAGAGGGCGGCCTGAAATATCCTGGAAGCAGCTCCCATTGGTCCGGCGGTGCTTCTGGGTCAGGACACCGCCAGAGCATAAGAGAAAGGAGAAGGACACGGACGCGGCTTACAGCGCATGCGCAAAGCATGCAAAGACGTCGCAGGCTGTGGACCAGACACCGGACACCGCGGCTGACTGATGGAGCCAGGCTGCGGCGCGTGATCGGCCTGGTGAGTACAGCAGGGAGCAACGGGGGGCTTGACAGTTAAGCCGCCCCCCACTGCGATTGGCAAAAAACCTTTTTAGAATATGAGGAGCGTTAATGTTCCCCCTGGGATCCCAGGACCTCTCCTCGGGACCAAAACCTTTTCAGTCAATAAGAAAAAAGGGTTTTCCCCTGATTCTTTTCATAGCGAGGATATCTCTTACCTCGAAGGTGTCGTCAGTACCAACTGGCCGAGGAGCAGAGCAGGGTGAGGAGTGAAACTGATTAACTACTACCGGTTTCAGGAGAGAGACGTGGAAGGTGTTCGGGACTCGAAGCGAAGCAGGCAACCCAACTTGTAGGCGACTTTGTTGACACGATCCAGAATTTCAAAAGGACCGATGTACCGGGGGCCCAACTTGTACGAGGGTACCTTCAGATGGATGTATTTAGATGAGAGCCAGACTTTATTCCTGATATGGAATGGCGGAGGATCCAATCTCCTCTTGTCGGCGTGATGCTTCATTTGCTTGCTGGCTTTCTTGAGGGCTACGTTGGTCTCAGCCCAGATCTCTGAGAATTCCAGGGACACAGAGTTGGCCGCAGGTGCTTTGGAAATTCGACCTACAGGGAGGGGAAGACCGGGATGTCTGCCAAACGCCACAAAAAACGGAGATGTGGTTGAGGATTCACCGGTATGGTTATTGTAAGCGAACTCTGCCCAGGGGAGCAGGTCAACCCAGTCATCTTGGTGGACGTTGGAAAAATGACAGAGATATCCAGTTAACGTCTGGTGGGTTTGCTCTACTTGCCCTTTGGTCTGCGGATGGTAGGCGGAGGAAAAATTTAAGGATATGTCCAAGAGTTTGCAAAGTGCCCTCCAGAACTTGGAAGTAAACTGGACCCCCCGGTCGGACACAATGCGTCGAGGTAGACCATGGAGCCTAAAAATCTGGTGGATGAAGATTTTGGCTAGCTAAGGAGGAGAGGGAAGTCCAGTCAACGGAATAAAATGTGTTATCTTGGAAAAACGGTCTACCACCACTAGAACCATCATACAGCCCGATGAGCGGGGCAGATCGGTAATAAAATCCATGGCAATGTGTTCCCAAGGGACCGTAGGAACGGGCAGGGGGAGGAGCAAGCCGGCTGGGGACCGTCGTGGTACCTTGTTTCTAGCACAAGAGGGACAAGAGGCCACAAGTCCGTCACATCTTGGCGGAGGCAGGCCACCAGTAGTGCCGAGAGATGAGAGCGAAAGTTTTCTTGGTCCCGGCATGGCCTGCCAGTTTGGAGGAATGACCACAGAGTAGGACTCTTCTCTTGGCATCCTCAGGCATGAGGGTCTTGCCTGGAGAAAGTGGAAAAAGTATACGTATTCACAGGAGCCACGGTGATTATCCTAGAGGGCTCAATAATGTGAGCAGGTTCGTCTCCATCCTTGGACGGCTGGAAGACTCTGGATAGGGCATCAGCTTTAGTGTTCTTGTCACCCGGACGGAAATGGAGCACAAAATTGAAGCAAGCAAAAAACAAGGACCATCTAGCCTGTAGAGGATTGAGTCTCTGGGCGGAGTGCAGATAGGCCAAATTCTTGTGGTCTGAGTAAATCACAAATGGTTGGACGGCCCCCTCCAGAAGGTGACGCCATTCCTCCAGAGCCAATTTTATAGCCAATAGTTCACAATCGCCAATTGAGTAATTGCACTCGGATGGAGAAAAGACCTTGGAAAAGAACCGGCAGGGGCATAGGCGACCGGAGATGGTTTTCTGAGATAGCACAGCCCCGGCTCCTGTTGAGGAGGCATCCACCTGTAGTACAAAGGGTTTGCTGCTCACGGGGCAGGACAAAACTGGAGCTGTGGAGAATGCACGCTTTAGTGTGAGAAGGGCCTCTTCAGCCTCCGTGGTCCAAGAGTTGGGACCCGTCCCCTTTCGGGTAAGGGCAGAAATGGGTTTGGTAATGGATGAAAAGTGTGGAATAAATTGCCTGCAATAGTTGACGAATCCGAGAAACCGTTGGATGGCTCTTACGCTGACGGGATGGGGCCACTTGAGAATAGCGGACAGTTTATCTGGATCCAACTTCAGGCCGGCGTCAGAGATGATGTAGCCCAAAAATGGCAATGAGGTCTGCTGAAAGAGGCATTTCTCCATCTTAGCATACAGGCGGTTTTCTCTAAGTCATTGAAGAACCAAGCGGACACTCCTCCTATGAGACAAGAGATCAGGCGAGAAGACAAGAATGTCGTCCAAGTACACTACCACACAGGTGTACAGGTGGTCCCGGAAGATCTCGTTGACGAATTCTTGAAACACTGCGGGAGCATTGCACAGACCAAAGGGCATGACAAGGTACTCGCAGTGCCCGTCTCAACTGTTAAAAGCGGTCTTCCATTCATCACCTGTGCGGATGCGGATCAGATTGTAGGCTCCTCTGAGATCTAACTTGGAAAAGACCAGTGCTCCTCTGAGGTGATCAAACAGCTCCAGGATGAGAGGAAGGGGGTACCTGTTCTTGATGGTGATGTTGTTCAGACCCCTATAATCAAAGCACGGGCGCAGAGAGCCATCTTTCTTTTTGACGAAGAAAAAGCCAGCTCCTGCCGGAGAGGAGGATTTCCGTATGAAGCCTCTGGCGAGGTTCTCCCAGACGTAATCGGACATGGCCAAGGTCTCTGCAGGAGACAGTGGGTAGATCCTGCCCCTGGGAGGGGTGGAACCAGGAACTAGCTCGATAGGACAGTCAAACGGCCGGTGCGGAGGAAGGCTCTCCGCCTCCTTCTTATCAAAGACGTCTGCGTAGTACCGATAGGCTGAGGGCAGCCCTGAGAGGTCAGGAGGTGGACGTGAAGGGGCAGCCGGACGACTAGAGTTCAGCCACCGATCATGGCAAAGGTGTCCCCAGTGATGAACCTCCCCGGATGACCAGTCGAGCACGGGTTGATGCATCCGTAGTCAAGGATGTCCCAGGATGATCGCGTGGGAAAGACTAGTGTTATGAATGAGTCACCGAAGGAGGAAAAAACAAAAATACAAACTAAGTCCAGAAAACCGGAGAGGTAGGTAGCTATCGGATTGCAGCCCCTGATCCTATCCACAACAACTAACAGTAGCCGTGGGGGATCCTACGATGCCCTAGACCCCTCGATCACAGCCGGAGAACTAAATAGGCCTAAAGAAAGAAAGGGGAAATCTAAACTGCCCCAGAGCAGACCCCAAAGCAATAGGCAGCCCCCAACAAATAATGACGGTGAAGCAAGATGAAAACACTAACACAGATAGAAAGATAGGTTGAGCAAACGATGGGGCCCAAGCTAACTAAAAAGGACAGGATAGAAAAGCTACTGTCTGCAATCCATAAAAAACCCTACCAAAAAATGTCCCAACTGTCTGATAGGAAAAACAGGCCCTGAAGTCGCTAGGACTTCAAAAAGACTATATCAGCACTCGGGTAAATTCTGAAGACAGAGCAAAGAGACAAACTGATCAGAGACAAAAATGGAACTCAGCACACCCCCGACCAGGGAAGGCTGAACTCCAAAAAACAAGGTAAACAAAACAAAACTAATAAGTTCAAAAGCAGAGCAAAAACTTATCTTTGGGAAGCAGGAAACAGACTGGTATCCAGGAATCCAGCAGAAAAATCACCAGCGACTCAGAGGGGCGTTGGCTGCCTTATATCCAGTCAGAATTTCCTGTTACCAAGTCATCATCTACCAGATCAGGTGTTTGGTAATCAGCCTCACTACCTTCCTTCACCAGAAGAGGGAGTTCATCAGACATCGACGGTGAAGGGGAAAATGAACTCACAACAGACTAGGCAGCACATAGAAGGCTATTCTTTCCCAGTGTAGAGCACCAACTTGCAAGTCTACCTGTTTGGTGACCATGGTGATGGATTCCGGTAGCGGTCGGCCGTCCACCGATGTAATGAGCTGAGAGTTCTTCAGAGAGACTACGGGAATCTGGTACTTCTCCACCTCTTCACGCCGGATGAAGTTACCTGCCGCACCCGAATCCACGTAAGCCACCTCGGAGCCACGCCTCTGCCCCGAAAACAAAAGAACGGAGATAGTGAGTAGTTGAGAGGAATCATGGACGCCTAGGGAGGCCTCTCTTACCTGGCCTAGGCGGACGAGTTTCCCGGTCTATCAGGACAGGAGCGGATGAAATGCGAAGCTCCACCACAATAGAGACACAGACCTTGTGCCCACCTCTCCTTTTGCCGGACCTCGGCCAACTTGACTCAGTCAACCTGCATCGGTTCGGACGGAGGAATATGGGGATCTCCGGCAGGACGAGGGCTAGAGGTCTGGTTGATGGAAAGGGGTGGTCTAGAGGATCTCCTGTCTCTAGCTGACTCCCTGGCACACTCCTGAAACCGGAGATCTATGCGGGTGGCCAGGGAAATTAGGTCCTCGAGAATGGTGGGGGTATCTCGACCTGCCAACTCATCTTTTACCCTGCCCGAGCGGCTACACCAGAATGCCCCTACCAGTGCCGCATTATTCCATCCCAACTCCGAGGAAAGGGTGCAGAACCTGATAGTGTACTGTCTGACGGTGAGTGCGCCCTGGTGGAGGTTGAAAAGGGACTCAGTAAGAGAGGCTACCCGACCTGGCTTATCAACAACCCTCCAGAATGTATCCAAAAAGAGCGGAAGATACGAGACCACGGGATCGTCCCACTCCCAGAGTGGATTTAGCCAAGACAGGGCCTCCCCCTCCAAGTGGGACATAATAAAGGCCACCTTGGCCCTATCAGAGGGATACTGCTGCGGTAGTAGCTCGAAGTGAAGGCTACATTGGTTCAAGAACCCTCTGCAATGTCTGGGGTCGCCATTTAACTGGGGTGATTTGGCGAGGCAGGGAGAAGGAAAAGAAACAGGACCGGGAGCAGCCGCAGATGCTGCGCGGCAGTTTGGAGAGCCACCAAACGATTGTCGACTGAGGCCATATAATTTAAGATATGGGACTGAGCGTCATGCTGCTGACCCAGCTCCTGTTGGAGACTGGCCAGCTGAGCAGCATTCCCCGGATCAGCGACCTGAAGAGCCGACAAACGGGAGTCCATGGATTTCATTATGGACATGATGTGCCCCTGGTTCTCCTACAAAAAGAGCAACTCCTTTTGAGCGGGAGCAAAAGCACCGGTGGAGTTAATGGCCTGATCGTACTGTAAGCGTTCCGCTAGGCAAGGCAGAATTCCAAGAGTGGACCCTCTGGACCGTGGCACTGAGGGACCCCTGGGTGAGCTACCAGGTGGAACCGACCCCTATACAGGGACCGTTAGGAGCAGGCCCAAGGGTTTGAATGCCACGGCAGCTGGTACCAAGAGGGGCAGCTCGGATGGACTGGAGCGAGAGAGAGTACCTGGTACCACGAGCACGGGAACAGGCATGGAGCTCGGGTGGAGAGGCTTGTGCAGGACAGCAGGAACCAGGCACGGCAGGCAGGCCCAGAGTAGGACTGCAAGAATAAGGCACAGGCAGGCAGGACCGGAGTAGGACTGCGGGAATCAGGCACAGGCAGGCAGGACCAGTGTAGTACTGTAGGAATCAGGCACTGGCAAGAATCTGGCACGGACGGGCTGGACCGGAGTAAGACTGTAGGACGGAGCAGGAAGCAGGCACAGGCAGACGGGACCGGAGTAGGACAGCGGGAATCAGGCACAGACAGGCAGGACCAGAGTAGGACTGCAGGATGGAATAGGACACAGGCACAGGCAGGCTGCAAGGAAGCACAGACAATAAGAGAACCGGCACAGTGCATGGAGCAGGGGCACGGGGGGCCTAACATGAGGTCACAGAATGACGATCAGACTCCTCTGTTACAGGAGGGTGGCCTGAAATATCCTGGAAGCAGCCACCATTGGTCCAGCGGTGCTTCCGGGTCAGGGCACCACCGGAGCATAAGAGAAGGGAGAAGGACGCGGCCGCGGCCTACGGCGCATGCGCAAAGCATGCAAGGACGTCGCAGGCCACGGACCGGACACCGGACGCCGCGGCTGAGGGAAGGAACCAGGCTGCGGTGCGGGATCGGACGGGTGGGTACAGCGGGGTGCAACGGGGGCCGTGACAAAAACCTTCTTTGCCAACCTGGGTATATCATCCTAGTATTCTTTCCAGATTCCCGATCGATGCTCCAGTGCCTGCAGTTCATGAGAGGTTGGCAGCGGATTAAACAGAATCTGGAAACTCTGAAGGAATCACTATCTACTGCACAGGAAAGATATAAAAGCTCTGCCTATAGTTTTAGGAGGTCTGCACCTATGTTCAAGGTAGGGGACTCTGTGTGGCTATCCACGAAAAATTTTAAATTGAATGTTCCATCACAGAAGCTGGGACAAAAACTAATCAGCCCATTCAAGATCTCTTGGATCTTGAGTTCCGTTGCCTGCCATCTGAAGTTACCAAGCACCATGAAGCTACATCCTGTATTCCATGTCTCCCTATTAAAACCAGTGTCTCCGAATACTTTTCAGGGTCGTATTGGGCCTCCTTCTCAGTCTGTGATGGTGGATGGACAAGAACAATTTGTAGTGGTGAAGATTCTGGACTCCAAATTCCACAGGAATCAGCTGCTTTAACTTATCAAGTGGCAAGGATATCCATCTGAGGAAAACTCTTGGAAGCCGGTGATTTAATATCTATACTCCTCAAAAGAGTGATCTGTTTCAGCAAAAATATCCTGGAAAACCTGGTCCTGGTTCGTCCTGAGGCCACTTCTAAGGTGCGAGTCATGTAAGGATTCTGGATTTTCCATTGACCCTGTTTGCCCTTGTCCAAGGTGGAGTCTTGCACCTCGCCCTGACCTGGAGCTTCCTGTCTGTCCTACTACTTAAGTCAGGGTCGGGTGTTCCTCCTTGCATGCGCATTGTGTTTCTGTTGGCTCCTGTGATGCTGCAAGAAGCGAGCGCAAAGTGGACCCTCTGGACCGTGGAACTGACCTACCCCTGGGCGAGCGGACCTAGTGGAGGCTGAACCCCATACAGGGATTGTCAGGAGCAAGCCCAGAGGCCACAGAACCATGGCAGCCGATAAAAAGAGGGGCGGCTCAAGCAGAGAATAGGGAGCGAGACTGAGTGGAGCCACAGGAGGGTGGAGGCTTCGAGAGAACAGGAGCCAGAGACGCGGATTCCAGGACACAGGCAGGTATTCCGAATGTGGACATCAGGACTGGGTTACAGGACGGCTGCAGCTACTGTGGAGAGAGTAAAGGTTAATAGCGGGCTCAAAGAACACGAAGGAACCGGAGAGTGGTGGCAAGCAGGGCAACGCAAGAATACACAGGGAAACTGTAGAGACGCGAGCGCACGAGGCAGCAAGCGCAGGCCTAAGATATAGAGCGGAAATTAACTGAATAACCAGACACCTCCCCATAGGGGAGGTGTCCAGAAATAGCCCCTGACTAACCAAGATTGGCTACCGAGTTTCACAGGGCTGAGGCATCTGAAGATATAACAATTAGAGATGAGCGACTTTGCCTTTTTTAGGGTCGAGTCGGGTTTCATGAAACCCGACTTTCTCAAAAGTCGAGTGGAATGAAATCGGCCGACGATAGGGAAAAGTCGTGAAACATGAAACTCAATGCAAGTCAATGGGGACAAAAGTCGGCAGTGAGTGGAGGACTGTAAACACACCTGGCATGAATTTTAACCTCAGAGGCGGCAAAATCTCTCTCTCTCCCTCTCCCTCTCCCTCGCCCCCGCTCCGCTTCAATCATTGGCTGAAAAAAGTCACGTGCAAGCATTCGGCGAAACCCGACTTTGACGCTTGGGTTGCCGACCGCATAGCCAACTTCAGACTGTTTTCGGGTTTCGTTACAAGAAACCCGACTTTGGCGAAAGTCAGCGACTTTTGAATCTGACCAACCTGTTTCGCTCAACTCTAATAACAATGCTTGAGAAAGGTGCGGGTGCCCTTTAAGGGACCCAGCACATGCACAGACACCGGGAGGAGTGAGAGGCTGGAAGCAAAGGGCAGACATGGCAGGACCATGTAGGAACAGTGCGTCGAGACCCGGGAGAGAAGCAATAGGGACTGTTACCCGTGGCGGAGCAGGTAAGTGACTGAAGGGCAGGGGCGGCAGCGGCAGTTACAGCAGCGGTGGAGGCAGGCACATCAGCAGTGACAGCTCCTAAGCCTCTGCCTGTTTTCTTTTGGACTCCTTGATCCTGATTGGGGTTACCTATTATCCGTACTTTTAGTGAGGAGCTACTTGCCTCTGAAACTGGTGTGGTCAGTAACAAATTCTGACATTATTATCTCTTCCTGAACTGTGTCTGTTGGGTTGCGGTGCTGGACTTGAGTGGGACTTTTTAGCCCAAAAGGTACATTTAAAGACCTTCTCCTATAAACGCTCCACCTATGTATTCCTGGACTCTCACGTTTAAGTGCCTTGCATACTTGTGATCAATTTCTTGCTGGACTCCCACGTTTAAGTGCTGTGTGCATTCTCACTAATATTCTTGCTGGACTTCCACATTTAAGTGCCGTGTGCACACCTGCATCATATTACTGCTGGACTGGTTTGTATTAGCAGTCACGCCCGCTATTCTGTTTTCTGATCATCTCTACATTGTGCTGTGCACTTCGTTTAAATTGCAGGAAGATCTCTGTTAGTTTTGGTTCCATTTCTTTCTTTGTTAAATACACTTGTTTGTCTCAACTTTGGTCTCAGATTCATTTTATAGCATGCAATCAGATTCCATAGTACCAGCATAATTGTTACACTCATAATGCCCTTGCCACTTTGCCAGGAACTTACTTTCCACAGTGGGGATCAACACCAATACCTGGTCTCCAGGGCTAAACTATCTCAGTCTCGCTGTCTGATTGTAGATGTTTGCCTGGACCTCTTGTGCTTGAAGGAGGCTCTCCTTCACAATTGGTATCACCCTCACCCTGTCCTGCATCTGGGCCACATGTTTGATGATACTTTGGTAAGGTATTACCTCCACTTCCCAGGTCTCCTTTACAATGTCCAGATGTCCCCAAGGTTGCTGTCCATATATCAACTCGAACTGTGAGAACCCCTTAGAGGCATATGGGACTTCTCTAATGGAGAACAGTAGGTACAGTAGAAGCCAATATAAGTCTTGGCCATCCTTCTCCATGGCCTTTTTCAGCATAGATTTTAAGGTCTTGTTAAATCTCTCTATCATGCCGTTCATCTGCAGATAGTACATCAATGTCCAGACTTGGGCAATTTGGAGAGCCTTGCACAACTCTCTCAACACTTTAGACATTAAAGGAGTTTCTTGGTCCATCAGGATCTCCTTTGGAAGGCCCATCTGGGAGAAAATATGGACTAACTCTTTTGCTATACTCCTGGCGGAGGAGTTTCTTAGTGGTACCACCTCTGGGTACCATGTTGTATAGTCCATTACCACCGGAATGTATTGGTGACTCCTGGCAAACTTAACTAAGGTCCCAAGAAAGTCCATGGCAGTCCGGTCAAATTAAACTTATATTATGGGCAACTGCACTAGGGGTCTGCGGAAATGGGATACAGGAGCAGTTAGCTGACAGGTAGGGTAGAATTTGGCAGAAACAAACAATGTACTGGGGTCACCCAGGCCCGTAGAATGTCTAAAGGAGCTGCTCTTGAGTTTTGTTTACTCCAAGATGCCTACACAAGACATGAGAATTGGCCAGATCTATTACCTTTTGTCTATAAGGACCTGACACCAATAACTGCTCTATCACTTCCCCTATTGGTATAATGACCCGATAAGCTCTTCATTTAAAGTAAGAATTAGAAACTTTGTGTCTGCCCCTGGCTCTTGTGCAGCCCCATTTTTCACAGTCACATTATCAAAAGCCCCTTTCACCATAAGATCTTGCATTTGGGCAGATCCAAAATTCCCCCAGAAATACTCAGCTCATGGACTTCAGCTTGATTCTTTCCTGTCTCATCCTCATCACCAGCAATGACACACAAGGGAAACACCTCCACCGCTGACTGTAATGATGATTCATCATTGTGGAACCAGCTCCTGTTTAAGTCGCTTGGTATCCTTGCTTTCTGCCATAAATCCCAGTACAGGCTAAAGTACCGCCCTATATCACCAGATGTAGCAGGTTCTTTATCACCCCAACCTCATACGATTCAGCCCCACAGTTTTTTTAGTCACTCTGACAACAGGGTAGTCCTTGACGTCCCCGTGAATACAGCAGTCACCCACCTCTCTTAAATTCGGGCTCCTTCGGGGCACGCCAGTGTAGGGATATCACATCGCCTTGCTTTCTTAAGTACCTCTCAACAACTTGGTACCTTTTAACTAGGCCAACCAAGTCATTCACATTCCTGGAGTATCCCTGGGTAACCCAGGTCTGCAGAGGCCTAGGAAAGGAGTGAACAAATCTGTCCATGACAACTCACTCAACCATCAAAGCTGGAGTGGAAGACTTCAGCTGCAACCGTTTCTGTACAAGATGCTGTAATTCAAACATTTGGAAGCGTGGAATTTGTCCCCTTAATACATCCAGTGGTGAGCCCTTTGTACTCTGACTGACATAGTTACTCCCAAGCGTGCCAAATTTTCAGCTTTTAAATTTGGCATATTCCTGTGCATCCTGTAATGCCAAATCCTAATAAGCCTTTTAGAGCTCGCCAGTTAGATGGGGTCCAGCACCTCTGCAAACTGCTCTGGTGGTAGTTTCTCACACTCTACTACCCGTTCAAAGCTAGTCAAAATGCTTTCACATAATCCCCTGGAGTCATCTTCTGCATGGCTCATCTTACTAGTTTCCGGATGTACGAGTCATTACCTGGATGTTGGAAGATGCTGCCGGCCTCACACGAAAGGCCTTTGCTAGGAGTTCCATTTGCCTTGTAAGCACCTCCTGATGTTGTCGCCGCTGCTGTTGAAGCTGCTGCACTAACCGTTCATTTGTTTCCTGTTGCGCCAGCTGCTGCTGTTGACTTATTTGCTTCTGCTGTTGTTGGACGTGGACCAGGTGCTTGATAAGCTCCTCCATGCTGTCTGTCATCGTCTCTTGGCTTATATCCACTTTTACCCAGGACATGTGGTTTCTTCACAGCTGCTGTCTCATCCTGATGTGTCGTGATGTGTCATCAAAATGTGTTTCTGGAACATTGCCTACTTTCTCCACCACCTATGGCTGCAGCTCATCCACCTGTACACAAAGGTAGACACAGGAACACTGTTTCTTTAAGATCTTCATTGGTTTATTATACATGCAGCATAAACCATGGTAAAGTAAAGATAAACATGGCCCTTTAGCCAAAAACAGGAAAACAAAACAAAGTGGTAGCACACAGCATCGTCCTTGTGGTAGCGGTGATAAGCCCGCTCAGAGTTAGCAAAATGCATGATTCCAGTTTAGCACAGACACAAACACTTCTCTGGAGTTAAATCATACATGAAAGGACTACCAGAGAGTCTTTTTGAGTCCAAAAAATCCGTGATGCTTAGTTATGTATAATTAGAGACCGATATATAAAAAAATCAATCTCTTTATTCAAAACTACATGAGTACAAATAACAATTAACAAATAGTAAAAATTGTAGACAATAAGAGAACAGGCGGGTAGCTTTATAACCATATGAGCAATGGTTAGCACCATCATGATGGACCAATCAATTATGAACTTACAGAGGTTAACAAAAGTGCATAGTGAATCACATTATAAATAGTAGTGATAACATGTGTCCATGTAAGCAAAGCACAAAGGTAGGACAGTACAAAAAAGCAATAAGCCAAAAAGGCAATGACTGCACTGTTTGGGCTAAATAAGTATAATCGCCCATATATGCTAATTAGAGAACAGTGCAGTCAGTCAATGCAGGGTTAACATATCCCTAATTTCCAAAAAATCCTAGGCAGTGCTTACACATGATGGATGCTTGACCAAAGCGAGAGTTCCCCAACGCTTGTTTCGCTGTGGCTTCCTCGGGGGGCAGTGCACATTGTGTTGGTAGCGCTATCTTTAAATCTACCACCCAAAATAATTGGCATCCAATGAACGAACAGATTCCAGCTGCATAACATGAATGTACCGCGTCAGGACCTCCCAGATGTGACGTCACATCCGGCGCCAAAAGACGCTGTATTCAAAACAAAGCCCCCAGAACATAATCCTGGTGTAAAAATACGGGACCGCCCGAATCTAATGTCACATTCTGTCAATGTGGTTGACAAACCACACCGCGTCCCATGAGTGTGTGGAGGTGGGACATCCGAAGCGCGACGTCACTTCTGGCGTCAGGAGGAGGTGGATGGGGAAATTAGTATTCCATCCATCACACCTAAGACTCAACTCCTAATGACGTCATCAGTGACTCCCACTTTGGGACGGCCATCGGCACACACTACCCGCAGTAGTAAAGAAAGCCAAGTATGCAGTTACGCAATGCCTATATCCCAATCTTACTTGCGGGCAAGAAAAAGGGCACATGAAATAATCAATAAATTTCTAAAAAAAAGGCATGTAAATATTTAAACAGTACATAATTAAATCATCGCTGCAAAATCACTGAATAAATGATGCATGCTTCATTCAAAAGGTAATAAGTCCAAAGCCCCTGAGTGGTAATGCAGAGAGTCCATAGATATCAGGATGAATTGCAGTCATGCATGCTTCATCCATTATAGGCATTAGACCAAAGACTCAGGAAATTCATCAAACGGAGAGTCCGTAAACATCAGAGAAGCCATGTTGTGTGTGGAGATTCAAAAGGCACAGGTTAGTGCTGAGATAACATCCGCTGATGGGAAATTTAAAAAAAAAAACACATTAATTAAAATATATTAAAAGAACCCAGAAAAAAACACAGATGAACTACATTGCAAACCAAAAAGAGAGCTACACACAAGGTATATCATAAAAATGATGAAAAACTCAATTTTTCATTAAGACCCAAAGGGGTCATGGTATTGAGTCTAAAGATCCATTTACACTCAAGCTGTGCCAACCTGCGCTTCAGATCCCCTCCTCTGATACCATCATGTATTCGGTCAATACCTCTTTATTTTGATGAGATCAGGATCACAGGCATGGCGCAGCCTGAAACAACGAGGAATGGTCTTCAGGGACGCAACATCTACCACTGTTAGGGCTGCCTTAATGTCCCTTACATGTTCCCTAACCCGGACACGTAGTTCCCTTGATGTTAATCCTACATAAATGAACTTGCAGGGACATTTTGCATAATAGACAGCAAAGTCACTGCTACATGAAATGTATTCCGTAATCTGGAAAACCCTAGTACCATCAGATGTACTGAAATCTTTGGCAAGTATCAAATTGCGACAAGCCAGGCAAGACCCGCAAGGGAAGCAACCCTGACTTGGTTTACCAATATTAAAAGGGAAAGAAGGCCTCGCCACATAGTGGCTCTTCACAAGCATGTCCCTCAAATTGTTGCTCCTTCTCACAGTCATTAGTGGTCTAGCAGGGAGTGATTCACCAAAAATTGGTTCTGTTTTTAGTATCAGTCAATGTTTATTTAAAATGCCTCTAATCTTATTCCACCTATTATTATTATTATTATTATTGGTGGAGATGAAGCGAATTTGATTAGAGTCCTCCCTCGATTTACATGAGCCGGAGAGGAGCTGGCCATGGCATGACATCTTAGCCCTAAGATAACCTTTATTGACACAGTGTTTACTATATCCACGTGTATAGAATCTATCTTGTAGGTCCAATGCATGCTTCTCAAAACACTTCTCTGTAGAACAGAGGCGTCTAATCCACAGGAATTGTCCCGTCGGGATAGCTATTACCGTGGATGGCGTGTAGGTGGATGAAGCATGTAGGAGGGCATTCACCGACGTTTCCTTACGAAAAACATCAGTTTATACCCTCCCATCATTTCCCACAAGAATCTGGATGTCCAAAAAGTCCATCTTTTGTCTATGGAATTTAAACATCAGTTTGATGTTATAGTTGTTGATATTCAAATAGCTGATAAAATTACAAAGCTCATCACTGGACACCTGTCAGATAATAAAAAGATCATCTATATATCGGTACCACACTTGTACCGGGGTCGCGGCATGCGCACCATTGCCAAACACCTCCCTCTCCCAGAAACCCAGAAAGAGGTTAGCATATGACGGCGCACATGCCGCGCCCATAGCGGTACCCCGCCCCTGGAGGTAAAAACGGTTCTTAAAAGTAAAAAAATTGAGTTAAAATAAATCTCAGCAACTCAAGAATTAATGATTGAAGTGTAACATCAAGGTTACTTGTGCCAAGATAAAATTCAATCGCTGTCATGCCATCTTGGTGTGAAATGCATGTATATAGTGACTCGACATCAGCCATGACCAGCCACATGTCTCGCTCCAGAACCAAACCATCTACCCTCCGAAGGTCATCAGTAGTGTCTCTGATGTAGGAGGGGAGCATCTCCACTAGGGGATGTAAATAATATTCAATAAATTTACAGATGGGGTCGCCAAGCCCTCCTACGCCAGAGACAATAGGACGTCCAGGTGGTACCAAAGGATCCTTGTGCACCTTTGGAAGAAGGTATAGGGTTGGCACCATTGGAAATTGGGTAAATAGACCATCAAATACCTTCTTGGTGATCACACCCCGCGAGAATGCCTTATCCAAAATCAAAAACAATTCCTTCTGGAATGAAGAGACTGGATTAAATGACAGCATCTCATATGCTTCCTTATTTTTGAGCTTAGAAAATGCCTCACGCTCATAAATTTTGATAGACCATACTACCACATCCCCCCCTTATCAGCTGGCTTAAAAACAACATCTGTCAATGCCCTCAATTCAGAAAGGGCCTTCCTCTGTGCCCCCCATTAGATTGTCATTAAGTCTATTGGTAGGAATGGTTCTCAAATCCTGCGTAACCAATCTGCAGAAGATCTCTACCTGAGAACATAGAGATAAGGGAGGGAACATGGTAGACTTGGGAAAAATAGACGTTGTAAAATTACCTGTTGGACTTTCATAACTTTCCCTTGCCAATTCCTCAAGAATCCGTAAGGCCTCTTGTTCAGCCCTACTTTTAAGATCCATATCAGAGTCGTTCTTAGAGTTTAGATTTTTTAGAATCAACTTTCTAGAAAAGAGGAAGAGAACCTTTACTGTAGTAAAAAATAAAAATTGTTATTAGGGACAAATATTAACCCCAATTTGAGGACATCAGATTGATTTTCTGATAAAATATGCGAAGATAAATTAATTACCTCTAAATTATTTTTACTTTTCTTCTCCAAGGATTGAGGAGGAGTCATTTTCCTCTTATTCCCAAATTTCCCCTTGGGCATATTCACAGATTTTGTAAATGCAAATCTCTCGCTCCATTTTGTACCACCACTTGCTCCCAACATGGAGTCATCATCTACCGATGAGGTGGAGGAAAAGGAGTTAGATCTATCCTTTGGCAATTGTCCCTTTTGATTTTTTACTGGGATCCTACGCCAACTATATACATGATTGGTTTTATAATCATTTAGATCCCTTTGGTATTTTTTAGCTTTCGTCTGAACGATCTTTCTCCCATATTTGAAAGTCAATATCCAGTTGATCATTTAATTTTGACATTGCCTCCGTTGTCATTTGTTGAGTCAAAATCTCATGAATATTTCCAATCTCATTCTCCACCTCTTTGATAGCTGTCTCATTAGATTTAATGAGCAGCTGCATTAATCCTTTAGAACACACATTGGCTATTTCTTCCCATTGGCTTTTAAAAATCTCATTATGCATAGTTAAAGAAGGAAACACCTGCACCCTTAACCCTCTAGGGATCAGCCCTTTGGCAATGCAGCGTTCCAAGAAAGACTTATTCCACCACCATCATGTGCACTTATTTAAAAGACCCTTTAGTTTAACAATGAGTTCATCTGTATTACTGGGATCACAGTTAGAAACCATGGTTACATCCTCACAGAACACCTGTTCCAATTTAGTCAGCCACGTCTTGTCACGTGCCTGAAAGTCCATTTGTCCCAAACAAAATGCTGTGAAAATACACAGTATATAGATTAGAAATACAATTAGGGAAAATTGGGTTATTAGATACATATTCCTCATTACAAGGATACTTTCAAAAATGCTAAATCATACATGAAAGGACTACCAGAGAGTCTTTTTGAGTCCAAAAAATCTGTGATGTTTAGTTATGTATAATTAAAAACGGATATATATAAAAAAAAATCAATCTCTTTATTCAAAACTACATGAGTACAAACAACAATTCACAAATAGTAAAAACTGTAGACACTACAAGAACAGGCGGGCAGCTTCATAACCATATGAGCAATGGTTAGCACCATCATGATGGACCAATCAATTATGAACTTACAGAGATTATTAACAAAAGTGCATAGTGCATCACATTATAAATAGTAGTGATAACATGTGTCCATGTAAGCAAAGCACAAAGGTAGGACAGTACAAAAAAGCAATAAGCCAAAAAGCCAATGGCTGCACTGTTTGGGCTAAATAAGTATAATCACCCATATTTGCTCATTAGAGAACAGAATAAACAAAAATAGGAAGTGCACATAGGGTGTATCGTATATTAAGAAACCACAATGAAATCCCCAATCAGTTAGACTCACCTGCTATAGTTATGTGAGTCACAACAAACTGGGAATCACTCCTAAATATACGGTCATCGCTGGTGTCCCGCTTGCAATAACTGAAAAAATCCAAAGGAATGGAAAAAAGCCGGGCTTCTTAAATACCTTCTTGGTGATCACACCCAGCGAGAGTGCCTTATCCAAAATCAAAAACAATTCCTTTTGGAATGAAGAAACTGGGTTAAATGAAAGCATCTCATATGCTTCCTTATTTTTGAGCTGAGAAAATGCCTCACGCTCATACCTGACTTGGTTTACCAGTATTAAAAGGGAAAGAAGGCCATGTCACATAGTGGCTCTTCACTAGTATGTCCCTCAAATTGTTGCTCCTTCTCGCAGTCATTAGTGGTCTAGCAGGGAGTGATTCACCGAAAATTAGTTCTGTTTTTAGTATTAGCCAATGTTTATTTAAAATGCCTCTAATCCTATTCCACCTATTACTATAGGTGGAGATGAAGCGAATTTGATTAGAGTCCTCCCTCGATTTACATGAGCCGGACAGGAGCTGGCCACGGCATGACGTCTTAGCCCTAAGATAACCTTTATTGACACAGCGTTTACTATTTCCACGTGTATAGAATCTATCCCGTAGGTCCAACGCCTGCTTCTCAAAACACTGCTCTGTAGAACAGAGGCGTCTAATCTGCAGGAATTGTCCTGTCGGAATAGCTTTTACCGTGGATGAAGCATGTAGGAGGGCATTCACCGACGTCTCCTTATGAAAAATGTCAGTTTGTACCCTCCCATCATTTCCCACAAGAATCTGGATGTCCAAAAAGTCCATCTTTTGTCTATGGAATTTAAATGTCAGTTTGATGTTATAGTTGTTGACATTCAAATAGCACATAAAATTACATCGATCTTTAATTATACATAACTAAGCATCACTGATTTTTTGGACTCAAAAAGACTCTCTGGTAGTCCTTTCATGTATGATTTAGCATTTTTGACAGTATCCTTGTAATGAGTAATATGTATCTAATAGAGGTGAGCGACTTTTGTTTTTTTAGGGTCGAGTTTCGTTTCGTGAAACCCGACTTTTCCAAAAGTCGGGTCGAGCAAGATCGGCCGATTATAGGGAAAAGTCGGGGTCGTCCCGAAACACGAAACCCAATGTAAGTCAATGGGGAATAAAAGTCGGCAGTGAGAGGAGGACAGGAAACACACCTACAGTGCCCATTTGAATGCCAAAAGCATCAATTCTTCTTACTTAAGCTTGTAAACCTTAATTAACTTCATAATACAAGTTACGCACTGAAAAATGGGGGTTATTTGGCTAAAGTTGTGGGGGGGTAGGGCTGGCTCCAGGTTTTCATGTGCCCTGGGCAAAAGAGCGCTCCTTTAACACATACCACATCTCATCATGCTCCGATACGGCAGAGAAATAGCGGTATAGTACAATGAAAAATACTTCACTTTTTACATCTCATGACGAGGCCCATCTATTTCTCCATACAGAATCATTGGTCCCATATAATGTTTGAAACAGTATATGATGAGCTCCACATAATGCTACAGTATATGTTGGTCCCCATGGATGAAGCTCCACTGTCTTATGGGCCCAAATAATGCTCCAAACATAATGGGCCCCATTTCTAATGCTCTAGTGTATAATGGGCCCTGTAAATGCTGCTCCAGTGTCTGATGTCCACCTTTGGAATATTCCAGTGTATGGTGGGCCCCATCTATCATTCTCCAGAGTATAGTGCTCTCCAAAAATTGCTGTCCCAACATTGAAAACAATTAAATAAGTCTCCTCGCTAGGGAATCCCTGTACTAGTCTGGACTCCTCGTCGTCCCCATCTTCCATCTCACTGCACAGTATTTCAACCTTGCAAGTGCTGTGATCCTGAGCAAGCAGGGGGGGCCCACTCGTTGGCGACGGCACTGGCACAGGGCCCCTGATAGTACGGTGGTGTGTCTGATGGCGGGTGGGCCGAACCTGCACTTTCATCTGCAGCTTCCTCTTTGTCACCGTGTAAGATGGAACTGTATATGGGAAGGGTAACCTGAGTTTCATCAGGGTCAGATTCAGGCCGTGTAGCGTGCGAGGGGAATGTAGTGGTCTGGGTCAATGTACCAGCAGATTCATCGAGCAGTGGCTGGGCATCAGTGCACTTGTGTCGCCCCCAGGAGTACGGTCACCACAGTGGCATTACCTTCCTCCTAGGGAGTGTGATGTCATGCTTGGGAGCAACGAAGAATCTCTCGAGCAGGTTAACTGATTGGGCGGCGTTATTCCCACGAGTCATGACCCTCCAAACAGTGTTCATGAAGGCAAAGTGTTTGTTTTACGTGGGCAGTATGGTTGCAAAGCTGAACCTTAAAGAAATGTCCAGAAGGGCACCACCAGGAGTGGAGCCTACGGTTAAATTCGACTCCACCTGGGAAACCTCAACCATGCCAGCTACAGAACAGATGCACACATTGCAAGCTTAATTCCGTTAACGAACGAGACTCCGTCATGCCCCGCGGTCCGAATCCGGCTTACTAGAGGGACACGTGAGGCTCTGGCACATGAGATTGGCCAATAACTGGTGTGTCATACGATTACATGTCCGTGGCTGCATGTGCGCTACACTGAAAAGGCCAGCGTTTGTCGCTTACAGGTGCAGATAACCCGCTGAACAACATTAGTGATGGGGATCACTAATTACAATTATTACCCGTGAACGATGATTTCCCAGTAAGTGCAGGTCAACCGCAGTTCCGGAATTAGGCCTAACGGTCATTCCTGAAAAAATGAAAAACTTACGTGTGCAAACCACAGGTGCTGTAGCTTGCTTAACAGCTCGCCAGCCGTTCTCACGCCCAGTATGGATTACACGTGATTGCACAAAGGTGAGAAAGGGTACCGTATCCCCGGATAACATGTATGGATAGCGTACACATTCAAAATATATGTCTATACATCAGGAGGCAGGCTCAGACGGTGTTAGGCCCAGTATGGATTGCACGTGATTGCACAAAGGAGAGAAAGGGTACCGTATCCCCGGATAACATGTATGGATAGCGTACACATTCAAAATATATGTCTATACATCAGGAGGCAGGCTCAGACGGTGTTAGGCCCAGTATGGCTTGCACGTGATTGCACAAAGGTGAGAAAGGGTACCGTATCCCCGGATAACATGTATGGATAGCGTACACATTCAAAATATATGTCTATACATCAGGAGGCAGGCTCAGGCGGTGTTAGGCCCAGTATGGCTTGCACGTGATTGCACAAAGGTGAGAAAGGGTACCGTATCCCCGGATAACATGTATGGATAGCGTACACATTCAAAATATATGTCTATACATCAGGAGGCAGGCTCAGACGGTGTTAGGCCCAGTATGGATTGCACGTGATTGCACAAAGGTGAGAAAGGGTACCGTATCCCCGGATAACATGTATGGATAGCGTACACATTCAAAATATATGTCTATACATCAGGAGGCAGGCTCAGACGGTGTTTGGCCCAGTATGGCTTGCACGTGATTGCACAAAGGTGAGAAAGGGTACCGTATCCCCAGATAACATGTATGGATAGCGTACACATTCAAAATATATGTCTATACATCAGGAGGCAGGCTCAGACGGTGTTAGGCCCAGTATGGATTGCACGTGATTGCACAAAGGTGAGAAAGGGTACTGTATCCCCGGATAACATGTATGGATAGCGTACACATTCAAAATATATGTCTATACATCAGGAGTCAGGCTCAGACGGTGTTAGGCCCAGTATGGCTTGCACGTGATTGCACAAAGGTGAGAAAGGGTACCGTATCCCCGGATAACATGTATGGATAGCGTACACATTCAAAAGATATGTCTATACATCAGGAGGCAGGCTCAGACGGTGTTAGGCCCAGTATGGCTTGCAAGTGATTGCACATAGGTGAGAAAGGGTACCGTATCCCCGGATAACATGTATGGATAGCGTACACATTCAAAATATATGTCTATACATCAGGAGGCAGGCTCAGACGGTGTTAGGCCCAGTATGGCTTGCACATGATTGCACAAAGGTTAGAAAGGGTACCGTATCCCCGGATAACATGTATGGATAGCGTACACATTCAAAATATATGTCTATACATCAGGAGGCAGGATCAGACGGTGTTAGGCCCAGTATGGCTTGCACGTGATTGCACAAAGGTGAGAAAGGGTACCGTATCCCCGGATAACATGTATGGATAGCGTACACATTCAAAATATATGTCTATACATCAGGAGGCAGGCTCAGACGGTGTTAGGCCCAGTATGGCTTGCACGTGATTGCACAAAGGTGAGAAAGGGTACCGTATCCCCGGATAACATGTATGGATAGCGTACACATTCAAAACATATGTCTATACATCAGGAGGCAGGCTCAGACGTTGTTAGGCCCAGTATGGCTTGCACGTGATTGCACAAAGGTGAGAAAGGGTACCGTATCCCCGGATAACATGTATGGATAGCGTACACATTCAAAATATATGTCTATACATCAGGAGGCAGGCTCAGACGGTGTCAGGCACAGTATGGATTTGACGGCCCAGACTACACAGCGGAGGAGCAGGGAGAGGTAAAGATTGCAAATGCTGGGGCCCTGCCCAAGCAAGGGGGGCCCACTCGTGGGCGTCGGTACTGGCACTGGGCCCCTCATAGTACGGCGGTGTGTCTGATGGCGGGTGTGCACCACCACCGTTAGAGACACTTGATTGCACTATGAGGGACCCTGTGCCAGTGCCCGCGCCCAAGAGTCGGCCTACCCACCAGTCCAGGGCAACGGCACTCGCACGGTGTCGTGCGCTAGGTGGTGACCCCGGCCATGGGGAGGGGAGGCAGCACAGTTAGGGAGTTTTAGAAAGTGGCATATGTTGATCTTGGACATTCAGCTGATGCAAAAGGCGAAATAGGTCAAGTCCCAGGAAGAGGTGGACCAAAGCAAGCCATTTTTCTGTCACCCTATGTGTCATCAGGGGAAGGTGGGACAAAATCCTTGGAAACCCATGCATGGTTCATTTTAATGAAGGTTAGATCATCCACATTTTGGGTTGACAGACGGGTCATTTTTTCTGTCAGGATTGATCCAGCTGCACTGAAGACTCTTTCCGATAGCACACTTGCAGCTGGGCAAGCGAGCTCCTGTAAGGCATATTGTGCCAATTCAGGCCAGGTGTCCAGTTTAGCGGCCCAATAGTCAAAGGGGAATGACCTGTGTGGGAGAACATCGATATGGGAGGAAAAGTAGTTTGCAACCATAGTTGACAACTGCTGTCTCCTGTCACTTTCCATCGATGCAGTATTACCAGTTGTGTGAGCGGTACTTGAAAAATCAGTCCACAACATTGTCATGAAACCCCTGTCTCAACGCCACTTCTGCTGTGTGCACCATGAACACCTCTGCCAAGCTACCACCGGCCCGTACGGCTCGTGTGAGAACCATCACCGCTGCTGTGTGCTGGGAATGCCTCAAGCAACCGATTTACCAGAGTTGCTTGTTTGTTAGCCAATATTAGGTCAAGGTTCTCCTGTGGCATGATGTTTTGTAATTTGCCTTTATAGCGTGGATCCAGGATGCTGGCCAACCAGAAGTCGTCATCGTTCATCATTTTGGCAATGCGGGGGTCCCTTTTTAGGATCTGCAAGGCATAATCTGACATGTGGGCCAATGTTCCCGGTGTCAATGATGCACTGCGAGTGCTGGGTGGAGGAGCACTTTCTGGCAAATCCACATCCCTCCAGTCACGCACAAACCCTGTACCAGACCTTGCCACGCCAACATTTTCACTTGCCCCACGAGATGCATCCTCCTCCCCTAAGTTATCATCCCCATCATCATCCTCCTCCTCCTCTTCTTCCTCCACCTCGTCCAGGAGAGGTCCCTGAGCAGACAATGGCTGAATGTCATCAAGGATTCCCTCCTCCTCTTCCTCCTCATCAACATTGGCTGCAGACGCCTGCTCCTTAAGGTGCGTCAAAGTTTGCATGAGCAGACGCATAAGTGGGATGCTCATGCTTAGGATGGCGTCGTCTGCGCTTACCAGCCGTGTGCATGCCTCAAAACACTGAAGGACTTTACAGAGGTCTTTCAGCTTCGACCACTGCACACCTGTCAACTCCATGTCTGCTCTCAAAGTGCCTGGCCGTGTATCCTCCCACAAATGCATTATGACCTGCCTCTGCTCGCACAGCCGCTCCACCATGTGCAGGGTGGAGTTCCACCTTGTTGCAATGTCGATAATGAGGCGGTGGTTGGGAAGGTGGAGCAATCGCTGCAGCTTCTGCATACGAACGGAGTGTACAGGCAACCGGCGGATGTGCGCGCACAGTCTTCACACCTTCTGGAGCAGGGCTGTTAACTCCGGATAATTTTTGAGGAAGCACTGCACCACCAGGTTCAAGGTGTGAGCCAAGCAAGGTATGTGGCTGAGTTTTGAAAGGGCTATGGCTGCCACAAAATTACGGCCGTTATCACTAACTACCTTGCCTGCCTCAAGATGTACACTGCCCAGCCATGACTCAGTTTGTCGCTTCAAGTACTCGGCCAGCACCTCGGCGGTGTGTCTGTCGCCCAAACACATCATCTGCAACACAGCCTGCTGACGCTTTCCACTAGCTGCTCGATAGGGGGACACCTCGTGTGCAACAGTGGCAGCTGCAGATGGAGTGCTCGTACGACTGCGCTCTGTGGACGAGCTTTCGCTTCTGGAGGAGGAGGAGGAGGGTGGAACGCCTACAGCCAACTGTTTCCTATACCGTGGGCTAGGCAGCACTGTCCCACCACCGCTGTCCCCTGTGGACCCTGCATCCACCACATTAACCCAGTGCGCAGTGATGGACACGTAACGGCCCTGGCCATGCCGACTGGACCATACATCAGTTGTGAGGTGCACCTTTCCACTCACTGACTGCTTGAGTGCATGGACAATGCGGTCTTTTACATGATGGTGGAGGGCTGGGATGGCTTTGCGAGAGAAGAAGTGGCGACTGGATAGGTCATAGCGTGGTACTGCATAGGCCATGAGTTCGCGGAAAGCTGCGCTTTCCACCAACCGATAGGGCATCATCTCAAACGAGATTAGTTTGGCAATGTGGGCGTTCAAACCCAGTGTACGCGGATGAGAGACTGAGTACTTTCTTGACCTACTCATAGTGTCTGGGAGGGTGAGCTGGACTTGAGAGCTGCATATGGTGGAAGTAGCGGTGGACAGGGCGGACTGAGAGAGGGTTGATGATGGTGATGGAGTTGGTGTTCTTTCTGATGGCTGCTGTGCTAACCGGTGGGCTTACAGTGGGGGAAACAATGTAGCATTGTTGACTACCTTCTTTGTGATCAGTTGCACATATGGCACTTGAGGTTTGGCGTTGTGTCCACGCTTGCAAGTGCATGCTTGTTAAATGTCTAAGCATGCAACTGGTATTCAAATTTTTCAGATTTTTCCCTCGTCTAAAGGTCTTTGCGCACTTCTTACAGATAACCTTGGCCTGATCATGAGGACTTTGTTCAAAAAAGTGCCACACTGCACTCTTCCTACTTTGGCAGACATTTTGCGGCCTAGCACGCTGTGATCTTTTGACCGTCTGGACAAGCTGTCCAGCAACTCTTTTGATTTTTGGAACCTGTCTTTGGAGTGCTCCGGGCCTGCCAGATAACAGCTGTTGCGATGTCGATGTCTGCTGTGGATGCTCCTCCTCATCTGAGCTATTGGAAGCAGCACCCTCTTCCCCCAATGGATGCCAATCTGGGTCAACAACTGGGTCATCCATCACCTCCTCTTCAATGTCATGTGCACCTTCCTCTGTGTCACCGTGTATGGTGGTATAGTGTGCGGGAAGGTGCACCTGAGTCTCATCAGGGTCAGAATCTGGCTCTGTACACTGCGAGGACAATGTAGTGCTCTGAGTGAATGTACCAGCAGAATCATCTATCAGCGGCTGTGCATCAGTGCACTCCATGTCAGATTCATCTTGGCCTGGGTAATTCACCATTTCACTTGATAATCCAGGCATGGTATGTGAAAACAGCTCCATGAAGTAATCAGTAGTATGGCCTGCATCATCCTTCAATCTTGGTTGGGGTGAAGGACACAAGGAAAGGTGTGGTTCATGAACATGAGCCTCCAATGATGACTCAGTGCTTTTACTTATTACAACTTCAGAAGAGGAGGCGATAGAGCTGGAGGCTGAGTTAGCAATGTAAGACAAAACTTTTTCCTGATGCTCTGGCTTTAAAAGCGGTTTGCCAACTCCTAGAAAACTAAGCCTTCGAAGCCTTATGGAGCCAGACGATGACGCAGGCTCAACACCTCCTGCATTCGGTCCTATTTTGCTCTTGCCACTACCATCAGATCCACCACCAACACCATCATTACCAGCTGCCAACCCCCGCCCAATTCCACGGCCTCTACCACCAGCCTTCCTCATTTTTTTGTAGAAATGTAGACAAAATCCAACGAACTATATAGTAATGTAAAACAAGGTACAAGGTGTCTATAGGACAGGGGAGATTTTGAATTTCTGCAGACACTAGTGGACACTGGACACTTTTGGATTGTGTGAGGCCCACTGAATATCAGAGCGCTATGTCACAGGCTCGATGGCACAGGTGTGAAAAAAGTGACTACAGGATAAGGGAGATTTTGAATTTCTGCAGACACTTGTGGACACTGGACACTTTTGGATTGTGTGAGGCCCACTGAATATCAGAGCGCTATGTCACAGGCTTGATGGCACAGGTGTGAAAAAAGTGACTACAGGATAAGGGAGATTTTGAATTTCTGCAGACACTAGTGGACACTGGACACTTTTGGATTGTGTGAGGCCCACTGACGCTGTATGGTATGAAAAAATGCACGCTCAGTACCTCAGCAGGACAAAAAAAAAAATTGGGATTGCTTTTAAAAAAGCAGTTTGCAGAGCAGTGGGTAAACAGCAATGCAGCTGTCAGGAAGCCTTAGAAGGCAGCCTAACAACCAACACCGCTGATCCACCACAATATAGCCTCCCCTTGCACTGCACACACAGTGACTGGTGTGTTGTACAGGCAAAATCGCTAGCAGCAGAAGCAGTTTTTTTTTCTTCTTCCCTGCCTAACGCTCTCCCTACAGAATCAGCAACCTCTCCCTATGCTAAGATCGGCAGAAGTAAGATGGCGGTCGGCGTGCACGCCCTTTTATAACCCCTGTGACGCCCACCAAAGCAAGCCAATCACTTGCATGCCCTTCTGAAAGATGGTGGTGACCCCTGTCTATGTCATCACGTTGCCCACAGTGTCTGTGGATCCTGATTGGCTGAAAAAGAGCGCAAAACAAACTTTTGAAACGCGACTTTGGCGCGTAAGTCGCCGACCTCGTGGCCGACCTCATCCTAGGGTCGGGTTTCATGAAACCCGACTTTGCCAAAAGTCGGCGACTTTTGAAATTTTTCGACCCTTTTCGCTCAACTCTAGTATCTAATAACCCAATTTTCCCTAAATGTATCTCCACTTCTCTGGAGTTAGCCTCTTCAGACACACTGAACATTGAATGTCTCAGGAGGCCGACTATATAAAAACCCCTGACCACACCCTGGGGTGGAGATAAGGTGGACAACCTCCCACACGATCTATGGTTGTCCACAAAAACTCAGCCCTTAAAATGGCCAATTAACCCCTCTTGTCCTACAGTGTGCTGTAGCAAACTTCTGGGTTTCAAATCACTGAAGCTAACAGCCTCAGTGAAACGTATCTCCCCTCCAGTACTTTACCAGTGACTTTGACACAGTTTATAAGAGATTCAACTTTTTGAGTTCGACTAATCAGTACCAAAATTAAAGTGTACCTGTCAGATGATACATGTTGCACAATCCATGGCCAGCATCCATCAAGCACTGGCTGTAGGAACACATACAAATACTGTATAATTGACTCTAAAACACTGCAATGTTTCAGAGTAAAACATACTTTAAAAGTCATATACGTGTGCTTATAGGCAGAGACCTCTCAATAAAGGGCAGTGATGCATGGGACCCGCCTGTCTGACTAGTCTCCAGCATGGTCTTTGTCTACAGCTTTGAAATGTTTTTCTCTAAAGTATTGCAGCTTTTCTGAGTCAAACATAACTGGATTTATTAATAATGCCAGTGTCTAATACATGCAGCTCATAAATTGGGTAGCATGCATCAGCTGACAAGTTCACTTTAACAGAAAATCCTTAGATTCTTGTAAATTTTGAATAAGCAGTTGTGTATAGAGTTGAGCGATACCGTCCGATACTTCAAAGTATCGTATCGGATGGTATCGGCCGATCTTTAAAAAAAGTATCGGTATCGCCGATTCCGATACCGGAAGTCCCATTCAAGTCTATGGGACTTCCGGTATCGGAATAAGAAAAACCCTTTCCTGCCCTTGTACAGCCTCTCTGGGGTCTGTACGGGCCTTTCGGGGGGCTGTGCCGGCCTGCCAGGGGGTCTGTGCAGGCTCCGGTGGTCTGTGCCGGCCTGCCGGTGGTCTGTGCCGGCCTGCCGGGGGGCTGTGCCGGCCTGCCGGGGGGCTGTGCCGGCCTGCCGGGGGGCTGTGCAGGCTCCGGGGGGCTGTGCCGGCCTGCCGGGGGGCTGTGCCGGCCTGCCGGTGGTCTGTGCAGGCTCCGGGGGTCTGTGCAGGCATCGTCCGATGGGACTACAAGTCCCATCGGGCGATGCCTGCTACCATGACAGTGATTGACACATTAGCCAATGATGGGACAGTAGTAGTCCCATCATCCGGCTAATGTGTTAAATGTTAAAAAAAAAAATAAAAAAAAAAAAAAAAATACTACATACATACTACATGCATGCTACATACATACTACATGCATGCTACATACATACTACATACATGCTACATACATACTGCATGCTACATACATACTACATACATACTACATGCATGCTACATACATACTACATATATACTACATACATACTACATACATGCTACATACATACTGCATGCTACATACATACATACTACATACATACTACATGCATGCTACATACATACTACATATATACTACATACATGCTGCATGCTACATACATACTACATACATACTACATACATGCTACATGCATGCTACATACATACTACATATATACTACATGCATGCTACATACATACTACATGCTACATACATACTACATGCTACATACATACTACATACATGCTACATACATACTGCATGCTACATACATGCTACATACATACTACATACATACTACATACATACTACATGCATGCTACATACATACTACATGCATGCTACATACATACTACATGCATGCTACATACATACCACATACATACTACATGCTACATACATACCACATATATACTACATACATACAATACATTCATACAATACATACATAGACATACAGTACATATAACATAGAGTAACATACTTACCAATACTTGTCACATTGTTCCCCGAAGCCATTGTCTATTCCGGGATAAATATTAACATAACAAACCACAAAAATACTCACCCACGATCCGAAGCAGTCCACGAGTGTGTCCCACGACGATCTTGGGTAGAGAACTGCAGCATCAGATGATGCTGCCGTTCTCTACGGGCTGCAGGAATCCAATGACGGAAGGTAGGTATCCTTCCGCACTGTATTCCTCCGCCACTTAAAAAAAAAAAAGTCCCTAGTCTCACTTTATGCCATTGCTGTGTGGGAATTTCCCACACAGCAATGGCATAAAGTGAGACTAGGGACTTTTTTTTTTTAAGTGGCGGAGGAATACAGTGCGGAAGGATACCTACCTTCCGTCATTGGATTCCTGCAGCCCGTAGAGAACGGCAGCATCATCTGATGCTGCAGTTCTCTACCCAAGATCGTCGTGGGACACACTCGTGGACTGCTTCGGATCGTGGGTGAGTATTTTTGTGGTTTGTTATGTTAATATTTATCCCGGAATAGACAATGGCTTCGGGGAACAATGTGACAAGTATTGGTAAGTATGTTACTCTATGTTATATGTACTGTATGTCTATGTATGTATTGTATGAATGTATTGTATGTATGTAGTATATATGTGGTATGTATGTAGCATGTAGTATGTATGTGGTATGTATGTAGCATGCATGTAGTATGTATGTAGCATGCATGTAGTATGTATGTAGCATGCATGTAGTATGTATGTAGTATGTATGTAGTATGTATGTAGCATGTATGTAGCATGCAGTATGTATGTAGCATGTATGTAGTATGTATGTAGTATATATGTAGTATGTATGTAGCATGTAGTATGTATGTAGCATGCATGTAGTATATATGTAGTATGTATGTAGCATGCATGTAGCATGTATGTAGTATGTATGTAGTATGTATGTAGCATGCAGCATGTATGTAGTATATATGTAGTATGTATGTAGCATGCATGTAGTATGTATGTAGTATGTATGTATGTAGCATGCAGTATGTATGTAGCATGTATGTAGTATGTATGTAGTATATATGTAGTATGTATGTAGCATGCATGTAGTATGTATGTAGTATGTATGTAGCATGCAGTATGTATGTAGCATGTATGTAGTATGTATGTAGTATATATGTAGTATGTATGTAGCATGTAGTATGTATGTAGCATGCATGTAGTATATATGTAGTATGTATGTAGCATGCATGTAGCATGTATGTAGTATGTATGTAGTATGTATGTAGCATGCAGCATGTATGTAGTATATATGTAGTATGTATGTAGCATGCATGTAGTATGTATGTAGTATGTATGTATGTAGCATGCAGTATGTATGTAGCATGTATGTAGTATGTATGTAGTATATATGTAGTATGTATGTAGCATGCATGTAGTATGTATGTAGTATGTATGTAGTATGTATGTAGCATG
The DNA here is from genome assembly GCF_039654945.1 of Dendrobates tinctorius. Taxonomy (NCBI): domain Eukaryota; kingdom Metazoa; phylum Chordata; class Amphibia; order Anura; family Dendrobatidae; genus Dendrobates; species Dendrobates tinctorius. The sequence goes on from NW_027361742.1 coordinate 9,155,312, forward strand.
CATGTAGTATGTATGTAGTATTTTTTTATTTTTTTATTTTTTTTTTTAACATTTAACACATTAGCCGGATGATGGGACTACTACTGTCCCATCATTGGCTAATGTGTCAATCACTGTCATGGTAGCAGGCATCGCCCGATGGGACTTGTAGTCCCATCGGACGATGCTTGCACAGACCCCCGGACATCAGCACAGCCCCCCGGCAGGCCGGTACAGACCCCCACAGAGTGCACAGACCACCGGCAGGCCGGCACAGCCCCCCGGCAGGCCGGTACAGACCCCCACAGGGTGCACAGACCACCGGCAGGCCGGCACAGCCCCCCGGCAGTCCGGTACAGACCCCGGGCAGTCCACACAGCCCCCCGGCAGGCCGGCACAGCCCCCCGGCAGGCCGGCAGAGACCCCCGGAAGGCCCGAAATGACGGCGCATCATGATGCGCACACACCGCGCATCATGATGACGTCAGGCCGTCAATCAACTGAACTTCCGATTCCGATGCCGAATTCCGATATTGAAAAAATATCGGAAGTCGGTATCGGAATTCCGATACAGCAAGTATCGGCCGATACCCGATACTTGCGGTATCGGAATGCTCAACACTAGTTGTGTATGTTTACACCACAATGGTGTTGCTTGATTATACTGAACTGATCTATAAAAGGTGAAGAAACCGAAAAACAATACAGTTTTGACATTTTTTATATTTTGTTTTAATTGTGCAGTAAAAAATACTTGGTGACATGATTCTCCAGGTCAATACGATTATTATGATAGCAAACTTAAAAGTTTTATATATGTAAAAAAAAGCAGTTAGCCATATTGTGCTTAAAGAAAATTCTGAACTTTGGGAGAAAAAAAAAGTTTTCTAAGACCCATACATTTGTTGTCGTTCTTTCGATGCATCTGTATGATGGATCATTTTTTTGTGTTGAGCTGATTTTTTTTTTTCTCAATGCAGCATCTCCATTTTTTTCATTTTATTCCAGCCACACTCACATTGGAGTCTCCACATTTCAAAAATAATTGTCACAGACCACTAAAATGGCATCATTTTCCACAGAATAGAAATATTACAATAGGCCTCTGACACATCTTCCACCACTGGCAAGCCACCAGAAGGAGACACAATTTGGATTCGCAACATTTCAAAAACTAATTAATGCTTTGTGACAAAATGTCACTAATTTTCACAGAGTAGAAACAGTATAAAAGGACTCTGACACACCTTGCACCACAAGCAGTCCACCTCATGGCGACCCAACTTGGAAGTCTCCACATTTCAAAAAATAATTGTGACACAGCTCTAAAGTGACATCAATTTCCACAGAGTAGAAGCAGTATAATAGGCCTCTGACACACCTTGCACCACTTTCAACCCACCAGATGGAGAATCAACTTGGAGTCTACACATTTCAAAAAGTAATTGTCACACACAACTAAAGTGGCATTCATTTCCACAGAGTAGAAATATTAGAATAGGCATCTGGCACACCTTCCGCCACTGGCAACCCACCAGATGGAGACTAAACTTAGAGTCTACACATTTCAAAAAATTGTTTGCAAAATCAACAACAGCATGAACAGAAGACACCACGAAGATGGCACAGACTGCAGTAACACGAGATCAATACATGACACTAAAAACTACACTATTGCCTTGTCTGCCCAATCTGCAACTGGGGTGCAAAAGTCATCAGAGATCCATGACTTGTTCATTTTAATGAAATTTTAGCGGTCTACACTTTGAGGTGACAAACGATTGCGCACATCATCCATCAGGACACCACCAGCAGCGCTGAAATCAGTGAGAACGCTGGCTTTCTGACATAATTTAAACCTCCAGACTTGGACCAGAATGTGTGGCTACGTGTATTTCTATGTAGCTGCACACTTCCGGTCCCAGTGCTGGCGGCAGTTTTTCATGCAAGAGACTTGCAAGTATGAGCCCTAACCTTAAGAATACGAGCATCATCTTTAAGATGGTGCAGCAAGAAGACGCTCATGTGTCGGGTGCTTCCAACACCCAAGGTTGCTTTCTTCATCCCCTCTTGCCAACCATGGTAAACAAAAAGTGTATCATTATCCTCTTCATCTCCTGACTGTTGCGCATCCATCACCTCGTCCTCCTCCTCAATTTATTACTCGGCTCCTGTATTTTCACTAACAGATTGTCTAGTACCATGAGGCCCCCTTGATTGCTGTAAGCTACCCTCTAATGGCATCCGTCTGTGTGACGACTGTCCAGAATTTTGAGATATTGTTATCCCTTCCACATCCTCCACCGCTTTCAACTCTTCTTCTGGGATCATAACCTCCTCACATACACTATTTAAAGTATGCTCCAGCATGTAGATTACCGGCATAATGATGCTGATTATGGCATAGTCAGTGCTAATGATCTTAGTAGCCTTTTCAAAGCTGTGCAGAAAGCTGCAGAGGTCCTTCACCTGTGTCCATTCCACAAGTGTGATTTGCACAATGTCCGGACTGCGTTGGCCCAGGCTATGCAAAAGGACTTACTGCACCAGGGCTCATTACTGCTGTCACAGCCACGGCAACATGTGCAGAGTGGTTGGAGCATCGCTAATCAAATGATTAACCCCTTTACTCCCAAGGGTGGTTTGCATGTTAATGCCCGGGCCAATTTTTACAATTCTGACCACTGTCCCTTTATGAGGTAATAACTCTGGAACGCTTCCATGGATCCTGGTGATTCTGACAATGTTTTCTCGTGACAATTGTACTTCATGATAATCATAAAATTTCATTCATATAACTTGCATTTATTTGTGAAAAAAATGGAAATTTGGTGAAAATTTCGCAATTTTCCAACTTTGAATTTTTATGCTCTTAAATCACAGAGATATGGCACTCAAAAAACTTAATAAGTAACATTTCCCACATGTTTACTTTACATCAGCACAATTTGGGAACCAAAAAAGTTGACCAGCGATTTCTCATTTTTGCAACACCATTTTATTTTTACAGACCACATCACATTTGAAGTCACTTTGAGGGGTCTATATGATAGAAAATACCCAAAAGTGACACCATTCTAAAAACTGCACCCCTCAAGGTGCTCAAAACCAGATTCAATAAGTTTATTAACCCTTCAGGTGCTTCACAGGAATTTTTTGAATGTTTAAAGTTATTGTGCAATTTGTCCTGAGTACGCCAATACCTGATATGTGGGGGGAACCACATGGGAGAGCTCGGAAGGGAAGGAGCATTGTTTGACTTTTTCACTGCAAAATTGGCTGGAATTCAGATCGGATGGCATGTCAAGTTTGGAGAGCTCCTGATGTGCCAAAAAAGTGGAAACCCCCCCACAAGTGACCCCATTTTGGAAACTAGACCCACCAGGGAACTTATCTAGATATGTGGTGAGCACTTTTAACCCCCAAGGGTTCACAGAAGTTTATAACGTAAAGCCGTACAATTAAAAAATCATATTTTTTCCACAAAAATGATCTTTTCACCCCCAATTGTTGTTTTCCCAAGAGTAACAGGATCTCAATAGTTATTGTGCAATTTGTCCTGAGTACACTGATAACCCATATGTGGGGGTAAACCACTATTTGGGCGCATGGCAGAGCTCGGAAGGGAAACAGCGCCATTTGACTTTTTTGGCTGGAATAGAGATCGGACGCCATGTTGCTTTTGGAAAGCGCCTGATGTGCCAAAAGAGTGGAAACCCCCCAATTCCAGCTCCAGCCCTAACCCTAGCCCTTACGCTAACCCTAGCCCTAATGGGAAAATGGAAATAAATACATTTTTTTTACTTTATTATTTTTCCCTAACTAAGGGGGTGATAACGGCGGGTTTGATATACTATTTATGGTTTTTTTTTATTTTTGGCAGCTGTCGCACACTTAAAGACGCTTTGTATTGTAAAAATAGTTTATGCATCACCACATTTTGAGAGCTATAATCTTTCCAAATTTTGACCCATCGAGTCTTGTGAGGTCTTATTTTTTGCAGGACGAGTTGACGTTTTTATTGATACCATTTTCGGGCACGTGACATTTTTTGATCGCTTTTTATTCCGATTTTTGGGACACAGAATAAACAAAAACCAGTGTTTCATGAATTTCTTTTGGGGGGTGCGTTTACACCGTTCCACGTGCGGTAAAATTGATAAAGTAGTTTTATTCTTCAGGTCAGTACGGTTACAGCGATACCTCATTTATGTCTTTTTTTATGTTTTGGCGCTTTTATGCAATAAAAACAATTTTATATAAAAAATAATTATTTTTGCATCGCTTTATTCTGCAAGCTATAACTTTTTAAATTTTTCGCTGATGACCCTGTCTGGTGGCTCGTTTTTTGCGACACAAGATGACGTTTTCAGCGGTACCATGGTTATTTATATCCGTCTTTTTAATCGCGCATTATTGCACTTTTTGTTCGGCGGTATGATGATAAAGCTTAATTTTTTGCTTCATTTTTTATTTTTCTTAAAGGGTTCAATAAAGGGGTTAACTAGTGGGACAGTTCTATAGCGCGGGTCGTTACGGACGCGGCGATACCAAATATGTGTACTTTTATTGTTATTGGGTTTTTTTATTTTCAAAAAATGAATTTATTGGGGAATATTTTTTTTTAATTTATTTAGTGATTTTTTCTAAATTATTTTTACACTTTTTTTTAACTTTATTATACTGTCCCGGGGGGACATAACTGTCATGTGAAAGATCACTGATCTGTCACATCACAGATCGCTGTGACAGATCAGCGATCTGTCACAGGCAGTGCTGCAGGCTTCCTCATGCCGACGCTTTGCAGGCATGAGGAAGCCACCTCCCTGCAGGGAAGGAGACCCCGCAGCAGCGCTGCACATCGCGCTGCTGTGGGGGTCTCAGGGAAGCACGGAGGGAGTCCTCTCCCTCCTGATGCTTCCCTAAATCCCCGGTACACTGTGATTGTAATGTGTCGAAGGCGGTCCGTGACCGCCCCTGACACATAGTGCCGGGTGTCAGCTGTGATAATCAGCTGACACCCGGCCTCAATCAGCTGTGCTCCCCCCGTGAGCACAGCTGATTGCGCTAGATGAACTATTTTGACCTTGGGACTTAGGTCCCAGGTCACATAGATGGAATAGTACATCTAATGTAGGAAAGGGGTTGACCCGTAGCCCGAAAGACCTCTGTAGTGATGTAAGTCAATGACCTGTGAGGTGCGAACTGCAGAAGGGAGCCTACACAGAATGTACATTCTTCAGCAGCACATCCAGGGCGGGAGAGTGGTGCTGAAATTGCTGTGCCACCAGGTTGAGGATGTGAGCCATGCAAGGCAGGGACATAAGTGAGGTTGCCACAGCATAGGGCCACCACCAGGTTTGCAATGTTATCGCACACGTCCTTCCCTGGATCCAGGTTTAGTGGAGAAAGTAATTTCTCTAACTCGGCATGCATACCTGTAAATGAGTCTTGAGCTGTGTGACTGCGATCTCCAAGGCATATTAATTTAAACATTGTCTGAATGCAGTGAGCCATGGCTGTGCAGTATGTAAGTGAGGGAGAGTCTATATGCACTGTTGGAGCATGTGTCTGATTAATAGAGAGTTTGAGGGCACAGGTGGAGGCCCTAGAAGAGGTAGAGGAGGCAGAAGCAGTAGAAGAACTGTTTGATACAGAGGTTTGTCCTGCAAACCTTGAGGATTCAATTACTTGTGAAGCAGCCCCTTCACCATCTGCCCCCACAGCCATCAGAGTCACCCAGTGCCCAGTCAGCAAGTTGTAACACCCCTGCCCATGTTTGCTCGTCCAGGTGTCAGTAGTGAAATGCACCATGGCAGGCAGATTTTTTCAGGGAACGTGTGATTTGTCAGCGACATGTTGGTGTAGCGCATGCACAGCTTTCTTTGGGAAGTAATGGGGTCTGGGGAACAGATATTTGGTGACTGCAACAGCCATCAACTTTTGGAAACCATCTGTATCCACTAGGTGGAAAGGTAGCATTTCCTTGGCTAACTGATTGGAGATGCTGAAGTTCAAGCTCTTAGCCATGTGTAGGAGTATACATTCTTTTACGTGACCACACTGCGGTACCGAGAGCTGGTTGCTGTGCTGAGAGAGGGCAGAGTATGCAGAACAGGACAAAATGCTGCTGGACTGTGAATGAGGTGCAGGCAGAGATGTTATGGTGGATTGAGAAAGATGTGTTGCACTGGGTAACATAAATGCAGCAGTCATGTCTACATCTGTATCAACTGACCACTACTACTGTGTGTGTAGACAATTATAGTTTCTGTTGCTGGAGACCTATGCATGAACACTTGGAATGGTGACCGAGGAGAAAGAACCAGCACATAGAGTTGATGTGATGGCCGGTGGTTGGCGAGGCCAGCTAGTCCGCATTTTAGCACAGAGAGATTCCCACACAAATGCATGTTGATTATGCATTTGTCGGTTCATGCATGTAGTTGTCAAATTATTGCAATTTTTCCCTCTGCTGAGTTTTTTTTTAAATTTGAATGACAACGTGAGTTGCATCATCCTTTCCGGTCTCAAAAATGCCCAGGCTAGGCAATGCTTGCTGCCCCTGCGAGCTCCACACTTGTCACCGGTGCTGGAGGCCGAGGTGGGTCTGAGGATGCAGTGCTTGTCGTGGTTGCATCACTTCATGTTTAGGAGGGAAGTCACAACTTAACTTCCTCATATTCCTCCTCCTTCTCCTCTGCTGCGCTACTCAGCTGGATACCTCTGGGTTCACACCAAGTGGGATCTACAACTTCATCATCATTCTCTCTCTTCTCAGACACCTCACACTGAGAGTCACTCTCCTCCTCTTCCTGCCCTGACACCATAGTACAGTCCTCGTACACCTCTGGTATCTGAGTCTCTTCAGGGTCACCTCCACCCTCGGTGGTTAAAGCCTGGTGACTAGGGTCTGTATTCTTCTCGGACCCTTATTCGTCTGGCCTGGGATCCAATATGAAAAAATTTGGGGCACCGGTGCAGATGCTTTCCTGCTCTGGATTCTGTGATTCTTTGGAGTAGACCTCTGATGCCCATGAAATATAGTGTGTGAACAGATCTTCAGAATGGCCCATCTTATATTCCCCACACAAAGTTGGGTGTTTGGATATTTTTGATGTGGAGGGAAACAAGGGTGATTAGAGTGACACCTCTGAGGATTGTACTGTGTGTGATGTTACAGTGGATTAAGAAGAGGAGAGACCACTTGATGCAGCACTTGCCATCCACTCTAACACATGCTCTTTTTTCTGAGCCTTACCTACAAGGCATTCCACAGTGTGGTTGCCAAAGAAAAGGAGTCATATAGGTCGGCCAGTAACAGATGTTGCCAGTGGTTTTTTGATAGGATGAGATTGTGTTTGTACAGTTGAGCTTTCATTCACATTAACACCTAACCCACATATGGGTCAAACACCAATCCTATTCCCCCTTGCACCACAACTTCACTTTTTCTCACTCATGTTGTAACAAACTTTTCCCTCTTGTATCCTGCTGTTTCACAACATTAGGCCCACAGCTGTCAGTCACCCATCAATAAATGAAGAATCACTATTTATTTTCTTAGGTGGTGAGCCTGAACAACACTGTTATGCCTAATGATTTTTAAATGGAAATAAAGTCTTCTGATTTGCCAATAAAACACAGCTATAGCACAAAGTATTTTGAGTTACTATTTGCGCCTAGTGGCTGCTCTACTATATGAGGCATAACAATTTTTAAGTGGAATACTGGCCTTCTGATTTGCCACTGAAACACAGTTTTAGGACAAACGATTTGGAGTGGTTAATTGGGCCTCGTGGGTGCATCACTATATTAGGCCTAATGATTTTTACGTGGAAATTTGGCTTTCTGATTTGCCAGTGAAACACGATTTTAGCACAAATTATTTAGAGTAGCTAATTGGGCCTCATGCTGCACCAGTAGATTAGGCCTAACAATTTTTAAGTGGAAATCTGGCTTTCTGATTTGCCACTGAAAGACAGTTTTACCACAAATGATTTGGAGTGGCTAATTCGTCCTTGTGGCTGCATTACTATATTAGGCCTAATGATTTTTATGCTGAAATTTGGTCTTCTGATTTGCCACTGAAGCACACTTCTAGCACAAATGATTAGTAGTAGCTAATTGTGCTTAGTGATTGTTCATTAAGGCTATGTGCACACGTTGTGGATTTTATGTGTTTTTGCCGTGTTTTTTCGCCGCGAGAGCGCTGCAAAAACGCATACAATAAGCCACCCATTGTATTCAATGTCATTCCGAACATGCTGTGCTAATGCTGCGCATTTTTCTGCGGCGGAATCACATCGTGGAAAAATACGCAGCATGCTCATTCTTTGTGTGGAATAGCGGGGATTCCGCTCACATAGGAATGCATTGTTCCGCTTACTTTCCGCATGTGGCTATGCCCACTATGCGCAAAGTGAGCGGAAAATGTACAGATGGTACCCTCGGTCTGGAGGAGAGGAAACTCTCCTCCAAGCCCTGGGAACCATATCCATATTAAAAAAGAGAATGAAAATAAAAAATTGTGTTATTCTCACCTTTCGGCATCCCCCACAGCGTTCCCAAGCCTCAGCAATGCTCCCGCCAACTCGTGTTCCCAGTAATGCCTGGCGACAATGACCTGTAATGACGTAGCGGTCTCGCATTATGCTACATCATCTGGGTTCATTGTCGCAAGGCATCGCTGGGAACGGGACTTGCTGGGAGCATCGCTCAGGCCTGGGAACACTGCGGGGGACGCCGGAAGGTGAGAATAACACAATTTTTTTTTTTAATTACTATTTTTAACATTATATCTTTTTACCACTGTTGCTGCATAGGCAGCCTCATAGTAAAAAGTAGCTCACACTTGTCAAACACTATGTTTGACGAGTGTGACCAACCTGTCAATCAGTTTTCCAAGCGATGCTACAGATCGCTTGGAAAACGCTAGCATTCTGCAAGCTAATTACACTTGCAAAACGCTAGTTTTTTATGGGAATTACGCATGCAGATTTCCCGCAAATTTCCCGCAGCAGGGAGTTGCGGAATTGCTGCGGAAATTTCCATGGCAATAACGCACGTGTGCACATAGCCTTAGTGACGGGTGACTGACAGCTGTGGGCCTAATGTTGTGAAACAGAAGGATACAAGAGGGGAAGACTCCTTACAACATGAATGGGAAAATGTGAAGTTGTGGTGCAAGGGGGAATAGGCTTGGTGTTTAATGTGTACATAGGTTAGGTGTTAATGTGAATGAAAGCTCAACTGAACTATCACAGGTTAAGTGCATTTCCATCATTGGAAAATGAATGGAAAGGCAGGCAAAATATCAGGGGCAAAAGAGTGCTAGTATGGCAGTAAGATAAGATATAGAAAATGGAGAAAGAAAGAGATATTTTGTTAGCAACAAAAGAAATTGAGGCAGAAAAAGATATTAAGATATTCCATTGTCATTGACTTTGGGCATTCCTTGAGTTTCAGTGAGCACTACCATTGCCAACAGTTTTGCAGAAACGCTTAGGTGGAATATGCAGAATATGCATTTGTATGTATGTTAATAAAATCCTCTGAATGACATGAATGATGAGTAGCTGACTATGAAGGACAAATGAATAAGTCCCTTATTGATGAGGGGTTCTATAAAGTATGGTCTATTGTACATAATAGAGAAAATCAACTCACTTTGAGATGAATGCTAGAAAGAGTGATTGAGATAAGGAACTCTGTGTGAAGCAATCAGACCATTTCAGATTGTTAGGAATTAGATCCCTGAATGACCAAACCTGAATGTAATGTGACATACCATATTGTGAAAAATTTCAAAATATTCTGGCTGTAAAATCTCAAGGGACTAAGCCATCCAGGATATCTCCGTTACCATCTAAATCGTCCAAGGAGAATAAAGTTATAGATATTTTAATCTACACCTTAGAATATCAGATGATATACCACCATTGCAAAGTGCAGTGTCAGAGTGTCCGTCTTTGGATAAGTCAGTGATCTGCCCTTATAGCATGGTACTTTGGGTTTTTTACCTTGAAAATGGGGACAAAGGGTTTGTGAAAAATTTAGTTGAATATAGAACTGCCTAGTCTGCTGCAGGTATTAGGCTGGTCTAATTCTGCCACATAGTGTATGTTCAAAAGAGCAGGAAAACACAAATCACCAAGTATATTGTATACATGGATAAGAGGCACCTAGGTTTTAGAGGACAAAATAAGGAAAAAAAATTGAAGCAAAAAATTTGGTAAATTCTGTACTTAATATCCCTTATCCTGGTATATATGGCCCCCTCACCCCCATCCTGATACAAATGGTCCCTTCATCCATATCCTGGTATGCATGCCCCCCCTCATCCCTACCCTGGTATTCATAGCTCCCTCATCCCCATCCTATTATGCATGTTTCCTCATCCCTAGACTGGTATGCAAGCCCCCCTTATCCCTATTCTGCTAGGAATGGTCCTCCTCATCCCTATCCTGGTAGGAATGGTCCCCCTCATCCCTGTCCTGATAGGAATGATCCATTTCACCTCTATCATGGCTGGAAAGATAGCCCTCATCCCTATCCTAGTATGCATGGCCCCATACCTATCTTGGTATACAGGACTCCATCCTTACCCTGGTAAGATTGGCCCCCAACGCTGGTCCTGGTATGCATGGTCCCATCCTTACCCTGGTATAATTGGCTCCCAACCCCGGTCCTGGTAAGAATGGTCTCATCGTTATCCTGGTATGATTGGCCCCACCCCATCCTAGTATGCATGTCCACATCAGAAAACATAAAAAAAAATTACACTTACCTTTCAGGTGCTCGCTCGCATCATCTTGCTCCGATGCCAGTCTAGGGATGAGGAGGCATGCATAATAGGATGGGGATGAGGGAGCCATGAATACCACGGTAGGGATGAGGGGGGGGACCATATATATCAGGATAGGGGCTATTAAGTACAGAATTAACCACATTTTTTGCTTCAATTTTTTTTCTTAATTTCCTCCTCTAAAACCTAGGGGCATTTTATGGTCCATTGCATCTTATAGTCTGAAAAATACGGTAATCCATGTAAACAATATACATGGTAATTCATGTTTTCCTGCTCAAAGGATAGGGAAAGGAGGGGACCAATCATAAAAAGACTGGGATGGGGGCCAATTATACCACAATGCCATTGAAGAGCATGGAATGCAGTGAATATTCATTTCTCTTTAAGGCTATGTGCTCACGGTGCATGTTAAAACGCACACCAAAAACCGGACTCCTTCCCAGAAATCGCGTGTTTTTTTCAGCGCGATTTCACTGCAATTTTACCGTGATTATGATCGCGATTTTGCCGCGATTTTCGCGTGCGATATTCAAGCACTTTCCAAGCGATTTGAAGCATCGCTTGGAAAGTGATTGACAGGTTGGTCACACTCGTCAAACATAGTGTTTGACAAGTGTGACCAAGTTTTTACTATTGAGGCCGCCTATGCTGCATCAATAGTAAAAGATAGAATGTTAAAATGCTAAAAAAAATAAAAAAACGGGGTATATTTACCTTCCGGCGTCCCGCGCTGCATTCCCGGGCCACAGCGTTCCCAGTAATGCCTTGCGAGAGCTGTGATGACGTAGTCTCGCGTTGCTATAGCGATCTCGTGAGACCGCTAGAGTCACGCGAGACTACGTCATCACTGGACCGTGCCGCAAGGCATTACTGGGAACGCTTAGGCCGGGAATGCAGCGCGGGACGCCGGAAGGTAAATATACCCCGATTTTTTATTTTTTATTCTTTTTTTTACAGGGGTATGGTACCCAGGGCCTGGAGGACAGTCTCCTCTCCTCCACACCGTGGGTACCAACCGCACATGAGACGCTTAACTTCCCGCATGGTGGGCATAGCCACATGCGGGAAGTAAGCGGTTTTCATGCATTCCTATGGGTGTGGAATCGCAGCAATTCTTTGCGATTCCGCACAAAAGAATGAGTATGCTGCGATTTTTTCCGCGATGCGATTCCGCCGCGGAAAAAAGCGCAGCATTAGCACAGCATGTGCGGAATGTCATAGGAATGCATGGGGGGCGTTCTGTACACGATTTTTAAACGTTTTCGCTGCGTTTTTGCGCCGAAAATCGCGGCAAAAACGCTTAAAAATCGCTACGTGGGCACACAGCCTTACAGCGGGCACAGGAGTTAGCTGCAGCAGCCAGCTCCAGCCTCTGTGACCCGCTGCTCCACCAAAACCTCTCCCCCTCCTCCCCACCATAGCCAGAGCTGGTACATCCAGACTATCAGACACCCCCCATTTTCCTCCACATTTTTGAAGGATAAAAGTGCATCTTATAGTCGGAAAAATACGGTAACTCTTCTCAAAGGCTTTTGTCACCCTTTTATTTGTCAGCCCTGCAGGCCTTTGCAGCTTTTCGTTTTGTCAAACTTTGAGACCATGTGGCTCATAATTTAGTAAACTCTCATATAGACGGCCTGCTCTCCAGGCAGTATTTAAATTAATACTTCTGACCCGATAAATAATAGTCTGCAAAATTAATTATATAAAATAAACTGCTGACAACTTGTCCTGTTTCGCAGGCTAAATTTTACTATTTCTTAACACCTCTCTTTTATTACTTTTCTCTGAAGATTAGCTTTTGTATGTACTTAATAATATGATTTCACACAGAATAACTCAATTTCATGCCAGATTTGCTTATATTTATAAAACGGGATAGATAAAAGGCCCTTTTTAACAAATTCAATTTGTTTTAAATAAATCAGGCAATTTTACATAAATCTCCATACTGAATTTTCTTTGACTAAGCATTTAAAAAATAAATATTATTCAAGCTGAGACAGATAAAGCAGAACTCATCTTTTCATCTTGCCTGATGGAATAAGCACAGTTTAGGATTAACTAGTGATTTTTAGCATGTGTATTTATAATCGTAAGTTTTGGTTTCTAACTTGCATCAACTCTTTTACTGTTATTTTGCACTTAATCATCATCTTTGTTTGCTTTGATTTGATGAGAAAAACCATAACCTTAATATTTTAATCAAGAAAAGGTATTATAATTTTTATGACTAAACTCTTTGTTTTCCATGAAAAATGTCATCCCTACCCAATTGCCTTCTTATAGATCAAAATAACAAGCTCAGGTGTTACTCAACTACATCAGGTCTAGCTCTGCATTTCTGCTGCTGCTCCGAACTTTGTAGACCAGTCAGATTTAGGTTTTCCAGGATTGTGGACAAGAATTCAATTTGGCGCCCTCCTCAACCCCCACTCAAACGGCTTGAGTATTCATCATGTGACTGCTCATTTATGATCTGCATATTTAAAGTCACATGCAGATGAGCTGCTCTCACTAATTCTGCCAATGTTCAATGAAAAACTACAGCACCTACTTCATTGAGAAAACACGGAAAAGAAGCTAGTGACTGTAAGTATGAAAATTGCATATGAGTGATCATGTAATGACCGCTGGAACAGCAAACAGCCAAATCCTGATTGTGAGTATATTACACTCTGTTAGGCTTGGGCATATTATATTACTTGATATTATAATTAAAGGGGTTGTCCAGGTTTGGGATGAAAGTTCACTGTCACTGTATGTGACTGCAGACATCTGAATCCTCACATTGAGCGCAATGCACGCTACACTGACCACAAGTGTGTATATAGCATACTTACGACAAAATTGCAACTAGACATGATAAATCTTGCTCAATACAAGTGAATTGAGCAAGGTACGTTAAGTTGGCACATGTGACTACATATATGGATGGGTTGTTACATGTGTGGCTCCCCTGAGGGTTCAGTCGCCACAGAGGTACTGCACCTCCTCCCGAGATGTGGTGCCTCACCAGTCAGGTAAGGTGGAGACACCTGACCACACTCCAACACCTGCATCCCACACAACATAGTAGTGTAGCAAAGCACCCTTTGGTGGCTCCCTGCTTGGAACACGAAGAGTGCTGGGAGGTGGGTGGAGCTTAAGCTGCACCAAAAGATTGGGAAGAGTTTAGGATTTAGGGAGTCTGACTCAGGCAGTCAGTCTGACGGGGTCAGAAGGAGAGAGAAGATCCCCGGAGAGGGATGGACGAGGGAAGTGCTGCAGCGGACCTCAGTGACCTGGGTCTGCTGGCACAGGAAAGAGACATTGATGGAAAGCCTGACTCTTCACAAGAAAGATTTGAACGGAACGTAAGGAGAAAAGGAGGACTGAGGATTAGGGTTAGAGCAGAACCATCCCAAGTTCACAGCGCATGGCCGAGGTGCGGTCCCTGAGGTTGTATGGATACTAATGGTCTTGCAGCAGACACCGGAGGAATAGAAGTTGTCACCACTTTATTCCCACACAAGACTTGGGGGCACAACAACAACGTGAGTGAGCCAGGACTTGGTAGCAAGGAGTCCCCGAAGCAGGCTACAGCTGTCTGCCGTACAAGTAGAGTTCATAGGAACATCTGACAGGAGGAACTCCAGTGTAACTCAGTATGAGAGTACTTCACTATAGGCGCAAAAGGGAGGCGTACAGAAAAGGCACATATGTTGGCAGAGTATTGGAACGGAGTACATCATCTTGCCTGGAAGTTGACTGAGCTCCTGACCCGGAGGACCCGGCACGGATGCGGGCACCTGTATGCACGACAGACTGTGAGTAAAGCTTTGGAACTACATGCCCTGGTGTCCTCCGCTTATTCCTGCGCCAACACCTTCAGCACTGCTACATCTCTGTGCCTGACACTGCACCATCTACGTCTCTCCCCTATCTCTTCACCTACACTGCCCTGGGACTACTGCCCTACCTGTGGAGGGCCACAACATCATTGCTGCACTACACCATCTGTCCCAGAGGATCTGCTCGCACAAATCATTCAATGAACATTTCTGCTATTTACAATGGGCGCCCAGGGTCACGGACCGGGTCATAGCTGCCGTGACAACAACCCCACTCGTGGAGATCCGCGGGCCCGGTAGCGAGTACCCCACAGCCCTGGGTGTGAGGGCGACCCACATGCGTACAGGATCAGAACAAATTACATCATAGAAATTTATTGCCAGAACCACATAAGCAAAGAAACACAACATCACAACTCCCATCAGTGCTGAAATATATCACCAGAATCATCCTCAGTACAGAAATACATCAATAGCACCAACATCAGTACCAGAATACATCATAATCAATATCAGTACAAAAATAAATCACCAAAACCTCCATCAGTACAGAAATATATAACTGAAACCCCCTTCAGTATAGGAATACATTACCAGAACCACCATTAGTGCAGTAATACAACAGACCCACAATCAGTATTTTAATACAGCATCAAGCTATCTCATGAACCTACCATTCCCAGTATGTTCTTAATAATGGCAAGGGGATACAGCAGTTGTAATCAGTCATTATCAATCTGAAGACCTTGCAGGAACTACATTACTGAGATGTGGTCGGTATCACAAATAAACATTTATATTGAGGTACCTCAAAAATGACATTTTTTTCTGATTAGTGTTTTTATCTGCCTTTTTCTCTCTGATATTGTTCAGACGTCACGATGACTTTGGAAATCCACAGCTCGTTTTTGCAGGCTGCCATCTTCCCTATTCTTCTGCAGCACATTCCGACATGGTGCTCCAAAAATAACAGCAAGACAATAATGCTCCTGAGTATAAACATCTGTCCTAATGTCTGCCCCTGAATAATTGCCCGCAGTGAGCTTCCTGCACAAAATACAGTGGGCACGGAAAAGTATTCCGACCCCTTTAAATTTTTCACTCCTTGTTTCATTGCAGCCATTTGGCCAAATACAAAAAAGTTTCCAGGTTTCTCTCACTTGAAAATCTGGCATTGCCGCCGGCACTCGGACCGGAGCGTGTGGCTACATGTATTTCTATGCAGCTGCACACTCCGGTCCAAGTGCCGGCGGTAGTGCCAGGTTGTCATGCGAGAGACTCCCTAATGGTGAGCTGAATAACTTTTTTTTCTATATTCATAGAGAGATAACATCAAACGTCCTCAAACATCACAAGAGAGGAAATTAGCAGACTGCTGTAGCTCTAAGCCTTCACAAAGGGAAAACGTGAATATTACCTGCAACTCTCTGCAGCAAACACACAGGTCCAGGTGTGCCAACTATAACTGAAGGAAGGTCGCCAATGGGTCCAAGAGGCAGAAGGATTAAGGAGGTGTCTATAATGCCAGAAGCAGATACCATATTCAGCAAGATGCAGAGCGACAGTCTATGCAGCTGACAAACTCATGATAACCATCACCCAGTTGTCTGCTTTAGTGAGGCTGTTTGTCAAAATTGGGGGGTCCCCATGCTGTTTTATTAAATTATTTATTTAAATAATTAAAAAGTATGGCGTAGGGACCTCTCTATTCTCTGTAACCAGCCTTGCTGAAGCTGACAGCTGAGGGTTCCAGCCCCCAGCTGTGACTTTTGCCTGGCTGGTTATCATTAATACAGGGGAACCCAAGCCATTTTTTTTAATTATTTCTTTATGGCACAGGAGATGGCTGATGAATACTCACATCAGTCGCTCCTGCTCTCGCTGTTATTAATGGCAAAATATGTCAGCTTATGGGAGCAGTAGTCCCTTCAGCTGACACAAGTGACAGTAGCTAAGCTTTATTCCTCCAATCATAGCTGCACTTGCGCTGTCTTTTGACAGCATGGGAACTGGGCCTGCGGCTGTGATAATTTTACCATCAATCAGAAGCAGTGTTTGCCACGCTGTCATGCAGCAGGCTTTTATGATTGAAGGAAAATTAAATATTGCATGTAAATTGGAGCTGAGGAAAATCAGTTGATTAGAAAATCTCTTTGCTCATCAACAACGCAAAATCAAATGATAAAAGTGACTTTTTTTGTGGTACTACTTATATATTATCTTGTAAAGTCTTTGAACAAATTATTAAACAACAGGTATGCCAGTGCCTTGATAGGAATGAAGTGATTAAACAGAGTCTACATGGGTTTGTAACTAACAAGTCATGTCACACTAGCTTAATTTTCTTCTATGACGGAATCACTGATTGGGTGGATCAGGGAAATGCTGTAGATATGGTATATCTTGACTTCAGCAAAGCATTTGACAAAGTATTTCACACAATCCTTATTGAAAAAATGACTAGGTATGGAATGGACAAGGCAACTGTTAGGTGGATCCATAACTGGCTTAGTGATTGGACCCAAATAGTGGTCATAAATGGCTGCACATCCAGTTGGAAGAATATGTCAAGTGGGGTACCACAGGGCTCTGTCCTGGGCCCTGTATTGTTCAACATCTTTATCAATGATTTAGATGAAGGAATTGAGGGTAAACTGATTAAATTTGCTGATGACACAAAGTTAGAAGGGATAGCTAATACTAGAGAAGAGAGAGGATTCAAAAAGATATAAATAAACTGGAGCAGTGGGCAGCAACTAACAGAATGGTTTTTAACAGGAAAAAATGCAAAGTACTACATCTGGGCAATAAAAATGAAAAAAGCATATACAGAATGGGAGGAATAGGACTAAGCAGCAGCTCATGTGAAAAAGACTTGGGTATACTAATAGATCACAGACTGAATATGAGTCAACAGTGTGATGCAGCAGCAAAAAAGGCAAATGCAATTCTGGGATGTGTTAACAGAAGCATACAGTCTAGATCACGTGAAGTCATTATTTCCCTCTACTCCTCTTTGGTCAGACCTCATCTGGAATACTGTGTCCAGTTTTGGGTGCCACATTTTAAAAAAGACAACAAACTGGAGCAAGTTCAGAAAAGAGCGGCCAGAATGGTGACCGTACTGCAAACACTGTCTTATGATGAAAGGTTGCATGATTTGGGAATGTTTAGCTTGCAAAAGAGAAGACTGAGAGGAGACTTAATAGCTGTCTACAAATATCTCCAGGGCTGTCACATTGTAGAAGGATCATCTTTATTCTCATTTGCACAAGGAAAGACTAGAAGCAATGGGATGAAACTGAATGGGAGGAGACACAGATTAGATATTAGGAAAAACTTTTTGACAGTTAGAGTGATCAATGAGTAGAACAGGCTGCCACAAGAAGTGGTGAGTTCTACTTCAATGAAAGTCTTCAAACAGAGGCTGGACAGACATCTGTCTGGGATGATTTAGCAAATCCTGCTTTGAGCAGGGTGTTGAACCAGATGGCTCAGGAGGTCCCTTCCAACTCTACGATTCTATGATTCTATAAGTGTGAATAGCATGGTGGCTGAGTGGATAGCACTGCATTGCTGGAGTCCTTGGGTTCAAATTCCACTAAGAACAACATCTGCAAGGAGTTTGTATGTTCTCCCTGTGTTTGTGTGGGTTTCCTCCGGGTACTCCGGTTTCCTCCCACACTCCAAAGACATATTGATAGGGAGTTCAGTTTGTGAGCCCCATCGGGGACAGCGATGATAATGTGTGCAAACTGGAAAGTGCTGCAGAATATGCTAGTGCTATATAAAGATCATTTATTTATTATTATTTATTAGCGTAATAGCTTTTGAAATTTAGGAAAAACACATGAGATGCTTAGCACAAAATTTGGCCAAAAATTGTGAGCCCATTCACCAACGTCAAGGTGATCTCATCGAATGGGTCCCTGACCTATCTGCCTAGTGTGAACACTTACCTCTGACTAATAGCTTGGCCTGTATTTATAGGAGGGTCGGAACCAAATGTGATTGGATGGAATTAAAACCACAGCATGGTGAAGGGCGGAGTGCTCAGTCAGAAAGCTAACATACAAATTACAGAAAGCTGACGGCACATTGACATGCCTTAATGCAATTGAGTGCAACCATTTCTTCATTTTGATATGTAAGCTGTTTTTTGGTATGCACCTATTCAGACTAGTTCTTGATGTGCCGTCAGTTTTCTGTTATTTGTTTTAAATGCAGTAATTTGTTATGAAACTTTCTGTATGCTTAGCAACTTATGTTTGATAAATCTTTATCGATAAAGAGTAGAGATGCGTGAATTTGTTCGGCTTCCCTCTTATTCGCCAAGCTATAGTTTCCTGAATCACGCAGGCTGATCAGCTGTCCTGCGCCTCAGCTGCATGTGTTATGGCTGTTTCACTGTCACAACACATGCATGGAGAGAGCTCAGCAACAGGCTTTCTATGCATGTGACAGTGAAACAGCCTTGACACATGCAGCTGCGGTTGCCGGACATCTGATGAGCAGGAGCGATCCACGTAACCAGGCTCCCTCTGCAGCTTATTCGGTAAACGCTATAGCTTGTTCTTTATCTGTGGATTCTTCACATCTCTTTCATTTCTGTGTGGAAAATATGCGAATAAAATGCACATTTTTAGCAAGAGAAATGTACATGCTTTTTGTTTCCGCAGTGGAAGAAAAAAGGAAAAGGGGAATATAAAGCGGGAAAAAATAATCCACCAAATACTAATTGTAGAATCTTAGCCTTAGAATTCCATGGTTGAAAAGGTTGCAACCTTTCTCAATATCTCTATTCACAAATTAATACTTATAAATTTATATTTTGGAATGGAAAAATTGTACATATATTTTAAATCTGACATTCAAATACGGTGCATAAGCACAAAATACGGTACTTTGTATATACAATAAAAAAAAAATTGTAATTTTGACCAGTGAAGGGGATTATAGGTCTATGCTGCCAATTACCTTTTAATTGAAGATGCTAAATACAGTAAGTATGGTATATTTTTTGCTTTTTTAAAACTTATTTATGATCTCACCTCTGTAAAGAGAAGTCATTAAATAACCCCAAAGTGTTGACGAGTTGTTCTTTTGCAGATTTCAAATAAAAGGAAACAAATGATTGTGTGATTTGAGCCGAGTAAATAATTTTCATTTTGTCAGTGGATGATTTTTTAACTTTTACTTACTTCCACTTTGCTTCCACAATTCCCAGTGTTGCTTCGGAAGCTGTCTACTTTGATTGAGTTAATAGGTAATATCTGAGAAATGCTTCACAAATACAGTGCCTTGCGAAAGTATTCGGCCCCCTGGAACTTTTCAACCTTTCCCACATATCATGCTACAAACATAAAGATACCAAATGTAAATTTTTAAAGCAGATAAAATTCCGTGGTGCTTTAGTGCAAGAGAATTGTTCCAGCTGCAAACACTAAGACACTTGTCACAGAGTGTCACAATTAAAAAAATCAATCACCAACAGTAGAAGTGTGCGCATGGAATACTAAGGGAAAAACAAATTGTTTCAGTAATCTATTGAAAGAGTATTGCTGCTAAAAATATCATTGCAACCAGATCAACTGGTGTATGAGAAGTAAAATCTCAAATAGCATAGGCACATAATACCATATAGCTAAACACAATAATTGCATTAGTAAAGGACGCTATTTGTAATACCATAATCAGTAGTCATCCATTAAAAACTGAAGCAGCACGAGTTTGGATTCAAAGTATAAGATGACAATACCTATACCGGTGGTGCATTAGGCAATCTTTGTTCCAATAACCGCTTTCAGTAAAAAAAGGGGATCACTACACATTGCGGCATGTGAGCAGCTCACTAAAATAGCAGCCGTGGTAAATTCAATAAATAGAAGAGCGTTACCTGGAGAAGTAATGCGATAAGCGGTTCTCCTTCCAATGGGGGTTAGAATAGAATATCGCTTTCAGTTCCAGTGTATGGGAGAAGGTGCAGAGAAAGAGTATAAACTAGTTGCAAGGGCTGCCCCGGCCGGTGACAACCTCTTGCCAATATACCTCCAGCTGTGAAGCGGTCGTAGGCGGCCTCTCATGCTCCAGGCGTCCAGGACCTTCGTGACGTGAGTCAGTATGTGACCCCGCCGGCTTCACTAGCTAGTGGTTGTGACAGGGACCAAAAAACTTACCAACGCGTTTCAAAGACTGACTGTCTTCTTCCTCAGGGATGGTCCCTCTGACCATAAGAGGTTTATTTATGCAGTCCCGCCGTTTAAGCCGGTTTCAACCTAACTCACTTAAAAAAAGCTGAACAATTCAATTTCACTGTTTAACCCTTTTGGTATTAAAGTGTCCAATGTAAACATCCACCAGGTTTCAGCACACGACATTAGCTTTATATGATTGCCTTTGCGCATTTGTGGCTTAACGTGTTCAACTCCTGCAAAAGTCAAATTACTTATAGATCCTCCATGGCACTTTGCAAAATGTTTAGATAGGGGGTGACCCAGGAATTTTTTCTTTATGTTTCTTAAATGTTCCTTGATCCTGGTTTGCAGGGATCTTTTGGTGCGTCCTACATATACCTTCTGACATGGACATCTGATGATGTAGATAACACTCTCCATTGAGCATGTGATATAATCTAATATTTCCACTTTTTATTATTACCTCCCATAGCCCATTGCTGTTTAGGGCTCATAGTTTGTTGACATGCTCTGCATTTTCTACAGGGAAAAAAACGTTTTAAGTTGCTTACAAAGGATGGAATAAATTATTTCGTGTGGTTTTTTGATACAGTAGGGGCGATAATATTGCCAATATTCCGGGCGTTCCTGTAAATGAATTTTGGACCTGATGGGATTGATGATCCTATAATTTTATCTTCTTTCAAGATATCCCAATATTTTTTTACTATATTAGTCAAAATATGATGGTTTGAATTATACTCAGTTATAGTAGAAATAAAATCACTGAAGAGGGTATTTTTCTTATTGTTATCGTTTATCATTCGCAGAGTAGAAGTAGGTTTATTTCTTGCTGTTATCTTAGCTTCCTCTAGAAGTGAATTATTATAACCTTTCTCCAGAAATTGATGGGTTAACTTTGAAGCTTCGGAATCATTATCCTGCATTTTAGAACAATTCCTATGGATTCTGCTGTATTGACTCTCGGGTACATTTAGTAGCCAGTTAGGCAAATGACAGCTATCTATTGGGATATAACTATTTGCATCTGTTGGCTTATGGCACACACGAATTTGAATAGAGTTATCCTCAATAAAAATATTTAAATCTAAGATGTTAATAGTATTGGTACTGGTGGTAGAGGTAAAATTTAAAAAGTATTCATTTTTATTAATGTCTGCTAAAAATAAATCTAAAGAGTCTTGACCACCAGACCAAATAAAAACAACGCCATCAATGAAACGTTTCAATAGTACCAGGTGGGTAAATCATGTCCTCCTCCCATTTTCCTACTTAAAAGTTGAACCTGATACCCATCGCGGTCCCACATTGCTGGGTGTAGTAGTCCGCCAAATATGTAAAATAGTTGTGAGTTAAAATAAATAGCATACATGCCTCTAAAAATTCAGCTTGTCTGTCTGGGATTGTTCCATGTTTCTTTAAAAAGTAGGTGGCGGCATGACAGCCTTTTTCATGTTTAATCACCATATATGGAGAGGTGATGTCTAATGAACCTAAAATGTTATGATCCTGCCTCCCTATATCCCCCAATAATTGCAGTATGTCGGTGCTGTCCCTAAGATAGGCTGGCAATAAAGGAACTATTTTCTGAAGGTGACAGTCAACATACTTTGATAGGTTGGCCGTTAGGCATTGTATACCTGAAATTATAGGGCGGCCAGAGGGATCAATCATGTTTTTATCTATCTAAACATTTTGCAGAGTGCCATGGAGGATCTATAAGTAATTTGACTTTTGCAGGAGTTGAACACGTTAAGCCACAAATGTGCAAAGGCAATCATATAAAGCTATTGTCGCGTGCTGAAACCTGGTGGATGTTTACATTGGACACTTTAATACCAAAAGGGTTAAACAGTGAAATTGAATTGTTCGGCTTTTATTAAGTGAGTTAGGCTGAAACCAGCTTAAATGGTAGGACTGCATAAATAAACCTCTTATGGTGAGGGGGACCATCCCTGAGGAAGAAGACAGTCAGTCTTTGAAATGCGTTGGAAAGTTTTTTGGTCCCTGCCGCAATCACTAGCTAGTGAAGCCGGCGGGGTCAAATGCTGACTCACGTCACGAAAGTCCTGGACGCCTGCAGCTGCACACAGATGTCGGGAGTGTGAGAGGCCGCCTACGACCGCTTCACAGCTGGAGTTATATTGGCAAAAAGGCTGTCACCGGCCGGGGCAGCCCTTGCAACTAGTTTATACTCTTTCTCTGCACCTTCACCCATACGCTGGAACTGAAAGCGATATTCTATTCTAACCCCCATTGGAAGGAGAACCGCTTATCGCATTACTTCTCCAGGTAAGGCCTCTTTCACACATCAGGTTTTCGCCTTCAGGCGCGATCCGGCGCTTTTGACAGAAACCGGATCCGGCGAAATGCAATGCCGGATCCGGTTTCCCCCCATTGACTTGCATTTGCGCCGGATCGCGCCGGATGGCCATGCATTTCATCCGGTTTGCGCCGGATCCGGCAATGTGTCGCAATGTGTCGCGATCCGGCGTCTGGAAAAAACGTCTACTGTAACTTTCACACAATGAAAGCCTATGAGCGCCGCAATGCGCCGGATCCGGCGAAAGCCTGATCCGGCGGCCGGATCCAGTTTTTTGGTCTGAGCATGCTCAGTAGCTCTGCCCACAAGACATATATAAAAGCAAGACAGTGGGACCCACAGCCACACCCAACATGCCACCCAAGACAGCAACCAGGCGCAGGAGAAGGCAGGAGACATCTGCAGCAGCACCATCAGCACCACCCCAATTGGAGCAGCATGCTGAACAACGGGAGGGGAGTCCAGCAGCAGATGAGAGACGGTAATTATCAAATCACCCATTCCTCCAAAC
Source organism: Dendrobates tinctorius (assembly GCF_039654945.1). Taxonomy (NCBI): domain Eukaryota; kingdom Metazoa; phylum Chordata; class Amphibia; order Anura; family Dendrobatidae; genus Dendrobates; species Dendrobates tinctorius. Next base: position 9,178,962 of record NW_027361742.1, read on the forward strand.
TAGGGCTATTGAATATCAAGATATTCATTGGCCCTTTGTTTCTCTTTATTCAACAGCCGCCCAATAGATGCAGCAGCAGCAGCAGAAGCAATGGCAGCAGCTGGAACACCACCCACAGGCATGGAGTGTGGCCACCAGGAAGACAGCACATCATCTTCTGGGAGCCCTCCCTCGCATCGTCAGTGTTTGACGGTAAGTTTTTATTTCCAAAATCCATCTTCTCTGTAATATATGTCTATTCATTGCCTTTTATTTCAAAACAGGAATCACAAGATGAAGAGGAGCTCCCAGAAGAAGAAGGAAGGGGTGGACAGACACCTGGAGTGGGCTCACAATTGGTAAGTTTTTTGCATCAAACGCAGAAACACAACATCACACTACACACAACACATAGAAAACAATGTTCTGCAGACCACACACAGCAAACAAATGCCTACATCCAAAGACATAACTTTTTTTGTTTTCTTCTCTAGTCTTCCCAATCTGGTGCTTGGCCAAGAGGTCCTCGCAGTGCCTCCCAGGGTCGTCGGCGACAGCAACGCGGCGGTCACCAGCGTGTAAGTATAAATATTTTTGCTTTTTTTTTTAACTTTTTATTTCATTTCTTTTGTGGAGGCTAATTATGTTATTTTTGTCTTTTTCTTTAACAGCCTTCACAGCGTGCTCCCGACTCTGACGTTGAGGATGGAGGGATTGATGTGGACCGCCTCATCGATCTCGTCAGAGAAAGGGAGCCGCTCTGGAATATGGCTGACCGCCGCCACGCTGACCTGATAGTTACCCGACGACTCTGGGAGGAAATCTGTTCGCTCATTGTGGGACGCTGGGAGGACCTCGATGTTCGGGCCCAGATTACAGAGCGTAAGTATATACAGTACCGGTTGCTTGATTTAAACCAGTGTTTCCCGAACTCCAGTCCTCGTGGTCCCCACGGATCATGTGTTCAGGATTTCTATTTACTATGGAAATCCTGAAAACATGACCCCTGGGGACCATGAGGACTGGAGTTTGGGAAACACTGATGTTGTATACTAACCACTCCTTTCTCGTTTCAGGGAACAGAATTGTGAATCGGTGGCGGTCTGTGAGAGATCGTTTCAAGAAGGAGTTCAATAAAGAGATGCGGGCCCCGAGTGGATCTGGAGGACGCAGGAGCAAGTACAAGTACGCAGAAGCCCTGTCATTCCTCCGGGAAACAATGGTCACCAGAAGGTAAATATTACACACCACATGTGAAAAAAAATGTTAGATGTAAATTTTTTTTTCAGCCAGGGCCATACCATGTCAGTATTTTAATTGTTTTTTTTTCTCTTTATTCCACAGCACGGTGAGCAGCACTCGGGAGCCGGCACGATTGGACCCTTCTGAGGCGATCCCTGAGGAGACCGGCACCGAGGGACACTTCGACCGCCCCGGTACATCTGCACCTTCCCAGCCTTCCAACACATTCGACCCATCTGTCCCATCCACCAGCACAGGAGCATCGTGGCCACCTACATTACATGAAGCTGCTGGTGAGGAGATCGCTTTCCCTTTACCCCACCCTTCTGCCCCTGCCACCTCTAGTACACCTGCGGGTACTGGGCGGCAGCGGCAGAGGGGTCAGAAAAAGACTTATGCGCCAGAGTTCTTGCATCTGAATGCATCTTTCCAGAACTGTCTAAAAGTCTTGTCAGAGCAAATCTCCGCAGGCTATCAGCAGATCAACTCCAGCATTCTGGAGGTGAAGACACTTCTGCAAACCATGCATTCAGAAGCAAGATCTTTGCCAAACCACACCTTTTTCAGGTCTGTTGTGGAGCGCATGGAAATGCTCTCTCCTGCCCAGCAGATGCATGTAATGCATTCATGCCACGCTGCTCTCCAGCAAGTTACCTCCCAACCTCCTCCTCCCACCACAGTAGTTCCTCCACCTGCACCCCCTCCAGCCACTTTCCATCCTCCCCCTCCTATTACATCTACACCCCCTCCAGCCACTTTCCATCCTCCCCCTCCTATTACATCTACACCCCCTCCAGCCACTTTCCATCCTCCCCCTCCTATTACATCTACACCCCCTCCAGCCACTTTCCATCCTCCCCCTCCTATTACATACCATCCACCTCCAGCCACTTTCCATCCTCCCCCTCCTATTACATACCATCCACCTCCCCAGCACCATCCACCTCCCCAGCACCATCCACCTCCCCAGCACCATCCACCTCCCCAGCACCATCCACCTCCCCAGCACCATCCACCTCCCCAGTACCAGCAACCTCCACAGTACCTGCAAACTCCCCAGTACCAGCAACCTCCCCAGTACCAGACATCTCCCCACTTCCAGCAACCTGCCCCGTACCAGACATCTCCCCACTTCCAGCAACCTGCCCCGTACCAGACATCTCCCCACTTCCAGCAACCTGCCCCGTACCAGACATCTCCCCACTTCCAGCAACCTGCCCCGTACCAAACTCCTTCCCCATACAACTTGCCATCAACATCATCTGCTCCTACAGTCCCTGCCCAACCCTCCACTCCACCACCCACCACCTCTTCTGCTTCCCACATGTCCACCCATTCTGTAGTTTTTTCCACACCTTCACCTCTAACTGTTCCTTCCCCACCACGATCCCAGTCCTCTCTCCACACTCCCAGTGTCGAAGTGTCCCGCAGCCCCTACAGCAGTATTTCCACCACACACTACACAGAATTATAATGTGTGTATTTAAATAAAAATGACCAGTTTTATGGTTTCAGTTTTATAGTTTCAAATTTTTATTAAACATGTTTATTAACATTTTAAAAAAGTTTACTAAAAAAAACATTTTTCAATAAAAGTTAAATTATTTTACACTGGTTGTCTGTCATTTCTTTCTGCGGCGAAAAAGGTTAAATACAGGATATTTAAAAGGTGAAATGGTATTCAAAACTAGGTATAAAACTGTGGGTAAATTTTAGCTTTTTGCCACAGTTGTGTTCCTGGTTGTGTTTGAAGCAAAGTATTTCACCTAAAAAGTTGTGTTTATTGTTGGTGATTTCCTAACAATGTACACAACTTTTGTTAAAAGGTGAAATACTTTGCATAAAACACAACCAGGTACACACCTGTGGCCTAAAGCTAAAAATAGAGACCATGACAAGATAGCCAACTTTGGTTGGCAAAGGTATATACTGTTGGTACAGAAGGTACACAAGTTTGGTTAGGGCACAAATCTTTCACACTCTGTCATCCTGCCAGTGTACTCTGCCTTGAGGTGACATAAAGTATAGTGCAAAATTGTCCCTCATTACTGAAACCGTCACAGAACTTCTAGTGGTAATGTCATGGTAATCTTGCAAGGTGGTTTCTTCAGAGGTGTCCTCAATGGAAATGGGTTCCTTGCAGATAACAAAATTGTGGAGTACCACGCACGCTTTGATCACCTCGTCCACAGTTTCTGTCTTGAGGTTGATCGCAGTCAATAGGACCCGCCATTTGGCTGTCAGAATACCAAAGGTACATTCAACCATTCTTCTTGCTCTTGTGAGGCGGTAATTAAAAATGCGTTTTGGTCTTGTCAATCCTCTGCTAGAGTACGGTTTCAAAAGGTGTTCTGACAGCTGGAAGGCTTCATCCCCTACACAGACAAATGGCATAGGTGGACCAGATGTTTGCGGCAGCGGTCTAGGTGGTGGGAACTGGAAGGTGTTTCCATACAGTTTACGCCCCATGGCAGACAGTTTGAAAACTTGAGAGTCATTGGAGTGGCCATAGGCCCCAATATCAACCGCAATAAATTTGTATTCCGCGTCAGCGATGGCCATGAGGACAATTGAAAAATATTTCTTGTAATTGAAATATTCCGATCCCGATCCAGCTGGCTTTACAATGCGGATATGTTTCCCGTCCACAGCGCCCAAGCAGTTTGGAAACTGACATATCTGTTGAAACTTGTCAGCAATTTCAATCCACCTCTCTGTTGTGGGCTCTGGTAAAAACTCTTCAGCTAAGGAGTCCCACAGTGCACGGCATGTGTACTTCACAATTCCAGATATGGTGGAAATCCCGAGTCTGTACTGGAAATGCAGTGACGAAAGGGATTCTCCAGTTGCAAGAAATCTGTGGGGAATTAACAAACAATAAATTAGTTTTAAATCACAGCATTACATACCAAAACTGACCTATAACACTTGGAGATACAAATTACCAACAACAAGATTGCAGTGAAAGTGTGCTCTGATGCGATCACATCCAATAAATGTGGCTTACCTTAAAGTCACCATCAAACGCTCTGCGGGTGAAACAGAGAAGCGGCAATAGGTGTCCGCTTTTCTTATGCGGTGTGCAATGCGCTCCACCAAGTAATCAAAATTCTCCATTTTCATCCTAACATATCCAAAAAATGTATCCGGGTTTCGTCGAAGGTCCATGCAGAGTGTAGAATAGACCCCACGCGTCATTCTCTTGGCTGTGATGGGGTGGATCCACAAACGTCGTCTACGATGCCTGATGCGCTGCTGTCTCGCTCTCTCCTTCTCCAGAACAATCACCCTCAAACGATTTGCCTCCGCTATAAAATCCGCCAAATTCTTCAAAATATTTCCAATGACAACATCCATCTTCGCCAGTAACTTGCTCTTCTCTCCAACCTGCACTTTCTCCTCTACAACCTGTCAAAGAAGGGCTGTAGGAACATGCTATATATAGTTTTCCAGTAGCCAATCCTGTTCGGAAGGCAACAAGGGTCAATTTTAAAAACCGGATCCGGCGTAATCCGTCGAAAAACGGATAGAAAAACGGATGAACCGGATGAGACGGATCCGGTTTTGTCTGTCAAGAAAAAGACGGATCCGGCAGAAAACCGGATCCGGCACATCAGGTTTTACTAAACATTTGCCGGATCCGGCGTTCCGGCACGACGCCGGATCGCGCCTGACGCCGAAAACCTGATGTGTGAAAGTAGCCTAACGCTCTTCTATTTATTGAATTTACCATGGCTGCTATTTTAGTGAGCTGCTCACATGCCGCAATGTGTAGTGATCCCCTTTTTTTACTGAAAGCGGTTATTGGAACAAAAATTGCCTAATGCACCACCGGTATAGGTATTGTCATCTTATACTTTGAATCCAAACTCGTGCTGCTTCAGTTTTTAATGGATGACTACTGATTATGGTATTACAAATAGCGTCCTTTACTAATGCAATTATTGTGTTTAGCTATATGGTATTATGTGCCTATGTTATTTGAGATTTTACTTCTCATACACCAGTTGATCTGGTTGCAACAATATTTTTAACAGCAATACTCCTTTAATAGATCACTGGAATAATTCCTTTTTCCCTTATGAGTATTCCATGCGCACACTTCTACTGTTGGTGATTAAATGTAAATTTTTGGTGAAGAATCAACAACAAGTGGAACACAATTGTGAAGTTGAACAAAATTTATTAGTTATTTTAAAATTTTGTGGAAAGTCGAAAACTGAAAAGGGGGCATGCAATATTATTCGGCACCTTTAACTTAATACTTTGTTGCGCCACCTTTTGCTGCGATTACAGCTGCAAGTCGCTTGGGGCATGGCTCTATCAGTTTTGTACATCGAGAGAATGAAATTCTTGCCCATTCTTCCTTGACAAACAGCTCGAGCTCAGTGAGGTTGATGGAGATCGCTTGTGAACATCAGTTTTCAGCTCTTTCCACAGATTCTCGATTGGATTCAGGTCTGGACTTTGACTTGACCATTCTAACACCTGGATACATTTATTTGTGAACCATTCCATTGTAGATTTGTCTTTATGTTTGGGATCATTGTCTTTTTGGAAGACAAATCTCCGCCCCAGTCTCAGGTCTTTTGCAGACTCCAACAGGTTTTCTTCAAGAATGGTCCTGTATTTGGCTCCATCCATCTTCTCATCAATTTTAATCATCTTCCCTGTCCCTGCTGAAGAAAAGCAGGCCCAAACCATGATGCTGCCACCACCACCATGCTTGACAGTGGGGATGGTGTTTTCAGAGTGTTGAGCTGTGTTGCCTTTACGCCAAACATATCGTTTGGCATTGCTGACAAAAAGTTCAATTTTGGTTTAATCTGACTAGAGCATATTCTTCCACATGTTTGGTGTGTCTCCCAAGTGGCTTGTTGCAAACTTTAAACAACACTTTTTATGGATATCTTTGAGAAATGACTTTCTTCTTGCCACTCTTCCATAAAGGCCAGATTTGTGCAGTGTACGACTGATTGTTGTCCTATGGACAGACTGTTCCACCTCAGCTGTAGATCTCTGCAGTTCATCCAGAGTGATCATGGGCCTCTTGGCTGAATCTCTGATCAGTCTTTTCCTTGTTTGAGATGAAAGTTTAGAGGGACGGCCGGGTCTTGGTAGATTTGCAGTGGTATGATACTCCTTCCTTTTCAATATGATCGCTTGCACAGTGCTCCTTGGGATGTTTAAAGTTTTGGAAATCATTTTGTATCCAAATCCAGCTTTAAACTTCTCCACAACAGTATCAGGGACCTGCCTGTTGTGTTCCTTGGTCTTCATGATGCTCTCGGTACTTCAAACAGAACCCTGAGACTATCACAGAGCAGGTGCATTTATACGGAGACTTGATTACACACCAGTGGATTATATTTATCATCATTAGTCATTTAGGACAACATTGGATCATTCAGAGATCCACAATGAACTTCTGGAGTGAGTTTGCTGCACTGAAAGTAAAGGGGCCGAATAATATTGCATGCCCCACTTTTCAGCTTTTGACTTTCCACAAAAATTTAAAATAACCAATACATTTTGTTCAACTTCACAATTGTGTCCACTTGTTGTTGATTCTTCACCAAAAATTTACATTTGGTATCTTTATGTTTGAAGCATGATATGTGGGGAAAGGTTGAAAAGTTCCAGGGAGCCGAATACTTTTACAAGGCACTGTATAAACCATAGTATTATCATGGAAAAATAACCCATTAATAAATAGTAAAACAAATACACTTATATATATAAATTACCAACCAATGGGATATAATTTATACAGACCTAGAGGACAATCGCAAAAGAATATATAAATTATGTAGAAAAAACAGCGAAAAAAGGAAGTCCAATACAGATTTAGCAAAATTATAAACAATTTTATTCAAGTATATCAGGATAATAAAAAAGGGGGGAAGTGAGACAATGATGACCATACAAGGTACATGGGCAAAAACAATGGGGCACACAATGGTGTCAGGACATGGAAATATACATAGTATTACAAGTATATCATACAAAATTAGAACATGCATCATAATCCCAAATGTAGAAAATGTTAGTAACCAGTCATAATGACCCCTAATCCGGGCTAGACAGCACTAACATAGGCTGTGGAACCAGCCACCACTCATGGTAAGTGCTAACAACAAGTTAAACACACCCCTTGATGAAGGCCATCTAGCCGAAACGTGCGTTGGGGAGGGCACACTTGGGTGGACTCACTTTACTGACCAGTCTGAAGGTAATATGACGTTGTGTGAATATTTTGTGTTTAACTTGTTAGCACTTACCATGAGTGGTGGCTGGTTCCACAGCCTATGTTAGTGCTGTCTAGCCCGGATTAGGGGTCATTATGACTGGTTACTATCATTTTCTTCATTTGGGATTATGATGCATGTTCTAATTTTTGTATGATATACTTGTAATACTATGTATATTCCCATGTCCTGACACCATTGTGTGCCCAATTGTTTTTGCCCATGTACCTTGTATGGTCATCATTGTCTCACTTCCCCCCTTTTTTGATTATCCTGATATACTTGAATAAAATTGTTTATAATTTTGCTAAATCTGTATTGGACTTCCTTTTTTCGCTGTTTTTTCTACATATTTTATACAAGGCACTGTATAAGTATAACTTTCTTGTGCATAAATCACACCGTTCAGTGGTCATGAGATATAATTTATATTTGACAGACTAAGCCTTTTAACTTTGTTATTCATTTCTACTTGACAACGATGGTGCGGAGGGGGATTTGTTTGGTGATTTGAAGAGAAAAAGTGACGTACCTTTTCAAAAGTTTTGATCCTATGAACTTTATAAAAATCCATAACACATCCGAGCACTATTCAGTAGATACTTAAATGAGATCAATATAAGAAATAACAGTGCAAAACAAAAGTGACATCTTTTATTTCTTAAAGATTCATGCATCAACATTTGAGACTTAAATGCATTTTTTCACAAGGGAACGAAACAGATGGATTTCCACCTGCAGCAATCTTTAAGCGTGCTGGAAGGAAAGGGACAATGAATCTACAGCGCAGATTATCAGTCTTAACACAAGAACAGGTTGGCAGCGGAGTAAAGAACTGATTTGATGTTGTTTTATTTAAATGAAAGGAACAGGTGGATGGCATCATTCTACTGATTTATTGGCATCATTTAGAAACGATATGGCAGCATGACAAACCTTACAAGATTGAATCAGATCAAAGACTGTCAGCGGGCTCATTATGTAGACCATCCGAAGGATTTATTTGGCTCCATGTCATTTTTAAATATAACAAAACCTGATATTGTGAGTGAGATTAGAACACACAATGTTGGCTTCCATTGACATTGTTTTGATATCATTTTAATGTGTTTTATTATAAATTTTAATTCACAATTAATTATGTTAATAAGATAATGTTCCACTGTCATTGATTGTTTTTTAATGTTTGTCTACCAAAGCTCTTTGAATTTATCTATTTTCTGTTTTCAATGTCATTCCAGTATTCTTGAAGGTTACAAGAAAGGTGCCTGATGATTTGCAATCTGTATTTTGAAATACCCATGTATCATCACCTCCTTCTCCAAAGTTATCAACTATCTTTTAGTAACAAAATAAGTCTTTTTTTTTCAGCACAGGTAAGAAATAGATGGAAAATTGCTATGAGCCCTTGGAAGTGAGTTTCTGTTCACGTTTCCTTTATATTTTACATGTGATTGTAAAAAATGTGTTTTGTTATCATTTCTTGTTAACAGGAGATATATTATACATTTTGTATTATGTATACATCTATACATGAGTATTATGATGTACAGTATATTAATCATGTTTTATGCTAAATGTGTAGCATGATAGGGTTTTTACCAAGCAGACAAGCTTTTTTTATGACTTTTATAAATATAGTCAATATTGTAACATTATATCATTCACTTGTTAATTCTTTTTAGAGGAATTAGTTACAATATAACTGCTCTAAAGGATCTTTTTTTCATTTTAATCCTCACCTTAAATGTCAGTTGTATCATAATTACATAGGTTGAAAAAAAACCTAGGTCCATAAAGTTCAACCTTCCTCCACCATTTCTACCTTTCATGGCGTAGTCTGACTGCTCTAACTATACAGAATCCTGTCCTATTTTAGCTGCCGGAATCGCTTTTCTTCCACTTGTAATGAGTGCCCTCTGGTCCTTAGTAGTCTTTGAAAGGAATAAGCCATGTGCCAGTGTTTTGTATTGACCACAAATATATTTATACATGTAAATGAGATCTCCTCTGAGGCATGTTTTTTTTAAGCTGAACAAGGCCAACTTTTCCAACCTCTCATCATATGAGAGTAATTCCATCCCTCTCCTGTTCTGTAGTTCCGAGTATATTCCCATGTATATGTAGCAATAGCATTACTCCTTCCTAGGTGCATTACTCTACATTCATTTACATTTAATCTCATTTTCCAAGTGTTTGCCAATTTAGACATCTTATCCAGATAGTTCTCTAATATTGCACTGTCAAGGTAAGGATTTTAGTATCCTACATAGTTTGGTGTTAGTAGTGTTGAGCATTCCGATACCGCAAGTATCGGGTATCGGCCGATACTTGCTGTATCGGAATTCCGATACCGACATCCGATATTTTTTCAATATCGGGCATGGGCATCGGAATCGGAAGTTCAAAGTTGATTGACAGCCGAAATGACGTCATCATGATGCGCGGTGTGTGCGCATCATGATGCGCCGTCATTTCGGGCCTTCCGGGGGTCTCTGCCGGCCTGCCGGGGGGCTGTGTGGACTGCCCGGGGTCTGTACCGGCCTGCCGGTGGTCTGTGCACCCTGTGGGGGTCTGTACCGGCCTGCCGGGGGGCTGTGCCGGCCTGCCGGGGGGGCTGTGCTGATGTCCGGGGGTCTGTGCAGGCATCGTCCGATGGGACTACAAGTCCCATCGGGCGATGCCTGCTACCATGACAGTGATTGACACATTAGCCAATGATGGGACAGTAGTAGTCCCATCATCCGGCTAATGTGTTAAATGTTTAAAAAAAATATATATATATACTACATACATACTACATACATACTACATGCATGCTACATACATACTACATGCTACATACATACCACATATATACTACATGCATGCTACATACATACTACATGCTACATACATACTACATATATACTACATGCATGCTACATACATACTACATGCTACATACATACTACATATATACTACATGCATGCTATATACATACTGCATGCTACATACATACTACATACATACTACATGCATGCTACATACATACTACATACATACTACATACATACTACATGCATGCTACATACATACTACATGCTACATACATACCACATATATACTACATACATACTACATGCATGCTACATACATACTACATGCTACATACATACCACATATATACTACATACATACTACATGCATGCTACATACATACCACATACATACTACATACATACTACATACATACTACATGCATGCTACATACATACTACATGCTACATACATACCACATATATACTACATGCATGCTACATACATGCTACATGCTACATACATACCACATATATACTACATGCATGCTACATACATACTACATGCTACATACATACCACATACATACTACATACATACTACATGCATGCTACATACAATACATACATAGACATACAGTACATATAACATAGAGTAACATACTTACCAATACTTGTCACATTGTTCCCTGAAGCCATTGTCGTCTACGGAATAAATATTAACATAACAAACCACAAAAATACTCACCCATGATCCGAAGCAGTCCACGAGTGTGTCCCACGACGATCATGGGTAGAGAACTGCAGCATCGGCTGATGCTGCCGCTCTCTACGGGCTGCAGGAATCCAATGACGGAAGGTAGGTATCCTTCCGCACTGTATTCCTCCGCCACTTAAAAAAAAAAAGTCCCTAGTCTCACTTTATGCCATTGCTGCGTGGGAATTTCCCACGCAGCAATGGCATAAAGTGAGACTAGGGACTTTTTTTTTTTAAGTGGCGGAGGAATACAGTGCGGAAGGATACCTACCTTCCGTCATTGGATTACTGCAGCCCGTAGAGAGCGGCAGCATCAGCCGATGCTGCAGTTCTCTACCCAAGATCGTCATGGGACACACTCGTGGACTGCTTCGGATCATGGGTGAGTATTTTTGTGGTTTGTTATGTTAATATTTATTCCGTAGACGACAATGGCTTTGGGGAACAATGTGACAAGTATTGGTAAGTATGTTACTCTATGTTATATGTACTGTATGTCTATGTATGTATTGTATGAATGTATTGTATGTAGCATGCATGTAGTATGTATGTAGTATGTATGTAGCATGTAGTATGTATGTAGCATGCATGTAGTATGTATGTAGCATACATGTAGTATGTATGTAGTATATATGTAGCATGTAGTATGTATGTAGTATGTATGTAGCATGTAGTATGTATGTAGCATGCATGTAGTATATATGTAGTATGTATGTAGTATGTATGTAGCATGTAGTATGTATGTAGCATGCATGTAGTATGTATGTAGCATGCATGTAGTATGTATGTAGCATGTAGTATGTATGTAGCATGCATGTAGTATGTATGTAGCATGCATGTAGTATGTATGTAGTATATATGTAGCATGTAGTATGTATGTAGCATGCATGTAGTATGTATGTAGTATGTATGTAGCATGTAGTATGTATGTAGCATGCATGTAGTATATATGTAGTATGTATGTAGTATGTATGTAGCATGTAGTATGTATGTAGCATGCATGTAGCATGCATGTAGTATGTATGTAGCATGCATGTAGTATGTATGTAGTATGTATGTAGCATGCATGTAGTATGTATGTAGCATGCATGTAGTATGTATGTAGCATGCATGTAGTATGTAGCATGTATGTAGTATGCATGTAGTATATATGTAGTATGTATGTTACATGTAGTATATATGTAGTATGCATGATGCTTGCATGTAGTATATATGTTGTATGTATGTTGCATGCATGTAGTATATATGTAGTATGTATGTTGCATGCATGTAGTATATATGTAGTATGTATGTTGCATGCATGTAGTATATATGTAGTATGTATGTTGCATGCATGTAGTATATATGTAGTATGAATGTAGCATGTATGTAGTATGTAGCATGTATGTAGCATGCATGTAGTATGCATGTTGCATGTAGTATATATGTAGTATGTATGGTACATGTAGTATATATGTAGTATGCATGTTGTATGTATGTAGCATGTATGTAGCATGTAATTTTTTTTTTTTTTACATTCAACACATTAGCCGGATGATGGGACTACTACTGTCCCATCATTGGCTAATGTGTCAATCACTGTCATGGTAGCAGGCATCGCCCGATGGGACTTGTAGTCCCATCGGACGATGCCTGCACAGACCCCCGAAGCCTGCACAGACCACCGGCAGGCCGGCACAGCCCCCTGGCAGGCCGGCACAGCCCCCCGGAGCCTGCACAGACCACCGGCAGGCCGGCACAGCCCCCCGGCAGGCCGGCACAGCCCACCGGAGCCTGCACAGACCACCGGCAGGCCGGCACAGCCCCCCGGCAGGCCGGCACAGACCACCGGAGCCTGCACAGACCCCCTGGCAGGCCGGCACAGCCCCCCGAAAGGCCCATACAGACCCCAGAGAGGCTGTACAAGGCAAAAATAGGGTTTTTCTTATTCCGATACCGGAAGTCCCATAGACTTGAATGGGACTTCCGTTATCGGAATCGGCGATACCGATACTTTTTTTAAGATCGGCCGATCCATTCCGATCCGATACTTTGAAGTATCGGACGGTATCGCTCAACTCTAGTTGTTAGCAAAGACTGACACTTTGCTCTAATCCCATCCACAAGTGTCTTTAATAAAGAGGTTAAAAAGAATCTGTACCAGCACAGATCCCTGCGGTCCCCACTGCTCCCAGTACAGATCTCTGCGGTCCCCACTGCTGACTAGAGAACGTACGACTCTTCGTTTCCTTTAATTTAGCCAATTCCTTACTGATCTGCATATAATTTTGCCCAGTCCCCGCTTATGGAGCATTAATATAAGGCTGTTATGTGGAACAATATCAAATGCCTTTGCAAAGTCCAGATAAATTACATCAGCCGCATTACCAACATCCAGATTTGCACTTACCTCCTCATAGAAACCCAGCATGTTAGCTAGACACGACTTATTCTTCATGAATTCTTGCTGGTTGTCAGTTATATTATTGGCTGCAATATATTTCTGCAGCTCACAATACTGATGTCAGGCTTACCGGACGGTAGTTGCCTGAATCTACCTTCTTACCTTTCTTAAATATCGGTAGCACATGAGCAGCATCCAATGCCGTGGCACCACCCCTGTTACAAGAGTCTAAGAATATGAGATATGGTGGTCTGCCAATTACTGAGCTAAATTCCCTCAGTATCCGTGGATGAAGCCATCTGGGCCGGGGGATTTGTCAATGTTTAAATTGCTCAAACGTAGGTGTACTTCTTTTTGTGCTAAACTAGTTATATCAGGTGCTGAACTTTGATTTTTGCCTTGTTGAATAATCCCTGTAACAGACAGTTCATTGGTGAAAATGGATGAAAAGTGCCTTTTAAATATCTCAGCCTTATCTTTGTCCTCTATAATAATCTTTTTATTGTCGTCTTTAAACCAATTTTTTTTTTGCCATTGATGCATTTAGAAAAAAAATTGAGATTTATTTTAATGCCGTTGGCAATTTGTTTCTCTGTAGATAACTTTGCTAGCTTGATTTTTTTTTACATTTCTTATTTAGATCTTTATACTCGTGAAATGCTATTTCAGTATGTTGAAGATGTTTCTAGATGTTGAATGCAAAACTCTTAAAAAAGGGGACATTTTACCAGGTTTTTAATCAGGGGAGACAAAGCATTAAGGTTAACATACCCTATTAGGCCCTGTAAAACTGTTACACCTACCTAAATGCGGAGGTTGACACCCTCAACAGTCAAGATGGTGCTCATGCTCAACTTCAGCAGTGCCTGAAAGACCTTAATACCCCCTATGCTTGACAACATACAATGACAAATATACAACATACAATAACATATATATATATATATATATATATATATACACTACACATAAATATCATCCTCCTGGTAATCTCGGATACGAGTAGCAAGACTGCTAGGATGGTGAGTATATAGAGATGTCACTTTGCATACCCATGAATCATCTTTTCATCCTGCTTTCTGACCTTCAATTTGCAAGGTGTAAACATACATACAAAGCCTCCAAATATGCACCCACTAAGGTTACCCACAAAGGACTTAGGTTGACTCCACAGGTCACTTATCTTATGAATCATATATGTTAATTAGATCCTTTTGTCCCAATGCATTCCCCCCTCTAGTTTTTGGAGGATTTGTATGCACGATTGCGCCTTGCAAATTTTTTGCCATTGCAGTCTGTCATTGCATGTTTTTCATTGTATGATGTCTAGCATAGGGGATATTAGGGCCTTTCATGATCTGTTGACATTGAGTGGGGGCACAATGTTGACTGTTTTAGGTTAGTGCTGGGGTTTCTTTCTGTTTCATTTCTATTTCCACACATGCACCATCACAAGAACGGAGTACCGACTACCCGTATATTGTACCTTGCAGAATATACTGTATAGCTGCAGCATTTTTTTTGTGTGTGAAAAAATGTAATATATTGTGTGATCCATGGAGTTTTACGTGCTTTGTGGTACATTTCAGTGTTATATAACATTTAAGAAAAGTGTTGAAATTTTTTTCCTGATTAAATTACTCATCCGTAGAGAACTCTGTGGTCTGAGGTATATTTTAATGATATTTAGCACTCCAAAAATGCATTAAGAATGTTTCTGGGTTAAATTAATCACCCAGAAAATATTCCGTGGTCTGGGGAACATTACTGCGATATCTATCACTCCAAAAAAGCATTAAAAAATGTTGTTGGGTTACATTTCTCACCCATACAGTATTCCATTGTCTGGGGTACAGTTATGATATATAAAACTCAAAAAAAAGCGTAGCAAAATGTTGGTGGATTAAATTTCTCTCCTATACAGTATTCCTTTGGGGTACATTTTTGTCATATGTAGCAATCAAAAAAGCGTTTACAAATTTTTCTGATTTAAATTTCTCTCCCATACACCATTTGCATGATCTGGGGTACATTTCTGTGGTATATAACAGGAATATAGCTTGGTGTCATCACCCCTATGCCATATGGTACCATCCACACATATATATATATATATATATATATATATAGAGAGAGAGAGAGAGATAGATAGATAGATATTTACTTTTTTTATTTTGATCACTGTGAAAGGGTCTATCACAGTGATCAAAATGTACCTGGAAGGAATGAATGAATCTGCCTGCCGGCAGATAGCAGCGCCCAAGGAGGAAGACAGAGGGACACCTGAAGGTACCGGGACTCAGGAGGTACCGGGGGGAGGGGGGATTGGAAGGTTGGGGAACGGAGGGCAGGGAAGGGGGAACAACTACTGATGGCGGTGGCAGATCGCCACCGTCAGTCGGTGGCGGGGGCTGATTGCCCCCGTAAGTCAGTGAGGGGGTCAGATCGTGGTCTCCAGACATGGCCGATGATATTGCAGCATCGCCCATGGTTGAATTGTAAGATTTCACCAAATTTCGTTGGTGAAATATTACAATTGCTCTAATTGGCTGTTTCAATATCAATAGCCAACCACAGCGATCGTAGCCACGGGGGGCAAAGCCACCCCCACTGGGGTGAAGGACACGTCCCCTTGTACCTGCGGGTCGGGAGACCTTTCAGTGAACCCGGTTACCCGACCCGCAGGAATGCAATCTCCCCATGACACAGCATATGCGTCACAGGACGGATTGGCACCGACTTTCATGATGCATACCCTGTATCACAGGTTGGGAAGGGGTTTATATGTTCCAGAGCTGTATATATGTATGTATGTATATACACTCACTGGCCACTTTATTAGGTACACCTGTCCAACTGTGTGTTAAGACTTAATTTCTAATCAGCCAATCACATGGCGGCAACTCAGTGCATTTAGGCATGTAGACATGGTCAAGACAATCTCCTGCAGTTCAAACCGAGCATCAGTATGGGGAAGAAAGGTGATTTGAGTGCCTTTGAACGTGGCATGATTGTTGGTGCCAGAAGGGCTGGTCTGAGAATTTCAGAAACTGCTGATCTACTGGGATTTTCACGCACAACCATCTCTAGGGTTTACAGAGAATGGTCCGAAAAAGAAAAAAAATCCAGTGAGCGGCAGTTCTGTGGCCGGAAATGCCATGTTGATGCCAGAGGTCAGAGGAGAATGGGCAGACTGGTTCGAGCTGATAGAAAGGCAACAGTGACTCAAATTGCCACCCGTTACAACCAAGGTAGGCAGAAGAGCATCTCTGAACGCACAGTGCGTCGAACTTTGAGGCAGATGGGCTACAGCAGCAGAAGACCACACTGGGTACCACTCCTCTCAGCTAAGAACAGGAAACTGAGGCTACAATTTGCACAAGCTCATCGAAATTGGACAGTAGAAGATTGGAAAAACGTTGCCTGGTCTGATGAGTCTCGATTTCTGCTGCGACATTCGGATGGTAGGGTCAGAATTTGGCGTAAACAACATGAAAGCATGGATCCATCCTGCCTTGTATCAACGGTTCAGGCTGGTGGTGGTGGTGTCATGGTGTGGGGAATTTTTTCTGGGCACTCTTTGGGCCCCTTGGTACCAATTGAGCATCGTTGCAATGCCACAGCCTACCTGAGTATTGTTGCTGACCATGTCCATCCCTTTATGACCACAATGTACCCAACATCTGATGGCTACTTTCAGCAGGATAATGCGCCATGTCATAAAGCTCGAATCATCTCAGATTGGTTTCTTGAACATGACAATGAGTTTACTGTACTCAAATGGCCTCCTCAGTCACCAGATCTCAATCCAATAGAGCATCTTTGGGATGTGGTGGAACGGGCGATTCGCATCAGGGATGTGCAGCCGACAAATCTGCGCCAACTGTGTGATGCCATCATGTCAATATGGTCCAAAATCTCTGAGGAATGCTTCCAGCACCTTGTTGAATCTCTGCCACGAAGAATTGAGGCAGTTCTGAAGGCAAAAGGGGGTCCAACCCCTTACTAGCATGGTGTACCTAATAAAGTGGCCAGTGAGTGTATATTTATATATATAATATATAAAGCTAAATGTGTGTGTGTGTGTGTGTGTGTGTGTGTGTGTGTGTGTGTGTGTGTGTATGTTTGTATCTATGTATGTGTGTATGTCCGGGATTGGCATCTGCACCATCGCAGCTACAGCCATAAAATTTTGCACAGTCACACGTCTTGATCCCGAGAGCATCATAGGCTACGTTGTGAGGTGAAATTTTAACCACGCGCGTTCCAATTCACCAAACAATTTTGCCCCTAGGTACATAATAGGGAAAAAGTGTATGTATGTATGTATGTATGTGTGTATGTCCGGGATTGGCATCTGCACCGTCGCAGCTACAGCCACAAAATTTTGCACAGTCACACATCTGGACACCAAGAGCGTCATAGGCTATGTTGTGAGGCAAAATTTTAACCCCGCGCATTCCAATTCACCAAATAATTTGGCCTATTATTATTATCATTTTTATGGTGTTATCGTCCTGTAAAGCTGGAAGTAACACAATTTATTACCGTGCCAACGCAGGGGGAGCCCAGTATCACACAGGATAGGATTAGATACACGGCTCTGCAGTCAGTATCACACAGGATAGGATTAGATACACAGCTCAGCAGTCAGTATTACACAGGATGGGATTAGATACACAGATCAGCAGTCAGTTTCACACAGGATAGGAATACATACACGGCTCAGCAGACAGTATCACACAGGTTAGGATTAGATACACAGCTCAGCACACAGTATTACACAGAATAGTATTAGATACATGGCTCAGCAGACAGTATCACACAGAATAGGATTAGAAACACGGATCAGCAGTCAGTATCACAGAGGATAGGATTAGAAACACAGCTCAGCAGTCAGTATAACACAGGATAGGATTAGCTACACAGCTCAGCAGTCAGTATCACACAGGATAGGAATAGATACACGGCTCAGCAGACAGTATCACACAGGATAGGTTTAGATACACAGCTCAGCACAGAGTATCACACAGAATAGTATTAGGTACATGGCTCAGCAGTCAATATCACACAGGATAAGATTAGATACACTTCTGAGCAGTCAGTTAGGTACACGGCTCAGCAGTCAGTATCACACAGGATGGGATTAGATACATGGCTCAGCAGACGGTATAACACAGGATAGGATTAGATATACTGCTCAGCAGTCAGTATCACACAGGATAGGGTTAGATACCCAGCTGAGCAGTCAGTTACACATTATAGGATTAGATACACAGCTCAGAAGAAAGTATCACACAGGAGAGGATTAGGTACACAGCTCAGCAGACATTATCACACAGGATAGGGTTAGATACACAGCTCAGAAACAGGATGTGCCAAAGGAGAGGACATTTTCATTCCAAGAATTCCACTCATTCCATCTGATTTGTTTTTTGATTTTAAACGCCTCCAGTTTCCAGTTCAACTTCTATTTGCAATGTCCATTAACAATGCTCAAGGACAGTCCTTGAAAGTAGCAGGGATCGATTTGCAATCTCCATGCTTTTCTCATGGTCAACTTTACGTGGTCTGTTCAAGAGTTGGAACTGTCAAAAATCTGTTCATCTTTGCACCGAAAGGAAAATCCAAAAATCTTGAATGAGTTGAAAATAAAATACTATCAATACTTGGGTAATCGTTTAATTAACTTGTGCTGCAAATCTGTAGTGTTGAATTTATGATATGAAATGTTTTTATGTGCAATATAATCATTATAATTTGTTATAACTAACCATAGTTGGTTACTATGCCCAGGCAACGCTGGGCTCTTCAGCTAATATATATATATATATATATATATATATATATATATATATATATATATATACAGTGGGGAAAAAAAGTATTTAGTCAGCCAGCAATAGTGCAAGTTCCACCACTTAAAAAGATGAGAGGCATCTGTAATTTACATCATAGGTAGACCTCAACTATGGGAGACAAACTGAGAAAAAAAAATCCAGAAAATCACATTGTCTGTTTTTTTTTCATTTTATTTGCATATTATGGTGGAAAATAAGTATTTGGTCAGAAACAAGCAATCAAGATTTCTGGCTCTCACAGACCTGTAACTTCTTCTTTAAGAGTCTCCTCTTTCCTCCACTCATTACCTGTAGTAATGGCACCTGTTTAAACTTGTTATCAGTATAAAAAGACACCTGTGCACACCCTCAAACAGTCTGACTCCAAACTCCACTATGGTGAAGACCAAAGAGCTGTCAAAGGACACCAGAAACAAAATTGTAGCCCTGCACCAGGCTGGGAAGACTGAATCTGCAATAGCCAACCAGCTTGGAGTGAAGAAATCAACTGTGGGAGCAATAATTAGAAAATGGAAGACATACAAGACCACTGATAATCTCCCTCGATCTGGTGCTCCACGCAAAATCCCACCCCGTGGGGTCAGAATGATCACAAGAACGGTGAGCAAAAATACCAGAATCACGCGGGGGGACCTAGTGAATGAACTGCAGAGAGCTGGGACCAATGTAACAAGGCCTACCATAAGTAACACACTACACCACCATGGACTCAGATCCTGCAGTGCCAGACGTGTCCCACTGCTTAAGCCTGTACATGTCCGGGCCCGTCTGAAGTTTGCTAGAGAGCATTTGGATGATCCAGAGGAGTTTTGGTAGAATGTCCTATGGTCTGATGAAACCAAACTGGAACTGTTTTGTAGAAACACAACTTGTCGTGTTTGGAGGAAAAAGAATACTGAGTTGCATCCATCAAACACCATACCTACTGTAAAGCATGGTGGTGGAAACATCATGCTTTGGGGCTGTTTCTCTGCAAAGGGGCCAGGACGACTGATCCGGGTACATGAAAGAATGAATGGGGCCATGTATCGTGAGATTTTGAGTGCAAACCTCCTTCCATCAGCAAGGGCATTGAAGATGAAACGTGGCTGGGTCTTTCAACATTACAATGATCCAAAGCACACCGCCAGGGCAATGAAGGAGTGGCTTCGTAAGAAGCATTTCAAGGTCCTGGAGTGGCCTAGCCAGTCTCCAGATCTCAACCCTATAGAAAACCTTTGGTGGGAGTTGAAAGTCCGTGTTGCCAAGCGAAAAGCCAAAAACATCACTGCTCTAGAGGAGATCTGCATGGAGGAATGGGCCAACATACCAACAACAGTGTGTGGCAACCTTGTGAAGACTTACAGAAAACGTTTGACCTCTGTCATTGCCAACAAAGGATACATCACAAAGTATTGAGATGAAATTTTGTTTCTGACCAAATACTTATTTTCCACCATAATATGCAAATAAAATGAAAAAAAAAACAGACAATGTGATTTTCTGGATTTTTTTTTTCTCAGTTTGTCTCCCATAGTTGAGGTCTACCTATGATGTAAATTACAGACGCCTCTCATCTTTTTAAGTGGTGGAACTTGCACTATTGCTGACTGACTAAATACTTTTTTTCCCCACTGTATATATATATAAATAAATAAAAGGAGTAATGCTGGACTGAAGATATAATTCTCCCAGCAGGATAAGATTTGGCCTGAATTTTCCCTAAGGTTGAGGACCTGCAGTGATGTCATGACCATGTGATCAGTCCATGTGATAGGTACCTCACCTGTGGGTGTGGTTATGGGCAATATAATGAGACTGTGGTGTGGTCACATGGTCTGTGTTGGAAGGTCCTAGTAATGGACAGACTTCCTGAATAGCACATGGTGAAACCGTGTACCTGCAGAGCCTGGGATGGCTACTGTGTTGGGGAAGCCAGGACTGACAAGGAGTCAGCATGTGGAGAGGAGGTCCTGGAAGGTAACCTCATGGTCATGGCTGTAATGAAATGGACTTAACATTATGCGGTTTATGCGGAGTTAATAATAATCCCGTTGCCAGGTGAGTGTCTCCCAACACCCTCAGGGAGTTCTATCTAACATTTGGTTGCTTGAATGCGGGCAGCGATCCAGGATGCACATGTGGAGGTGATTGCTGTGGATCAGCTGCTCCACAAAAAATTTTTAAAGGCGGCTTGCTGAGGCTCGGCAGGGCCACAAAGATAAAAAGCTTCTGGCAGTAACTCGGCAGGGTTACAATTTGCTCTGGATCGGCGGGTCCATGAAGTTCGCAGAGCTGTCGAGAGGTCTGCAGAGCCGTTTGGAGCCGTGCAGAGCTTGACAGAGTGGTACGGAGATATGCAGAACCTTGCGGAGCCATTTAGAGCCTGAGAAAGCGGTGCAGAGCTTTGCTGTACAGAGCCATGCAGAGCTGTGTGGAGTGGCTGCAGGAGTGGCAGCAGTGGTATGTTATCAGCAGCCGGAGGTGCCAAGATAGCCAATTGCTGCCGGAGGAGCTGTGACAGTGCCAGCAGGAGCTGTTGAGATGCAGTAAAAGAACATTGGTGTTCCAGGTCATGCAAACTCTTAAAGGACCAGTGCAAGCCCAGAGAGATATCAAGGTAATGTGCGAACTGGAGCCTGAGAGTGCCGTGGGGAGTCCACGGGGTGTACCCAGAGAGGGGTGGAGTCCCAAAAAGGGAGCGGTGACCCAAAAAAGGGTGATTGCTCGAAATGGGATGGAGTTCCCCAAGAGGGCAGTAACCCAAATGGGTGGTTGCCCAAAAGAGGGTGGAGTCCCAAAAGGAGTGGTAACGCAAACAGGGGTGGTTGCCCGAAAGGGGGTGGAGTCCCAAAAGGGGCAGTAACCCAAACTGGGGTGGTTGCCCAAAAAGGGGAAGATTCTCAAAGGGGGTGGTGGCCCTAATTGGGATAATGGCCGAAAAGGGGGTGGAGTCCCAGAAAGTGGTAGTTACCAAAAGAGGGTGGAGCATCCCAAAGTCAGAGGGGTGGCAAAGATGGACTGTTGCCAGGGACAATGGTACTATGTATGTCCAGTCTGCCATATGAACTACCTACCCGGCAAGAGGCTGCAAGGGTGTGCCCGGCAGATGAACACAGAGGATGTATTTGGACTGGTTTATTCTGGGAGCTCGGTGACCCTAGTAAGGGATGTGACCGATAAATTTATAATGTCCAAAAGGAAGATCTGGGTCACCTGCATCCATGGGTGCACTAGGGACTATTCAGTGGCCTTGGTGATCCTAGAGACGGTCAGGGACATTAAAGGCCATGAGGTCGCTATAATCCCAAACTTAACCTGTCCAGTGATAGTAGGTCAGGACTCTAGGCTGTTCTCAGACTTGTGGGAGGGGGGAGCTCCTCTACAGCAGGAGAAAGGAGGCCTCTCTACTGATCGGATGGCCTACGTTAAGGCAGTAACACCTCTCAAAATGGATGGGTCAGATGTAGGGGTGACTGGAGGAAGGGATGCGTCTGCCCAGCTTACTAACCTGACGTCACCTGAAGTGTACCACAATATAACTGATAGTGATGAGGTAGATGAAAGTATGGAGCTGACACCCAGTTAGGGAGCAGCTTGAGGTTTCATCATGTTATGAGATGTAATAATGAGGAGAATGTGCCCCCTAGAGTTGATAGTCCTAAGTTAGGCATGACCAAGGAAAATGATGGACGGACCCAACTTAGCGACATGACGGTAAAAATAATACAAGAAATTATGACCGCTAGAAGTGGGGTAGCACAGGAGAAGGGGTCTGACACTAGCTTGAGTGAAGGTGATTCCAATATGGGCCGTCTCGCTCTGAGAGTGGAGAGACAGTGCAGCGATGGGAATCTGAGAAAGGAAGGCAAGTCCTCCTGTCACTGGAGACGTAAAGGAGCGGAATGAGGTTGAACAAATTGAACCCTTTGAATTTATGAATGAAGAAAAGTCGGTGTCCTGTGCTTTTGTTCAAAATGTGGATTCTCTTCCAGACTGTACAAAGAAGGTGTATGAATTTATGTTGCCCATAGCAACCGCTAGCTTGGAGTCTAATGATTGGTCGGTAGAGGTCGCTATAGGAGAAGGAATCCTAGCTGGTAGATCGAGAATCCACAAAGGTCATGGATAGGGATGAGCGAGCATATTCGTAGGTATTCGGTACTCGGCGAGTAATGCGGTACTCGAATCAAAGCGAGTATTTCACTACTCGCCTCGCTATTCGGTTCTCCCACCCAGCAGTTGCCAATCACAGTAATGCCGCACCCTTCTTGGTTGTGGGCTGCATTACTATGATTGGCTGGCCGCCCAGCTTCCTATGAGTCATCAATCATAGCCCAGCACTAAGCCCTGCCTGTCGCTGCCATTTTCTGCACATTGCATGCAGAACACAGCTAGTGTAGGGAGAGTGTGAGCAGCTGTTGGGGAGAGTTGTGGTTTTTGGTTCAAATCAGCCAGAAATCCTCTTTGAAACCCAAAAGCTCTTTTCAGAGCTGAAAGTATAAGGTCAGGGACCAAGTAGTGACCATTTTCCCAGCAATTTTTTTAGGTCACATTTACCCCTGCAGGGCAGGTTTTTTGTGCTGCTGCCATGCTGCATTCACAGCGAATAGAGCGCACGATACTGCACAACTAACACGCAGGCAGCACCACTGTCTGGTGTGGTGTCTGGGCTGCGTATTCTTGCCTTAAACCTCAGGGCAGTTTTTTGTGCTGCTGCCGTGCTGCGTTCACATAATAACAGCAAATAGTACACATGCACGGTACTGCACAACTAACACGCAGGCAGCATCACTGTCTTGTGTGGTGTCTGGGCTGCGTATTCTAGCCTTAAACCTCAGGGCAGTTTTTTGTGATGCTGCCGTGCTGCGTTCACAGTGAATAGCACGCACGGTACTGCATAACTGACACGCAGCCAGCACTGCTGTCTTGTGTGGTGTCTGGGGTGCTTATTCCTGCCTTAAACCTCAGGGCAATTTTTTATTGGCAACACTGCTGTCTTGTGTGGTTACTGGGGTGTGTAATCTCACCTTAAACCTCAGGGCAATTTTTTTCTGCTGCTGCGGTGCTGTTTGTAATACACAAAGCAGTACTAGGCTGTAGTGCTACCTTCCACAAAGCACTAACTGCTCCTTGTTCCCCAATATCTGCATCTGAACATCTGCAACTATGGCAGAAAAATCCAAAATTCCTAAAAAGGCTGTTGTGAAGGGACAGGGACGTGGACGTGGGGTCATTGGTGCCCAACAAGGCACAGAGTCTGGGAGATTTAAGAAGGTTGGTGCATCTAGTTTCCTGGCAAAATTTCCCGGTCTGGAACATAAACGGGCCTGGAAACCAGAAGAACAAGAGCAGATACTGTCTTGGATGGCTGGCAAGGCCTCCACGAAATGTTCTAACAGCACCCAATCATCTGTGACAAAACAGTCTACTGTCCATACAGATAACGCTGGATCATCCTATTCTCAACCTGTTCCGAGTTCATCACCCGGTCAGGAGTCACAGGAAACACTTGACACCAACCTTGGTCACTCCGAGGATCTGTTTGGTCCATTTTCTTTCGTTGCCTCTGGCCTCTCACCGCGCGACAATGAAGAGGAACATGAGGGGGTATCGTCTGTTGAAGATGGCCAAATATTTGAAACCCCACGTCCAGAAGAAAGCCACTTTCATCCACGTGATATACCGGGTGAAGAGGTGGAGACTGATGGTGATGACACACAGTTGCCATCTGTCCAGTCGCCAATCTCAATACGGAAGGAGGATGACATGGATGATGAGGTGGTCGATGATGAGACCACCGATCCGACCTGGGCTGTTGGCACGCATAGCCAGCACAGCAGCACAGAGGGTGAAGGTGGATACGTAGCACCAAGAAAGGCACCAAGGGCTACTGGTTTGAACAGAGTGTGAAGTGTGTCAACTGTTGCCAAGAGCAATCCCTCTGTGCCCCAAGTCAAGGCAAGGGTGCATTCAGCCACTGTCTGGAAAATTTTTTCCAATAGTCCTCCTGAACCAAATGTTGTCATCTGTAGCATCTGCCATAGGAAGCTGAGCAGAGGCCAGGGCAAAGGCAACCAAAGCATGACTGGTATGCGGAAACACATGGCAGCCAAGCACCCTAGTCGGTGGGCTGAACAACAGGGTACCAAATCAGTGTCTGCGACTGTGGGTCAAACCACTGCCATGTCGCCTCCTGTGATACGGCCTCACCAATCTGCTGGGCAGGAAGCATCATACCTCTTGCTCACAAGCTGCAGTTGCACAGACACAGGCCACAACAAGCTCATCCAATTGTATGTCCCAGGAAAGCATCCAATTGTCCGTGCCCCAGATGTATGAAAGGAGGCATAAATACCAAGCCACGCACCCACAAGCACAAATACTGAACACGCACATTGCCAAGTTGCTAGCCATGGAGATGTTGCCATTTAAGCTTGTGGGGACACGGTCTTTCCGTGATCTTTTGGCTCTGGCTGCCCCACAATACTCGGTTCCCAGCCGGCACTATTTTTCCCGCTGTGCCGTCCCCGTGTTACACCAGCATGTCTTAAACAATCTAAAGCGTGCTCTCACTAACGCCGTAACCGGGAAGGTCCATCTTACAACAGACACTTGGACAAGTACTTGTGGCCAGGGACAATACATCTCTGTCACAGTACACTGGCTGAACCTGGTGGAGGGTGGGACAAAGTCTCAAACTGGACCATCAACACATATCCTACCCATGCCATGAATAGCGGGCCCAACCTTAATCAGGGTTTCCGCCTCATCATTTAAATCCAGTCTCCCCTCTTCCTCCTCGTCATCCTATGCTGCATTACCCTCCACATCACTTCCAAGTTGGGAGCAGTGCAGCAGTGCTTTGGCAAAGCGGCAAAACACTTTGCTGAAGCTGATCTGCTTAGGTGACACACCACACACTTCAGCAGAGCTTTGGAAAGGAATAAAACAGACAGATCAGTGGCTCTCCCCACTGCAACTCCAACCTGTTCTGGTTGTCTGCGACAATGGGCGTAACCTGGTGGTGGCTATAAAGCTCAGGAAGCTGGTACACATGCCATGCATGGCTCAAGTGCTGAACCTGGTGGTGCAGAAATTTATAAAAACATACCTTGACTTGCCGCACCTACTTGAGAAGGTGCGCCATATTTGCACCCATTTCCGCGACTCCTCAAGCGCTGTTGCCGGTCTTGCAGCGCTTCAAAAGCAATTTAATTTGCCAAACCACAGACTGATTTGTGACCTGCCAACACGGTGGAGCTCAACATATCATATGTTGGCAATGGTAAGTGAGCAGCAGAGGGCACTTTCTGAATACCAGCTTAAACATACCCGTCACACTGAGACTCAGCCAAGACGCATAACAACTGTCTAGTGGGTGTGGATCTCTTATATTTGTGAGGTGCTTGATAACTTTCAGTACTGCACCAAGCTTGTGAGTGGTGATCAGGCTATTATCAGCATAACCATCCCTATGCTATGTCTGCTGAAAAAAATCGCTGCAGAATCAAAAAATGGAATCTTTGCGTGCCCAGCGGCTGGGTATGGAGCAAGATTTCACAATGGGTGATCCTACCCAGACCAGCCAATATCATCAGGTAACATTGGGGGATGAAGAGGATGATGAAAATGAGGAGGGAGAGGACTTCTTTTTCAGTGGTACAGAGGGGACACCTCATGCTACAGAGGGGAATCCAAACCCCAGCTTCATGTCTGTCCAGCATGGGTGGGCTGAAGAGGAAGAGGTGGAGGAGGAGAGTCAGTGTGAGGAGAGGATGGGTATTGTTCCTCCTTCAGGGGTCACAGAACATTTGCCTCTTTGCAGCTTGGCACACATGGCACACTTCATATGTGACTGTCTGTGCCAAGACCCTTGTGTAATCCACATTTTCAATAGCAACCTATACTGGTTGGCCACTTTTCTAGACCCACTGTACAAGGACAAATTTCCTTCGCTACTGTTACAATCACCAAGGGGTTTCACAATGGAATCCTTCAAGAAGGCCGTTTTCGATGATTTGATGGCAACAGCACCCTCAGACACCACTGCTAGCAGAGATGCCAGCTCTGTACAACAGCATGCATTAATCGGGAGAGATACGCCAAGCAGGCCCAAAAGAGGTGGTGGTAAAATATCCACAAACTGGGTCATCTTCAATAAACCGGCTCATCACCAAGGACTAGCTGCAAAAGTAGCAATGTCAAGGAGGGAGAAGTTGAACAAGATGTTTCAACGACTATCTAAGTGACCATACCTGCTTCCTTCATGACGCTCCTATACCATTTAATTGCTGGGTATCCAAGCTGCATAGTTGGCCCAACCTCTCCTTCTATGCCTTGGAGGTGCTGGCCTGCCCTGCTGCTAGTGTGATGTCAGAGCGTGTTTTCAGTGCCGCTGGGGCAATCATCACAGATATACGCTCACGGTTGACAACAGAGAATGCAGACAGGCTGACTGATAAAATTTAACACGGACTGGATTTTGAAACAGTATTTAAGCCCTCCAGATGACAGTATCCCAACCTAAAGTCACCCAACACGTTTATTTTTAAATTGGTGATCACACCCATCCCAATCCCTTCCCATACAAGCCCCTTTTCTTTTTCTTACACATGTTTTCAAAACCTGCTTCTGACACATGTACCTCTTGGTCAATAA
Source organism: Dendrobates tinctorius (assembly GCF_039654945.1). NCBI lineage: Eukaryota > Metazoa > Chordata > Amphibia > Anura > Dendrobatidae > Dendrobates > Dendrobates tinctorius. Next base: position 9,206,871 of record NW_027361742.1, read on the forward strand.
GCTAAAAGCAATGTTACGTTAATTAATATTTCCCATCGGTGGCACTTGTGATAAGAGTGAGACCCTTCTTCCTTCATCAACCATGCTATCATGCCCCTTGGGCTAATTTTTGGAGACACTATTGCTATGCCTGAACACTGGGCATGGCCAGCTCTATGCTAGTAGTCTGACTCCTAGCTTCATCATATTTGTTTGGCCCTTCAGACCTGTCTTGCTTCCTTCATGAACTATGAAACAGCCCCATGGGCTAATTTTTGGAGACAATATGACTATGCCTGGACATTGGGCATGGCCACCTCTTTGCTAGTAGTCCTGGCTTTATCATAATGGTTTGGCCCTTCAGACCTGCCTTGCTTCCTTCATCAACCATGATACAGCCCCTTGGGCTAATTTTTTGAGACATTATGGTTATGCCTGGACACTGGGCACGGCCACCTCTATGCTAGTAGTCCTGGCTTTATCATCATTGCTTGGCCTTCAGATCTGCCTTGCTTCCTTCATCAACCATGATAGGGCTAATGTTTGGAAGACACTAAATCAATGCCTACACATTGGGCAGTGGCACAACAAGGACAGTAATCCAAGCTTTATAATTGTGAATCCCTTGTGATGAAGATGATGATGATGGGTGGCTTCTTCCTGCGTTAACCATAACACAGCCCCTACCCATAGGGCAGATTGCACTCCTTACACCACTTACACACTTAGGTGTCAGTAGATTGCCTCCATCATCACTTGCTCTTATGGTACTTCTGAGATATCACTGGCACTGCGTAAGTGGCGTACGAGTCCCGCTCTTCCAGCAAAAAAACAAAGGACTTAAAATAGTGTTTGTACATTCTAGTGAAGCAGTAGTGTAAAAACAATTGTGCAGCCCCTGACCAGGTGCCCCCAGCTTATATACATTTGTTTACAGCATACATTTTTTTTAACATTTACACATTTTTTAGTGTTTTCCTCAGCCCCCAGACCTCTTTGAAGGGTCCAGCAGACAATTACTCTCATTTTCCATTGACTATCATTGGACTCGCTATTCATACCGAATACCCAAGTATTAGGGTATACTCGGTACGAGACCTGTAATAGACCTACATCTGCGGTAACAGAAAAGGGTGAGATGGCTGAGTATGGTGAAGGCTCCAGAGAACCAGATGCTGAGGAGCTAGAGTGTGTGGAATACTCTGAAGTTCCAGAGAATAGATAGGTAGCAAAGGGTGACAGGGCAGGACCTCAAGAGAGGGTCAAAGTTACAACTATGAAGTCCCAAGAGGAAGCCAAAGGCACAAAGGTGGTGAAGCCAATAAAGATGTGACCTTGGTACCAAATGCAAGCTCATCTGAACCTTCAGATGAAGGAACAGGTAGAACTTTGAAGTGGCAGAGTGTGGGTAGGCAAGCTGCCCTATCTGAAAATATAATTAAAGAAGTTATGGTGTGACACGTGCCCAAAAAAAGGGAACAGGATCACAAATTAGAGAGGCTTAAAGAGACAGTAAAATAGCATGTTGAATGAGAAAAGGTCCTGAGACAAGAGGTGAAGTGCAGAGTGGATGAGCTGGAGAAGGAAGTCTCCGAGCTCAGAGGTCACCTGGCAGTAAGTCAGTCAAATAATAAGGCAGCCTGGGAGAAAATAGAGCAACAGGTGTCTATCCTGGCCAAATATGTGGAAGCTGGTGACATTCATAGGAAGTTGATTATGAATGCTGAAAAAGATGATTGTCTAATGACAGCAGGAGAGAAAGAGACTTCTCTGTTTAAATGCTTGTTAGCTGAAGACCTGAGAGAGGTGTGTGCCAGGGAGTCTGTGCATGAAGAATTAAAGAAGGCTGTGGAGGTGTGTAAGGTGTGCTGGACCCCAGAAACTAAGCTGTTAGTGGTACTATCCACAAATGATGTCACAGCGAGGAGAGTAGCTAACCTGAGTGACATGCACTTGAGATGCATGTGTGCGAAGTGGATGATCCGATTCAGGAATGAAGATGCTGCTAGGCGACTGGAGCAGATGAGGGAAGCTCAGAGTCTTGTGAAAGACATCTTTCAGGTGCCTAATCCAATGGTGAGGAAAGTCATTGTAAGAAATGGTCGCGCCATGCAAGAGATGGTGAGTATATCTGGGGTGGTGAGATTAAGAATTCCAGATGACTATGAAGACCAGATACCCAGGGAAAAGGGTATGGTTCCATTCGTCATTCTCGGCTCAATGGAAATCCTTAGGAATATCCAAATGCTCCTTGAATATCGGGTGGAATACCTAAGGGAGATAGAGCAGCTAAGACTTGACAGACTGCAGATTAATAATCAGCTGCAGGAAATGTAAAGAAGATGCCAACCACTTTCAACCCGGGATCTGGAAAAATGAAAAGATACCCTAAAGAAAGGAGGAGTCAGAAGTAGTGACTCCTCTTTTAGCTCAGTGCTGAGTGACCTAGGCGGGAGAACCTGTAGCATACTAGATGGGTCATGACAAGCAAAGGAAAGTTCATGCCTATACATTAAGGAGCATCTCAATTGTATATAAAGAATAATGACACTTTTATTAGACAACAATAATACAATCAGCAGAAACACACAATTCATGTTAAAAACATTTAAAATGCAAAAAAAGAACTATAATAAATCATGCCTTGTTATGAAAGCAATGATTTCCCACACCAAATAATCTCCCAAAAAACACACAAGATAAGTGCATAAGTGGCTGTCCTTATGCCCGGGGGTCTCTGTTCTTTTATCCTGCGGTGTTGCTTCTTTCATGATTTTATCCATTACTATTTGTTATTATACTTGTTTGTACTAAACTAATAAAGATGACGACTTTTTTACTTCATTCACCTGTTTGCTCTATTTTTCTCCTTGCATGAACAGATTGTTTTTGGAGTGGGTGCTTTGGGCTCTTGGCCCAAGGGGGGCTGTTTGTACAGCCTCACCTTTTTGTTGACATTTAGATAATGTCACTGAGGTTTGTGCGTTCACTAACTTTCTCTGTGTTTTTCACAGTTGTCCTCAGCCATACAATGGATTTTCGTGCTCACGATCAGACTTGGCGTGCACTTATTAATGACACACTGCAGGATGATCCAGAAGGGGAATCAGAAGGAGTGAGCAGGGCAATTCAGGATACCATTAAACAATTTAAAGATCTTCTCCGTAAACGGACTCGCACCTGGTGGAATCATGCATTTCTTGAGAAATACCTCCATAAGGACCTCATACCACGAGGACTACGCATACAGGTTTTCCCATCATTTCCGATTCAAGATGATGTCTTTATTAATAATTGGGAAACCCTGGCTAATACATGCTCTAGGGGTTTCATTGAACTCCTGAAACAAATGAACCAGGAATCATTGGCATCAATTGAATCTGAGATGGAAAACTTGCAAGTAATTCTCCGTAGAGATATGGCCAGTGATTCCTTAAAGAAATTTAATGAGGAAATGGATAATCTCTCTCAAAAGTGGGCACAAGAAATCCAGTCCACAAAGGCCAAAAAATTTCAGAGAGATGTGGAGGATAAGAAATTAGCACGCATGTATAAATGGCGCAACCCTCTGGACCGCTCTAGGCCTCAATACAGGAGCTATTCTCGTTCCAGATCTAGGTCTGCCTCCATCAGGTCCAACATTTCCGGTGAGAATGAAAATTGCTCCAAAAGTTATCCGGGTGTTGGTCTCCCTGGGTCCAATTCTACAATCAAACGTATTATGACTAGGCAAACTGCTAAAAATAAGTCTAACACTGGGAAGGCCCCCCAATTCCAGGGTGGCCTACAGGTACTTAATTTGTCTTCCCATACCTTATCCAAAATACAACTGGATGTTCTGTTGAGAGGCCTTTCTTTTTGTCCCACTAATTCTTTTCACTTTTTTACAGCCATGAAGGACCTGCATTTATTTTCTCGCAAATTTTTGCTGCGGAAATTGCATGCCAAGAGGACCTCCAGGGAGGTGATGAGTGAGGTCGAGAGAGAAGCTCTTCGCACCTTAGAGGAATTGCTTGATGAGCAAGCAACTCCATCTGCAAGTAGGTTTCCGTCCTCGATTTTGTCAAGGTCTACAAGATTCCCCCCCTTGTCCCTAAGTCCGGCCATTGAGGTCTTTACTAAATTAGTTTGTGAGGACTTCAAGGAATTATCAACTAAACGTCAATTTGACAATTTGACTCATGCTCAATGCATTGCTATTTCTGAATTACAATCTCTGCCTGATGTGGTTTTCAAACCGGCTGACAAGGGGGGGAATATTGTTGTATGGCCACATGATAAATACGAACGGGAGGCTTTCCGTCAACTTAGGGATACTGATACTTATCTTCGTCTGCCTTCCAATCCTCTTGCGACCTTCTCTCTCGACCTCCAGCGCATCCTTATGGAGGCTCTGGATAATAATGTTATTTCCAAGCAGGTCTTTGATGGCTTGGTGGCCAAGTATCCAAGAGTTCCAACTTTTTATTTGTTACCAAAGGTCCACAAGAATGCCCTCGACCCTCCTGGGCGTCCCATAGTGTCCGGCATCGATGGGCTATGTGACCCTATCTGCCAATTTATTGATTTTTATCTAAAACCGCTGGTAGAAACCTTGCCATCCTATATACGTGACACTACGGACGCCCTGGCTAGGGTCAATGGCATTTCTGTGGACCAGGGGACTCTTTTAGTTACTGCCGATGTGGAGAGTCTGTACACATGCATTGAACATATTGATGGCATGGATGCTGTCCGCCTCTTCCTGGGTGCCTCCGACCTGGACGGCCCCTTATGTGGGCTTATCCTCGAGCTGTTGCACTTCATTCTTACCCACAATTTTTTTACTTTTAAAGATCTATTTTTCTTGCAACAACGCGGCACAGCCATGGGCACGGCCTGTGCACCCGCGTATGCTAATCTCTTCCTCGGTTCGTGGGAGAGATCTCTATTTGGCGATGCGGGCGTGCCGGCCGCCTCCCATGTGCTGTGCTGGCATAGATATATAGATGATATTTTCTTTTTGTGGGACGGATCGGTGCAGCAGCTCGGGGACTTTATGGAGACGCTGAACCATAATCATTTGAACATTCGTTTGACCTATTCATTTGATGCTGTCAAAATTAATTTTCTGGATGTCACTATGTGTGTTGATCACACTGGTCGCATCCAGACTGATGTTTATCGCAATCCAACATCAGTAAATTCTTTGGTTCATGCGTCTTCTGCCCACAACCCTTCCACCATAGGGGCCGTCCCGGTCGGGCAGTTCTTACGGATGAGGCGGATCTGTTCGTCAGATGCTAAGTTTGAGATGCAATCGGCCGATTTGAAGACGCGGTTTTCGAGCCGAGGGTATTCCAACAGAAGCATCAAAAAAGGTTATTTAAGAGCAAGAGCCACTCCACGCGGTAGTCTCTTGGAATCTCATAATAGGGCCTCTCGATTAACCATGGAAGGACCAATTAGGTTCATCTCTACATTTAACCACCAATGGGAAAACATGAGGCAGATCCTTATTAAACATTGGTCGATTCTTGGGACTGAACCTTCTTTGGGTCCATCGTTGGGACAATACCCCTCAATGACTGCAAGAAGGTCAAAAAATCTTAATGACCTCCTTGTGAAGAGTCACTGTCTTCCAGTGTCGACTAATGTATTCGGGTCTAGGGGCCCTATACCTGGCTCCATACCTTATGGTCACTGTCTTGCATGCACAAATGTCCAGCGCTGCAACACCTTCACCTCTTCCGATGGACGGAGACAGTTTGACATTCGCCATCGGATTTCATGCAGCAGCATAAACATGATTTACTACGCCACATGTGGCTGCTCAAAAATCTATATTGGTCTCACGTCCAGAGAACTCAGGAAGAGGGTGCGTGAGCATGTGCGGGACATTTGTGCGTCCAAGACAGTGACGGACCTTTCTCTTCTTAAGACTTTGCCTCGCCATTTTCGGCAGCACCATAATGGTGATCCTACTTCTCTTAAAATTAGAGGCATTGATCAGGTCCACTGGGGGGTGAGAGGTGGCAACTACAAACGGAGACTGGCCCAAGTCGAAGCTAAATGGATTGTCACATTGGACACCCTGACCCCCAAGGGCCTTAATGAATCGTTATCTTTTGCCTCTTTTTTGTAGGTGATCCCTACTTTTGTCTATACTTACGCATACACTCAGAAATAAAAAACTTTTCCATTTAATTTTCTTTGCCCTTCTATTTCCCTTTGTTATTCCCCATCCAGCTATTGGGGTTTTTTTCTTGTTTTATTTTATATTATATTTTATTCATTGTTTTTATCTTATTTCTCCTTCTTCAGTTTTCTTCTGGACCTTTTTGTGCCCCGTTGTGTATTCACTGCATGGGAGACGGGTTTGTCGTGTGCCCGTTCTTCTCCACATACATTACTATATGGACATCACATCTTGCATATGGATACAAGAGCTGCATCTTGGAGGACATCGTATTTTCCTATATATATGTATTGTGCATTTTCTGTATTTTTCGCATGATTATTTGTATTCGTCTACTTTACAGTTCTATATATATATATATGATGACTGCACACACACAAGACCCCCGGCAGGCCCGCACAGACCACCGGCAGGCCCGCACAGACCACCGGCAGCCGGCACAGGCACCCGGCAGTCGGCACAGACCCCCAGCAGGCCCGTACAGACCCACGACAGTCGGCACAGACCCCCCGCAGTCGGCACAGACCATGCATCATGATGCGCACAGACCTCGCATCATGATGACGTCATTTCAGCAGCCAATCACAGCCATGCCAATAGTTAACATGCCTAGCAGGATGTGCCCACACTTCTGAGGATTCCCATTGGCTGAATCAAATCGAGCAGGCTGATGGCTTTATGGGAACTTCCGATTCCGGTATCCGATACGAAAAAAGTATTGGAAGTCAGTATCGGAATTCCGATACAGCTAATATCGGCCGATACCCGATACTTGCGGTATCGGAAAGCTCAACAGTAGTTGCTACTTTTACTAAAAATTGTCTGCTGCCAGGTTCTAATTTTTGGCCACTGTTTAGATACCTGTGTTTAACAGGGTTACTATTTTTCTCTCAGATGCCTCTTATGTGTCCTTTCGGGCCCATATGGTACTAGTCATCTGCACTTTATAACCACTGAGCAATCTGTCATTTTGTTTTTAAACTTGGGCATCACCAGTCTTTCACTCTTAGTCATTGTGGGGGACCTGTATTTTACAGGCTGATTATTCTCCTCTTCATGTCTTTTCTTGTGTTTTTCTGGGCCTATATGACAGCATTTATATGACAGCATTTATATGTACCTCTTAGCCATTGAGAAATCAATTGATGTTGTTATATGTATAATATATATGCTTTTTAGTTACACAGGATTTACTCTTGGTGATTTACAATAATCAGTGTACATGTGCAATACCAATCATGGTAGCTCTTATGCACTTATCTTGTGTGTTTTTTGGGAGATTATTTGGTGTGGGAAATCACTGCTTTCATAACAAGGCATGATTTATTATAGTTCTTTTTTTGCATTTTAAATGTTTTTAACATGAATTGTGTGTTTCTGCTGATTGTATTATTGCTGTCTAATAAAAGTGTCATTATTCTTTATATACAATTGAGATGCTCCTTAATGTACGCACAAACCTCAGTGACATTATCTAAATGTCAACAAAAAGGTGAGGCTGTAAAAACAGCCCCCCTTGGGCCAAGAGCCCAAAGCACCCACTCCAAAAACAATCTGTTCATGCAAGGAGAAAAATAGAGCAAACGGGTGAATGAAGTAAAAAAGTCGTCATCTTTATTAGTTTAGTACAAACAAGTATAATAACAAATGGTAATGGATAAAATCATGAAAGAAGCAACACCGCAGGATAAAAGAACAGAGACCCCCGGGCATAAGGACAGCCACCATGCATGACGTGGCATACAAGTGCGTATAATTCAATGGTGAGTAGCACCACACAGCATCCACCTAAACAGTACTACACCGCAATATGTGAGTATGAAAGTGTACCAAAGGCGCTAAGTGCGCCAAATGTAAAGAGCGGTATCTTACCAGGGGTGGAGGCAGGGGCTGAATAAGTCCGGGGCCAGGTAAGGGGCAAGCCCGACGCGCGTTTCGCGTGTTTAAACACACGCTTTCTCAAGGGAAGTATCGCGGGGATAGGTGAAGGACCTTCTTATGCCCCATGTGACTGTGTCACATGATCACCGGTGAACCAATGGGAATGGTTTAAAGCGGCGCATGCGCGATGGGCACTGCAAACGCCGGCGGTGCAGGAACAAAGCGTCACACATCCCCCAAGGCCGGTGGGAGGTGGGAATTCCCAGAGGCCAGGAGAGATGCGTAGAGACGCTCGCCCCACAGCCGAACGGAAGCAGGCACAGCGGGCATGCGCACAACCAGAGCCCTAAAGTAACAGACAATATCAATTAGAAGGTTCACAGAGATGGGCATGAGCTAATTACATACAAACGCCATGGGCACACATGAATCATCAAGAGAGTAGCACTGGATACAGATAACATAATAAGCAAAAATCAGAGATCATACAGCAAATTATAAAATGCATAATGAATAAAGAGTATTCAAAAAATCAAGTCCCATATCAGTATGAGGGACATAATTTCCCTCTCCACATATATATATAAATATATATAGAACTGTAAAGTAGACGAATACAAATAATCATGCGAAAAATACAGAAAATGCACAATACATATATATAGGAAAATACGATGTCCTCCAAGATGCAGCTCTTGTATCCATATGCAATATGTGATGTCCATATAGTAATGTATGTGGAGAAGAACGGGCACACGACAAACCCGTCTCCCATGCAGTGAATACACAACGGGGCACAAAAAGGTCCAGAAGAAAACTGAAGAAGGAGAAAGATAAAAACAATGAATAAAATATAATATAAAATAAAACAAGAAAAAAAACCCAATAGCTGGATGGGGAATAACAAAGGGAAATAGAAGGGCAAAGAAAAATAAATGGAAAAGTTTTTTATTTCTGAGTGTATGCGTAAGTATAGACAAAAGTAGGGATCACCTACAAAAAAGAGGCAAAAGATAACGATTCATAAGGCCCTTGGGGGTCAGGGTGTCCAATGTGACAATCCATTTAGCTTCGACTTGGGCCAGTCTCCGTTTGTAGTTGCCACCTCTCACCCCCAAGTGGACCTGATCAATGCCTCTAATTTTAAGAGAAGTAGGATCACCATTATGGTGCTGCCGAAAATGGCGAGGCAAAGTCTTAAGAAGAGAAAGGTCCGTCACTGTCTTGGACGCACAAATGTCCCGCACATGCTCACGCACCCTCTTCCTGAGTTCTCTGGATGTGAGACCAATATAGATTTTTGAGCAGCCACATGTGGTGTTGCAGCGCTGGACATTTGTGCATGCAAGACAGTGACCACAAGGTATGGAGCCAGGTATAGGGCCCCTAGACCCAAATACATTAGTCAACACTGGGAGATAGTGACTCTTCACAAGGAGGTCATTAAGATTTTTTGACCTTCTTGCAGTCATTGAGGGGTATTGTCCCAACGATGGACCCAAAGAAGGTTCAGTCCCAAGAATCGACCAATGTTTAATAAGGATCTGCCTCATGTTTTCCCATTGGTGGTTAAATGTAGAGATGAACCTAATAGGTCCTTCCATGGTCAATCGAGAGGCCCTATTACGAGATTCCAAGAGACTACCGCGTGGAGTGGCTCTTGCTCTTAAATAACCTTTTTTGATGCTTCTGTTGGAATACCCTCGGCTCGAAAACCGCGTCTTCAAATCGGCCGATTGCATCTCAAACTTAGCATCTGACGAACAGATCCGCCTCATCTGTAAGAACTGTCCGACCGGGACGGCCCCTATGGTGGAAGGGTTGTGGGCAGAAGACGCATGAACCAAAGAATTTACTGATGTTGGTTTGCGATAAACATCAGTCTGGATGCGACCAGTGTGATCAACACACATAGTGACATCCAGAAAATTAATTTTGACAGCATCAAATGAATAGGTCAAACGAATGTTCAAATGATTATGGTTCAGCGTCACCCTAAAGTCCCCGAGCTGCTGCACCGATCCGTCCCACAAAAAGAAAATATCATCTATATATCTATGCCAGCACAGCACATGGGAGGCGGCCGGCACGCCTGCGTCGCCAAATAGAGATCTCTCCCACGAACCGAGGAAGAGATTCCTGAGCCCCGTAGAGAGCGGTCGCATCAGCTGATGCTGCTGCTCTCCACGGAAGATCGGCGTGGGACACTCACTCGTGGATTTCTGTGGATCAGGGAGTATTTGGTGGTTTGTTATTTTCATATTTTTCCTTAGATGACACTGGCTTCGGGGATCAAAGTGACAAGTAATGGTGAGTATGTACTCTTTGTTGTATGTACTGTATGTCTATATGTATGTATTGTATGAATGTATTGTATGTAGTATGTATGTTGTATGTCTGTAGCATGTTGTATGTATGTAGTATATATGTATGTTGTATGAATGTAGTATATATGCAGCATGTATGTAGTATGTATGTAGTAAGTATGCAGTATGTATATATGTAGTATGTATGTAGTATGTATATATGCAGTATGTATGTAGTATGTATGTAGTATGTATGTAGTATGTATATATGCAGTATGTATGTAGTGTGTATATATGTAGTATGTATGTAGTATGTATATATGTAGTATGTATGTAGTATGCATACATGTAGTATGTATGTAGTATGTATATATGTAGTATGTATATATGTAGTATGTATGTAGTATGTATGTAGTATGTATATATGTGGTATGTATGTAGTATGTATGCAGTATGTATACAGTGGGGAAAAAAGTATTTAGTCAGTCAGCAATAGTGCAAGTTCCACCACTTAAAAAGATGAGAGGCGTCTGTAATTTACATCATAGGTAGACCTCAACTATGGGAGACAAACTGAGAAAAAAAAATCCAGAAAATCACATTGTCTGTTTTTTTTTCATTTTATTTGCATATTATGGTGGAAAATAAGTATTTGGTCAGAAACAAGCAATCAAGATTTCTGGCTCTCACAGACCTGTAACTTCTTCTTTAAGAGTCTCCTCTTTCCTCCACTCATTACCTGTAGTAATGGCACCTGTTTAAACTTGTTATCAGTATAAAAAGACACCTGTGCACACCCTCAAACAGTCTGACTCCAAACTCCACTATGTTGAAGACCAAAGAGCTGTCAAAGGACACCAGAAACAAAATTGTAGCCCTGCACCAGGCTGGGAAGACTGAATCTGCAATAGCCAACCAGCTTGGAGTGAAGAAATCAACTGTGGGAGCAATAATTAGAAAATGGAAGACATACAAGACCACTGATAATCTCCCTCGATCTGGTGCTCCACGCAAAATCCCACCCCGTGGGGTCAGAATGATCACAAGAACGGTGAGCAAAAATCCCAGAACCACGCGGGGGGACCTAGTGAATGAACTGCAGAGAGCTGGGACCAATGTAACAAGGCCTACCATAAGTAACACACTACGCCACCATGGACTCAGATCCTGCAGTGCCAGACGTGTCCCACTGCTTAAGCCTGTATATGTCCGGGCCCGTCTGAAGTTTGCTAGAGAGCATTTGGATGATCCAGAGGAGTTTTGGGAGAATGTCCTATGGTCTGATGAAACCAAACTGGAACTGTTTGGTAGAAACACAACTTGTCGTGTTTGGAGGAAAAAGAATACTGAGTTGCATCCATCAAACACCATACCTACTGTAAAGCATGGTGGTGGAAACATCATGCTTTGGGGCTGTTTCTCTGCAAAGGGGCCAGGACGACTGATCCGGGTACATGAAAGAATGAATGGGGCCATGTATCGTGAGATTTTGAGTGCAAACCTCCTTCCATCAGCAAGGGCATTGAAGATGAAACGTGGCTGGGTCTTTCAACATGACAATGATCCAAAGCACACCGCCAGGGCAACGAAGGAGTGGCTTTGTAAGAAGCATTTCAAGGTCCTGGAGTGGCCTAGCCAGTCTCCAGATCTCAACCCTATAGAAAACCTTTGGAGGGAGTTGAAAGTCCGTGTTGCCAAGCGAAAAGCCAAAAACATCACTGCTCTAGAGGAGATCTGCATGGAGGAATGGGTCAACATACCAACAACAGTGTGTGGCAACCTTGTGAAGACTTACAGAAAACGTTTGACCTCTGTCATTGCCAACAAAGGATATATCACAAAGTACTGAGATGAAATTTTGTTTCTGACCAAATACTTATTTTCCACCATAATATGCAAATAAAATGAAAAAAAAACAGACAATGTGATTTTCTGGATTTTTTTTTCTCAGTTTGTCTCCCATAATTGAGGTCTACCTATGATGTAAATTACAGACGCCTCTCATCTTTTTAAGTGGTGGAACTTGCACTATTGCTGACTGACTAAATACTTTTTTTCCCCACTGTATATGTAGTATGTATGTAGTATGTATGTAGTATGTAAATATGTAGTATGTATGTAGTATGTATGTAGTATGGTTTTTTTTTTTTACATTCAACACATTAGCCGGATGATGGGACTACTACTGTCCCATCATTGGCTAATGTGTCAATCACCGTCATGGTAGCAGGCATCGCCCAATGGGACTTGTATTCCCATCGGACGATGCCTGCACAGACCCCCGCAGCCTGCACAGACCCCCGGACAGTCAGCACAGCCCCCCGGCAGGCCGGTACAGACCCCCGGGCAGTCTGCACAGACCCCCGGGCAGTCGGCGCAGACCCATGGCAGCTGGCACAGACCCCCGGAACGTCCGTACACACCCCCGAGAGGCTGTACAAGGACAGAAAAGGGTTTTTCTTATTCGATACCGGAGGTCCCATAGACTTGAATGGGACTTCTGGTATCGGAATCGGCGATACCCGATACTTTTTTTAAAATCGTCCGATCCATTCCGATACGATATTTTTCAGTATCGGCTGGTATCGCTCAACACTAGTAGCAACCCCAGGCTGAAGTGCGCTCACACATCAGGATAAATGTGGAACCTAGGATTTGAGGCAGGACCCTAAAGGTAGGGAGAGAAAGAGTGTGGGATAGGTTCCCACACGTATCGCCACAATTGTGGCTTCCTCAGGGAAGAAATAGCTACTTTTGCTAAAATTATCTGCTGCCAGGTTCTTATTTTTGGCCACTGTTTAGATACCTGTGTTTAACAGGTTTACTATTTTTCTCTCAGATGCCTCTTGTGTGTCTTTTCGGGCCCATATGGTACTATTCATCTGCACTTTATAACAATTGAGCAATCTGTCATTTTATTTTTAAACTTGGGCATCACCAGTCTTTCACTCTTAGGCTCGTTTCACACTAGCGTTCTCGGGCGCAGCGCAGGGCCGCCGCTAAGCTCCGCCCCAGCCACGCCCCCTCCAGTCAGCTCCTCCTATGATCGCATGATGCTGCATGTGATCAGCATACCCTATACTTAGTGTTGGGTACGCTGATCGTGCGCTGGTATGATTTTGCTGGCTCTGCACCCATCATACCAGCGCACGACCAGCGCATGACTAGCGTACACAACGCTAAGTATAGGGTATGCTGATCGCATGCAGCATCATGCGATCATAGGAGGAGTTGACTGGAGGTGGCGCGGCCGGGGGTGGAACTTAGCGGCGGCCCTGCCCTGCGCCCTAGAACGCTAGTGTGAAACTAGCCTTAATCATTGTGGGGGACCTGTATTTTACAGGCTGATTATTCTCCTCTTCATGTCTTTTCTTGTGTTCTTCTGGGCCTATATGTCAGCATTTATATGACAGCATTTATATGTACCTCTTAGCCATTGAGAAATCAATTGATGTTGTTATATGTATAATATATATGCTTTTTAGTTACACAGGATTTACTCTTCGTCATTTACAATATTCAGTGTACATGTGCAATAACATTCATGGTGGCTCTTATGCACTTATCTTGTGTGTTTTTTGGGAGATTATTGGGTGTGGGAAATCATTGCTTTCATAACAAGGCATGATTTATTATAGGTCCTTTTTTGCATTTTAAATGTTTTTAACATGAATTGTGTGTTTCTGCTGTTTGTATTATTGTTGTCTAATAAAAGTGTCATTATTCTTTATATACAATTGAAGTGCTCCTTAATGTTGCAATGTATGTGCCTGATCTTTCCTTTGCTTTTCATGTTATGTCTTTCTCAGGCCCTTAGTGAGCCCTCTTGTCTGAGTTCAATAATTGGTGCCCTCCATTTCTTTCATATTGATACTACTGTAGATGGGTCAGATTCAGACCAGACTCTAAGTTCGACTAAGTCTCATGGCCGCTCCAACCGTTGGAGGTGGTCATAGAGAGAGGTCTGGTAAAGAAGCAGACTTCATAGATGTGGTGACTAAAAAGGGTCGGGTGACACAGACAATCTATGACTCAAGAGCTGAAGCCCATGGCTAAACAGTATTTAGGGGTGCAAGGGAATTGTACCTCCATACTTACCGCTGGGGGTGGGGAAGGCTTAACAAAGTTATGACACCGAAACCTGAGGCGACAAAGTCTGACAGTGCCTTGTTCACAGACAGGAATTTAGTGACAGTGATGGACTATGTTTCAGAGACTGACGCTCAAAACCAACTGAAAAGGCCCTCTCTACTGGTAGGGCAAGGTGATATGGGTGCCCAGTCTCAGGGCCCCTGATTTATGACATGTGTCCACCCCCATAGGGTTGAACAAAGGGGGAGGTATGTGGTGCAGTGAAAGGGGTAGTGCAGGATGGAAGATATATATTCTCCCAGCAGGATAAGATTTGGCTTGAATTTTCCCTAAGGATGAGGACCTGCAGTGATGTGACGAGCACATGATCAGCCCATGTGATAGGTACCTCACCTGTGGGTGTGGTTATGGGCGATATAATGAGACTGTGGTGTCGTCACATGGTCTGTGTTGGAAGGTCCTAGTAATGGACAGACTTCCTGAATAGCACATGGTGAGACCGTGAACCTGCAGAGCCTAGGATGGCTACTGTGTTGGGGACTGACAAGGAGTCACCGTGTGGAGCGGAGCTGCTGGAAGGTAACCCCAGACAAGGGGTTGTAATATACAGCCGAGAGGTTTATCTGCTACATGAACAGACTGGTGGTCATGCTATGTTCATGGACGTAATGAAATGTTATGCGGTTTATGCGGAGTTAATAAACCAAATAGACTGTTTTTTTTGTGAGAAACCATTCCTGTGTGCTTTAATCCCATTGCCAAGATGGAAATTGTGTTGATGTCTGGTCAACACAGTACCTGGGTCATTGCAGCAGATTTCAATGCAAGACACCCCCCAATGAGACCACCCATCTCCCATGCTACAGTTAGCAAACTGCTTGCTAAATTTTGTGAAACATGTTCAGTGTTGGATTTGCCAAAATGTGGACGCAAGAAAACTGTCACTATTGAAGAAACATCAGTGGCTGTCCGAGCTTCATTCAGCAAGAGCCCACAGTGTAGCACTCGCAGCCTGTCACTGGAGAGTGGCTGTTCTGTCTTCACTAAATGAAGGAGAATTCATGTAGCTTATACAGGCAGCTAAATCGCTATACCGGGGTCCAATAAGGAGACTGTAGTTGAATCTGTTCTTTATTGAACGTGATGGTACATTGGCGCAGTGAAACTACAAGCAAAACATGTATATATATACTGTACACTCAGTCAATACAGGGTTCAGCAGAAATACATATTATACATAGTACATTATAAATCAACATCTGCACTAATAGCTAACCAGGGGAAGGACTAATTAACAGTTAATATGAGACAGGAAATAGATACAGGAAGCATAAATACATACCAGCGATGCTATCACAAGGGGAGAAGAGAAATGAGATGCTTCCTGAATGCAGGCAGAAGGAAAATGGAGAACTTGAGGGAAATGGAGGCTGAACTAACCATAATCCTTTGCAAAGTCTGCCAGGATGCATTGCAACCCTACCAGAATGCACTGCAAAAGCTTACCAGAATGCACTGCAACGGAGGGAAAATTACAAGCAAAGTGAAAGTAAAACACAATAACACTGCAGTTATGACTCTGGTCACCAAAGGGAGCCAAAAACACTGAAAACATTAACAAGCAGATAATCGAGGATTATGAATCAGATGTAGGAGACAGAACACTCCCCTTCTGGCATCAAATGGATGTCGCTATCCTTTTCTCCGAAGACAACAATAGGACCAGTTCAGTTACTGATCTGAAGAATGTCTTAAGTTCATACCCTTTGGCCATCCTCAGTTCAACTTTGCGGACGTTGCCATCCTTACTCGGGAATGTTGCGGTCACTAGACCAAGTGGCCACTGGTTTCGGTGCGCTTGACAGTCTTTCACAAGGAAGAGGTCACCAATCCTCAGATTAGGCCTTGTAGATTGTCACTTAGCCCGTGGATGCTGGGTAGACAAGTACTAATTGCCCCACCTGTCCCATAATGTGTTTGCAAGACTTTGTACCTGTCTCCATTGGCACTTGTAGAGGTGCTTAATGTCGAATCCTCCTGGAGGGGCACTGGATAGTCCTGTTTTCTGGGTGAGGAGAGTAGCTGGAGTCAATAACAAGGGCTCCTCAGGTTCATTAGAGGCTGGAACCAAGGGCCTTGAGTTGATTATAGCTGTGGCTTCTGCCATGAAGGTGGTTAGGCTTTCGTGGGTAAGTCTCGCTGCTTCTTCTTTAAGAAGAGTGGAGTCAACAATTCTCCGTACTAGACCAATCTGTTGTGAATTCGCTTTCGGCCTCCCTCTGGTTATTACTGAAGGTAGTGGAGCTGGTCAGATCACCAGAGGGGTTGCAAGTTCTCTTTCTGGGCTCCCTCTGGTGGTTACTGGAGGTAATGGAGCTGGTCTGATTGACAGAGGCTTGCCACCTGATAATGATGATAACGATTGGAGATCTGGGGTTTCAGATTGGGATTTAAGACAGCCGACTCCCTCTATCCCTGCTGGTTGTTTACCTCCTGTTCTTCCTGAGGTCTGATTTATCCAGCTCTGTCCCTGCATGGTCAGCTAAGTGGTTTATTTGCTATTCTGTTTGCATTTGATCTGGTTTTGTCTATCTCTTCTTGGTGCGGGTCACCCAGCTCCGGCTGGGGCTGTGCTGAATCACCGCTCATATGTTACTGCTTGTGCCAGTTTGTTTTATCCCCTGTTAGATTGGTCTCTTTTTGTTCTGCTTTCAGAATATACCAGAGTGCTGATATAGTGGGGGGTGAAGTCGTGTGACTTCAGCTTTTTTTGCATCAGACGTGTTCGACTTTTTGCAGGGTTTTTTGCGTGATTGCAGTGTCTTTTCTTTCCTGTCCTGTCTAGTCAGTGTGGGCCCCATCATTTGCTCAGCCTATTTTCCTGCCTGTGTTTGTGTTTTCATCTTGTCTCACCGACAATATATGTTTGGGAGCTATCTATTCCTTTGGGGTCTGCTCTGGGGCAGTTTAGATTTCCCCTTTCTTGCTTTAGGCTTAGTTAGCTCTCCGGCTGTGCCGAGGCATCTAGGATCATCATAGGTACGCTCCACGGCTACTGCTAGTTGTATGGATTGGATCAGGGGTCTGCAATCTGCTTAGGTACCAACCTCTCTGGTTTTCTGTGGCTTAGTCTGGACCTGCTCTCTTCCTCGGTGACCCATTTATAACACCAATCATTCGTCCCCAAGATCCACCCATGTGTGAAGAGTGAGGCGGGTTGAATGATCATGTGCAACTTTGGTCACTGAGGAACCTCTCAAGAGTCTTATGCTCTAGATTTGAAGGTATTCCCAATTCCTTTGCTGCATCAATGAAGTTGGTACCTCTGTCTGAACGTATATGTTTGATAGGACCACGGATGGCATTAAAACATCTCAAAGCATTGATGAAGCTTGAAGCTTCAAGTGACTCAATGAGCTCTATGTGGATGGCTCTGATTGACGGACAGGTAAACATGACAGCCCAATGTTTACTATTAGCTTGTCCGCCTCTTGTGTGACGTGTAACAACTGACCAAGGCCCAAACACATTGAGACCAACGCTGGTAAAAGGAGGGCCTGGGCTGAGTCTATCTGCTGGTTGATCAGCCATCTTTTGGGTCTGAGTCGAACCACAAAGCTTACGGTAGGTAATGCATTTGTAGATGATACTACTGATGAGTTTCTTTGCACCGACAATCCACAGGCCAGCAGTTCTGATGGCTCCTTCTGTAAATAGTCTTCCTTGGTGTTTGACCAGATTGTGGTATTGTTGTACGATTAAGTAGGCAACATGACATTTTCCTGGAATGATAAGAGAGAATTTCTCCTCAAACTCCATTTTAGCTTCTTAGAGTCGGCCTCCTAGTCTCAGCAAGCCGTTATTGTCAATGAATGGGTCGAGTTTTCTCAATGCGCTGCTCGCTGGTATTGGAGCT
Organism: Dendrobates tinctorius; assembly: GCF_039654945.1. Lineage (NCBI taxonomy): Eukaryota > Metazoa > Chordata > Amphibia > Anura > Dendrobatidae > Dendrobates > Dendrobates tinctorius. The sequence continues at coordinate 9,225,223 of NW_027361742.1, forward strand.
TTGTTAATGAGACATTGGATTTCCACAGAGTAGGTTTCTCTTTGAACAGTGAAGATGATGTGGTTTCTGGAAGATTCCAAGTCGGAGATAACATAGGTGTTTTTACAGAGATGCCAACCTTTAAATGTTTCTGTGTCACAAGCTCTGGTGATCTTGAATGGGCGAGCTATATGAGTCAAGCAGGTAGTGGCTCGAGTAACTGACTTCGAACTTGAAAATTTGTCAAATCTGTGAGATCCAAGCTGGATAGCAGAAGTCATTGTATGGAGTGTAGACACATGAGGGCGAATTTCAGCATCTGAGTCCTCTCCCACTAGTTCAAAGGTGTCGGGAAAACATTCCTCAATGTACAATAATTTTGGTCCTGAGAGCCATGTTGTGTTTCCTACTTGACTTGCGTCAACTGCTCTAGTTGCGTGATCTGCAGGATTTTGGTCCGTGGGAATGTAATGCCATTGTTTTGGATGAAGTGATATCCTAATTCGTAGCACTCTGTTGTTGATATAAATGTAGAATCATCTAGTTTCATTGTGGATGTATCCAAGGATTACTTTGCTTTCTGAGTAGAACTTGGCTTGTGTCAGGTCGCTGTCCATCTCTGATGCGATGAACTCTGCTAACTCAATGGCTAAGACTGCAGCATAAAGCTCTAACCTTGGTATGATGTGCTCTAGTTGTGGAGCAAGTTTGGCCTTCCTCATAGCGAATCCAATGTGGCTCTGACATTTGAAGTCCACAGTTTTGAGATAGGCAATAGCAGCAATTGCTTTGACAGAAGCATCTGCAAATACATACAGTCTTTGGGTTTGTATTTCTGTAGACGGCACTGGGGTGTATGGTCTTGGCACATTCAGGTTGGAGAGGGCTGCTAAAGGGTTCTTCCATACTTCCCACTGGATTCTCTTATCAGGTAGCAGAGGTGCATCCCATTCAGATGTTTCCTTAGTTAAGTCTCTTAGTAAGGCTTTGCCTTGTATGGTAACAGGAGCTGCAAAACCCAAGGGATCGTACAGGCTGTTGATGGTAGACAGGACACCTCTACATATGAAAGGCTTTTCTTCCTGGTTGACCTGAAATGTGAAATTGTCTGACTGTAGATTCCAGAGGAGCCTGAGTCTGCGTTGCATTGGTGTGGGGTCTGACCCCAGGTCCAAGTCTCTGAGACTGTTGCATAAGTCTTGTGAAGGGAATGCTTTCATGAGTTCTTGGCTGTTTGAGGCTATTTTGTGAAGCCTGCGGTTAGAGCAAGCAAGCATCTCTTGGGCTCTCCTGAAAAGACTGATGGCAGTCTCATTTGAAGGCATGGCTTTCAGACAGTTGACAACATAGAAGTCCTTTTCTATGAATTGTCTGACATCTGATCCGTATTCTGTTTCTCCTTCTTGAGCCGACATTTTTAGTCCATAAATGGCGACTGCAAGTGAAGGACTATTGCCAAAGATGTGCACTCTCATGCGGTACTCTATGACCTCTTTAGTAGGATCATTGTCTCTGTACCAGAAGAATCTTAGGAAGTTCCTGTCTCTCTCTCTCACAAGGAAACAATGGAACATTTGCTGGATGTCAGCGATGAAAGCAATGGAATCCTTACGGAAGCGCATAAGTACTCCTAGCAGTTTATTATTGAGGTCTGGTCCTGTCAGTAGAACATCATTCAGGGAGATATCATTAAATTTAGCACTGGAGTCAAACACCACTCTAATCTGGCCCAGATTCTTAGGGTGGTATACTACAAACATGGGTAGGAACCAGCATTCTTCGGAGTCTTTGAGAGTGGGAGCTAGTTCTGCATGGCAGTTCTCAAAAATCTTTGACATGAAGGAGAAAAAGTGATCTTTCATCTCTGGTTTCTTTTACAGATTATGTTTAAGAGAGGAGAAACGATTTAATGCTTGATTTCTGTTGTTTGGTAGATGTGGTCTGTGGGTTCTGAAGGGAAGAGATGTGACCCAGCTGTTGGTCTCATCTCTTACAAGTCCCTTGTCCATTACCTCTAAGAACTACTTGTCCTCTACCGACATTGCTACTTGGTTGTCTTGCTTAGTTCTCTGGAAGACTGTGCACCCCAACTGATCCTTATAGCTTCCTGACACCATACTGCTGTCATGAGTAAGGTCTATTAAATGATTGGGTAGTTTGATGCTGTGTGATAGTTCCTTGACTTGGAACTCATTGTTGCAAGGTTGAACAGAGAAGGGTGTCCTTTCTCCAATGTATTTGTTAACATGCTTGACACAGAAGATGGGGCCTGCTTGTGTACCAAGCATACATTTCCTATTATGATCCATCCTAGGTCTAGCTTTTGGGCATAGGGAGCATTGTGGAGTGCATTGATATGACTTCTCACTTTATGAACCTGTAGGATATCTCTTCCAAAGAGCAGTATTATCTGGGCCTGATGCTTGAGTTCCGGTATAAGGTGTGCTATGCGTTTCAAGTGCGCGTGATGGATTGCCACATCTGGCATAGGTATTTCAGATCTACTGTCTGGGATCTGGTTACACTCGATAATTGTAGATAGTGGTAGGCAGAATTGTCCGTCTAAGGACTCAATTTGGTAGTCAGTAGCTTTCCTGCCTGCTGTTGTCACAGTACCTGTACATGTATTTAATGAATAGGGGGTGCTTGGCCCTTTGATGTTGAATAGGTTAAAGAATGTTGATCTAGCCAAGGATCGATTACTTTGATCTTCCAAGATAGCATACAGTCTTACAGCTTTGTCTCTATGATCCTTTGGGTACACTCTGACAAGGCATATTTTTTAACAGGACCTACTGTATATTGTCCCTTTACAGACATCAGTAGTTTGTGAAATGATCTCTGGCATAGCTGCATCAGTGTTCCTTTCCTCCCCGCCATGCTCACTGTCAGTTGGCATGTTTTGTGCACTCCATGAAGCTGGGCCAGGGTGTAGAGCAGTGTTATGATCTGTGGTGCCACACTCTGAGCATTTTACACTGAACTTGCAATCCTTGGCGAGAGGAGTTGTGGACGAGCAGCACTTATAGCAGATACCATTCTCTTTCAGGAAGCTTCTGCAATCTGGCATAGATTTTCCTCTGAAGGATCTGCATTTCAGGAGAGGATGAGGCTTCTTATGGAGCCGGCACTGCTTGTCAGGGTCCTGCACCTTTGTCTCTAATTGAGAGCAGCCAGCAGACCTGTAATTGGACCATGGAGAAGAAGCATAAGTCTTGTGCACCGCCACAGACGTTCTGCATGGGTTTGCAGCTGGTGACTGTGTGGCACATGACATTGAAAAATCAAAGCTGGAATAATTTCTGATTGTCGCTTGTTTGTGTATAAAGTCTACAAACCGGAGAAAGGAGGGAAATGAACACTGTGTTTGTATTTGTACATGGAACCATGTGTGAGCCACATCTCCTGTAGATTGTAGGGTAACTTTTGGACTATAGGGTTAACACCTTTGGCTGTGTCAAGGAATGCAAGTCCTTGTAGGTCACGTTCACATTTGGCAACTAGGACTTCCTTCAGCAAGTCACTTAGTTATCTAAGTTTCTGGAGACATTTGTTAGATATTTTAGGAAATTCATCAATTCTTTTGAACAAGGCTCTCTCTATTACCTTCCCTGAGCCGTAACACTCATCTAGCCTCTTCCAAATCTCTTTGAGGCCGATCTCAGGGTGATTTATATTAATGTCTCTGATCCTTACTGTGTATTTGACTGACTCTCCTCCTAGGTATTTGACTAAGAGGTCTATCTCTTCCCTATGTTGTAGCCCCAAGTCTCTAGTGACATTTTGGAAGGAAGCTTTCCAAGCTCTGTAACCTTCAGCTTGGTCAGTGAATTCCATGAGTCCCTTGGCAATCAGTTCACGTCATGTGAAGAACTTGGCAAATTATGTTATGAACCGGTTGTCAGCAGAGTATACTGGTGATGGGTCTCCCTGATAGTGATGTGAGGTGTGTTTGTACCTTTTAGTATCCTCAGGATGGTGTCAGCTGGTGTCATATTGCTTCGGTCTGACGTGCGGTGTGTCAGCAAGGTGATTCACGTTGTTTACCTGGTGAGGGGCAAGGTAATCATTAGCAGAATTGTTTTGCTCCACGTTTTCCTGGAGCCGAGGCTCATGAGGACTCTCTCTCGCTTCATTGGATGTGTCATGTTCTTGGTTATAGTTTGGATCAGGAAGTTCATTAACATACTGAGATGTGCGTTGTGGCGAATCTTGCAGTGGCAACTTCAGACTTGACATACTGCTTCGGCTATGCAGATCAGGCTTTTGCGCAGCTTCTAGCGATTTTGCTTCAGCTAGGGATGCGGAAACTTCTCTTTTTGCTGCTAGGCTCTCTAAGTCGGCATCCACGCATGCTTTCTCTAACTGCGTCTTTCTCTCTTGCTCATCTCTTTCTAAGCATACTGTATGCGTGACCTTCTCTCTTGGTCTTCTAGGCGTGCTTTCTCTAATTTAAGTTGCATCTCTTCTTCAGCAAAGCTTGCTCGCATTTTGGCGGCTTCATCATTTGCTCATGCAAAGGCGACTGCGCTGCTGATGGATATAGTCTTTGAAGAGACAGATGTAACAGATTTTGTCCTGTGTGATTTGTGGGACATAGTGTCATGGAGGACTGCTTGGCTGTGCAGAGATTGCTGTAGCTGTATTAGTCTCTGTGTAGTCGGTGACTTGAATCTCACTAGGTGGGAGAGTGCAGTTTCACTAGTTCCTGCAAGCTGGATGGAAGGCTGTCTTTTCCCTGAATTCCACTAGCTGGATGGCCACTGTTTCACTGGCCCCTGCAGGATGGAAGGCTGTCCTCTCTCTGAATTTCCACTAGCTTGATGGCCGCTGTTTCACTGTTCTGTCCTCACTAAATGAAGGAGAATTCATGTAGCTTATACAGGCAGCTAAACCACTATACCAGGGTCCAATAAGGAGACTGTAGTTGAATCTGTGCTTTATTGAGCGTGAAGGTATATTGGCGTGGTGAAACTACAAGCAAAACATATATATACACTCAGTCAATACAGGGTTCAGCAGAAATACGTATTACACATAGTTCATTATAAATCAACATCTGCACTAATAGCTAACCAGGGGAAGGACTAATTAACCAGGTTAATATGAGACAGGATTTAGATACAGGAAGCATAAATACAAACCAGCGATGCTATCACAAGGGGAGAAGAGAAATGAGATGCTTCCTGAATGCAGGCAGAAGGAAAATGGAGAACTTGAGGGAAATGGAGGCTGAACTAACCATAATCCTTTGCAAAGGATACCAGGATGCATTGCAACCTTACAAGAATGCACTGCAGAAGCTTACCAGAATGCACTGCAAAGGAGGGAAAAGTACAAGCAAAGTGAAAGTAAAACACAATAACCCTGCGGTTATGACTCTGATCACCAGAGGGAGCTAAAAACCCTGAAAACATTAACAAGCAGATAATCGAGGATTATGAATCAGATGTAGGAGACAGAACAGGGGCATCAGTCGAACATCCATTCAATGGATATTAGCTACTCACAAATGGCACACATACAAAATCCAGCTGCTGCAGCGTTTCAACGAGGATGACACAAAACGGTATGCTGAATTGGCATAATGAGCAAAACAAAACTTGGAACAGGACCCTCAGTTTACACAGAACATTATGTTCAGTGATGGGGCAAAATTTTTTGTGAATGGTGAAGTTAACAAACAAAACCACCGCTATTGGTATGACGCTATCCAACAGTTGATAGATCCCTCCAAGACTGTTGGAACACAAAAATTAATGGTATGGCGTGGTATATGGGGTACAAATATAGTGGGACCATTCATCAATGGAAACCTCAATGCCACTGGCTATCTGAAATTGTTATATGATGATGTTTTGCCCTCTTTATTCACTGAAGATGGCACCACATTATGGGTATCAGGTCCAAGCATTCCTACATGAACAGTTTCCTGGAAGGTGGATTGGTCATTGTGGGCAAGTTGAATGGCCACCACGGTCTCACAATCTGACCCCCTTAGACTTTTATCATTGGGGTCATCTGAAGGCAATTGTCTATGCTGTGAAGATACGAGATGTGCAGCATCTGAAACAAACGGATGCTGAAAGCCTGTACTAGCATATTTTCTGCAGTGTTGCTATCATTGTGTCAAGAGTGGGAGAATAGAGTTGCATTGACAATCCAACACAATGAGCAGCACTTTGAACACATTTTATAAGTGGTCATGAACTTGTAAATAACCCATGAAAGAATAAAGTTATGTTAAAACCAAGCAGTCCATTGTTTTTCTTGTGAAATTCTCAATATGTTTGATGTGCCACATGACCCTTTTCCCATTGAAAAAATAAAGTTGGATCCAAAATGGCTGACTACAAAATGGCAGCTGTTATTAATGGGTCACCGAGGAGGATTGCAGGAACAGGCTAAGCCACCAGAAGACCAGAGAGGTTAGTAACTAAGCGGATTGCAGACCCCTGATCCTATCCGCACAACTCAGTAGCCGTGGAGCGTTCCTACGATGCCCTAGATGCTTCGTCACAGCCGGAGGACTAACTAAGCCTAAAGACAGAAAGATGAAATCAAAACTGCCCCAGAGCAGATCCCCAAAGGAAAAGACAGCCCCCCAACATATATTGTCAGTGAGACGAGATGAGACACAAACACAGGCAGAGAACAGACTGAGCAAACGGTGGGGCCCAAGCTGTCCAGACAGGACAGGACAGAAAAGATACTGTCTGCAATTACGCACAAACCTCTAGTCCAACACTTCTGATACTTCTGATATACAAAAAACCTGAGGTCACACAATCTCACCCCTGCTAGATCAGCACTCTGGTATAAACTGGCAGCAAAGCAAAGAGATACTAACATAACAGGGGACTGAACAAGCTGCAACATATGAAGCAGGGCCCAGCGCTGCCCCCTGCAGGGAGCACGCTGAACTCTAGCAGCAAAACAGAATGCAAAAAAAGACACAACCAGATTAGATGCAAAGGATTAGCAAAAGAATCACTTAGCTGAACCATGCAGATCAGGCAGGGGACAAAAGAGCTCCAAATGCACACTAAGGAAAAATCACCAGCAACCTTTAAGAGCAGCCAGCTCCATTATATGCACCCAGCCAGCAATCCCATATTCTCAATTATCATTGTCAGGTGGAGAACCTCCATCCACCTGGCCAGCTCCACTACTCTCAGTAACCACCAGAGGGAGCTTCGGCTCAGAAATCCGAGCAAGGGGGTTCACAACAGGCAGCCATGGTCACCACTAGAGTTGAGCGATACTGTCCGATACTTCAAAGTATCAGATCGGAATGGATCGGCCGATCTTAAAAAAAGTATCGGTATCGCCGATTCCGATACCGGAAGTCCCATTCAAGTCTATGGGACTTCCGGTATCGGAATAAGAAAAACCCTATTTTTTCCTTGTACAGCCTCTCTGGGGTCTGTACGGGCCTTTCGGGGGGCTGTGCCGGCCTGCCAGGGGGTCTGTGCAGGCTCCGGTGGTCTGTGCCGGCCTGCCGGGGGGCTGTGACGGCCTGCCGGTGGTCTGTGCAGGCTCCGGTGAGCTGTGCCGGCCTGCCGGGGGGCTGTGCCGGCCTGCCGGTGGTCTGTGCAGGCTCCGGGGGGCTGTGCCGGCCTGCCGGGGGGCTGTGCCGGCCTGCCGGTGGTCTGTGCAGGCTTCGGGGGTCTGTGCAGGCATCGTCCGATGGGACTACAAGTCCCATCGGGCGATGCCTGCTACCATGACAGTGATTGACACATTAGCCAATGATGGGACAGTAGTAGTCCCATCATCCGGCTAATGTGTTGAATGTAAAAAAAAAAAAAAAAAAATTACATGCTACATACATGCTACATACATACAGCATGTATGAATTTCCCACGCAGCAATGGCATAAAGTGAGACTAGGGACTTTTTTTTTTTAAGTGGCGGAGGAATACAGTGCGGAAGGATACCTACCTTCCGTCATTGGATTCCTGCAGCCCATAGAGAGCGGCAGCATCAGCTGATGCTGCAGTTCTCTACCCAAGATCGTCGTGGGACACACTCGTGGACTGCTTCGGATCATGGGTGAGTATTTTTGTGGTTTGTTATGTTAATATTTATTCCGTAGACGACAATGGCTTCGGGGAACAATGTGACAAGTATTGGTAAGTATGTTACTCTATGTTATATGTACTGTATGTCTATGTATGTATTGTATGTAGCATGCATGTAGTATGTATGTAGTATATATGTGGTATGTATGTAGCATGTAGTATGTATGTAGCATGCATGTAGTATATATGTGGTATGTATGTAGCATGTAGCATGTATGTAGCATGCATGTAGTATATATGTGGTATGTATGTAGCATGTATTATGTATGTAGCATGCATGTAGTATGTATGTAGTATGTATGTAGTATGTATGTGGTATGTATGTAGCATGTAGCATGCATGTAGTATGTATGTAGTATATATGTGGTATGTATGTAGCATGTAGTATGTATGTAGCATGCATGTAGTATGTATGTAGTATATATGTGGTATGTATGTAGCATGTAGTATGTATGTAGTATGTATGTAGTATGTATGTAGTATGTATGTAGCATGCAGTATGTATGTAGCATGCATGTAGTATATATGTAGTATGTATGTAGCATGTAGTATGTATGTAGCATGCATGTAGTATATATGTAGTATGTATGTAGCATGTAGTATGTATGTAGCATGCATGTAGTATATATGTGGTATGTATGTAGCATGTAGTATGTATGTAGCATGCATGTAGTATGTATGTAGTATGTATGTAGTATATATATATATTTTTTTTTTTTTTAAACATTTAACACATTAGCCGGATGATGGGACTACTACTGTCCCATCATTGGCTAATGTGTCAATCACTGTCATGGTAGCAGGCATCGCCCGATGGGACTTGTAGTCCCATCGGACGATGCCTGCACAGACCCCCGGACATCAGCACAGCCCCCCGGCAGGCCGGCACAGCCCCCCGGCAGGCCGGTACAGACCCCCACAGGGTGCACAGACCACCGGCAGGCCGGTGCAGACCCCGGGCAGTCCACACAGCCCCCCGGCAGGCCGGCAGAGACCCCCGGAAGGCCCGAAATGACGACGCATCATGATGCACACACACCGCGCATCATGATGACGTCATTTCGGCTGTCAATTAACTTTGAACTTCCGATTCCGATGCCCATGCCCGATATTGAAAAAATATCGGATGTCAGTATCGGAATTCCGATACAGCAAGTATCGGCCGATACCCGATACTTGCGGTATCGGAATGCTCAACACTAGTCACCACCCATCTTGAAAAGTTTTCCCCCTCCCATTTACTAATGTGCTACAATCAGAAAGTTGATATCACCAAATATTCCAATTTTATTTAGTTGTATCCATATAAATGGCCCACTCTGTAAATATATATATATATGTATATATACACTGTATATATACTGTATATACAGTATATATTTACATTGTGGCATGACTAAGGGTCGTATAGTCGCTGGGAGGTATGTGTCTCAGAGATGGCTTGTCTCTGTGATGTAGCCCAGAGTGTTTTCTTTAGTGCACATAAGCACTAAGGGATATCACCAAACTTCTATATGTATTTAAGGACCTGTGGTGATGTCACAGTCACGTGACTAGTCAGGTGGAGGGTTCGTGGGTGTGGCTATACCTTTATAATGTAGACTACTGATTAACACAGGGCTGTATGTGGGGAGGGATAAGCCTCCTGTGTGCGTTGAGGCTCCAGGACCAAGCCTAAAGTACTGGACATTCGTACTGTGTGTTGCCTGAGCTAAAGGCTATTTCTTTTGTTCTCTTTTATTTGTTGGTTTGTGGAGCAATAAACCCTATGAACTTTAAAAGGAATGTGCTTCCTGATTGCCACCCATTGCACCCGAGCGAGTGCAATCCGTACTATATATATATATATATATATTGTAATACCAAGCCCGAGGTTTACTTATGAACAATTGTCAGCCATATACCATTATTATTAAATGGTACATTAGTAGTTAACTAAAGGTACACACAAACACGACATTTCAGTGAAACACAAAATCTGCTAATTTTTCAAAAAATATTTAAAAAAAACCATGGTCTCCTACGTAATTTTCATAGCCAGCAAAGGGAAAGCCGACGGCTGAGGGCTGATATTAATATTCTGGGACGAAGCCAATAGCCGTAAAGGTTCATAGGCTATTAATATCGGCTCACAGATGTTTGCTTAGCCTTTACTGGCTATTTTACAGGGGAACCACAGAAAAAAATTGGCATGGGGTCCCCCTATAAAATCAAACCAGCAAAGGCTACTGAGAGAGCTGCTGGCTGATATTAATAGCCTGGGATGGGGCCATGGATATTGCCACCCCAGTCTAAAAATATCAGCTCTCAGCTACCACAAAAAAGGTGCTTCTTATAGTTGTGCCAATTCTTGCACTTAGCCTCGCTTCTCCCACTTGCCCTGTCGCTGTGGCAAGTGGGGTAATATTTGTGAGGTTGATGTCACCTTTGTATTGTCCAAAGACACCAAGCCCATGGATTAGTAATGGAGAAGCATCTATAAGACACCTATCCATTACTAATCCTACAGTTATATGGTAAATAAAGTCACAGCCAGAATGAAGTCCTTTATTTGAAATAATTACACAGACTTCTTTAACAATCTTAATTAAGCCATACTGCATCACCTAATCCCTGACTCCCTCGTCTCCTGCAGCAAAAATAAAATAATAAACCAACATATAATACTGCCTGTCCGACGTAGTCCATTTACCGAGTGCCCCATGACGATCTCACGTGTAGAACAGTCACATCCGGAGATGTGACTGCTCTACCCAGCCTCTGGTGACACGCTGACAGGAGGAAATATCTCCAGAAGTGTATCACTGCACTGCTGTGAGAGTTCACCGAAGTTCATGAGCTCTCACTTACAACACTATCGCTGTGTGAGAACTTTCCCACGCAGCAGTGACATAAGGGAGAGCACTGGAGCCGATCAGCTGATACACTGTGGGAGTGATTATCTCCTGTCAGTGTATTGCCGAGGAGAGGATAGAGCGGTCACATCTCCTGTTGAAACTGTTCTACACATGAGATCGCTGTGGGACAATCTGGATTACCTTGGACTATGGCGGACAGGGAATATATGTTGGTTTATTATTTTATGTTATTTCTAGGAGACGAGGGTGTCTGGGATTTGGTGTGTGGTGAGTGTAATGCTTTTTTTTTCATTTTTATGTGAATATGTATATAAAAGTACTTTTCTTTAACTATAAGCACAGGCACCGGCAGATGATACTACTCTCCCATCAGCGGCACCTGCTGTCACTGTTATCAGAGACACCAGACATAGACTGATGGGAGCAGTAGTCTCATTGGGCCAAACCTGCTTTTTTACTGCAGGATACCCGCTGCGGGTCACAGTAAGCTGGTGAATCACTCTGACATCTGCCAGTATGATCCCACAGCATTGTGATGGACAGTACCGGCGGTAGCGTTAACGCGCACACACGCAGACACCTGCACACACACTAAACGCATACACAAACACACAAGCAGATACCCGCACAAACGCAGACAGCTGCACCCACACTCAGACTCATGCACACACGCAGAAAGCCTCACACACATGCAGACAGCCGCACACACACGCAGATAACCCAGCACAGACACACAAATTCTCTGCTAAAGTTCAAATCGCAACATTGTTCACAGCAGTGACCTGTGAGTCAGAAATGTTTCCAGGGGTCTTCCCCATGCTGGTCCCATGTCATATGAGCAAGTGATTTTCCTATCAATTTCAACAATTTCTAGACCCTCTAAAGACCGCCGGGGGCGCTGCCAGAAAAATGCTCGAGTTTACCATAGACTTACAATGGGCATGTTGCTCGGGTCGAGCACCCGAGCATTTTAGTGCTTGCCCATCACTAGTGGTGGGAGGAACTCTATACCTATAGCATGAAAAAACCCTTTTACAAATGTATAAAATAATATAGAAGATATGTGAACAATATACTGTACTTATAGCATGGAATGATCAGATTGCCAGCATATACCTTTTCTAAATTATTTGAATGCGAAAAACTTCAATCTTCAATTCACTAATTTTTTGCATTTTGAGTAAATCATATTTTTGGATTTGAAAGGCAAACTTGACATTCCTAATACCAGTAGCACTCATAGAAAGAAAACAGAAGGAAAATACCATACTGCTTGCTTGCAGATTCCACCCCTCACATACGATAAAATATATCCCAGTTGGTGAGCTCATTAGAACCAAAAGAAACTAGTGATTCAGAAACATTTTCCAAAGAATCGCATACCATTCAACAATGGTTAAAAAACAGGACCTGGGGGGCATGGCCTAACTGCACAGGAGACAGGACGTGTGGGCTTGGAGCTCCTCCACATTACCTGCTAAAATCAGAGTTTTTAGAGAAGCTACGGCTGCGGTTTGACTCCCAGAGCTGTGATAAACCCATCTGGCACCTTTGAGAGTCTGGACTGGAGAGGCAGACTTGGCCCCAGTCGCCCCCGAGGTGCATCACAGATGAGCAGTGGAGTGTGGCTGTAGAAGACAGATGCCATCTTGTGAGGCCGATGGGGAAGATGGACTGCAATCTGCAACAGCTGCTGTGAAGGTACTGCTGCTGTGGAAGTGTCACTAGATAGAGTCCCGGGTTGGCGTTAATCATAGAATCGTAGAGTTGGAAGGGACCTCCTGGGCCATCTGGTCCAACCCCCTGCTCAAAGCAGGATTCGCTAAATCATCCCAGTCAGATGTCTGTCCAGCCTCTGTTTGAAGACTTCCATTGGAGGAGAACTCACCACTTCTCGTGGCAGCCTGTTCCACTCATTGATCACTCTAACTGTCAAAAAGTTTTTTCTAATATCTAATCTGTGTCTCCTCCCATTCAGTTTCATCCCATTGCTTCTAGTCTTTCCTTGTGCAAATGAGAATAAAGTTGATCCTTCTACAATGTGACAGCCCTTTAGATATTTGTAGACAGCTATTAAGTCTCCTCTCAGTCTTCTCTTTTGCAAACTAAACATTCCCAAATCCTGCAACCTTTCCTCATAAGACAGGGTTTGCAGACCGGTCACCATTCTGGTCGCTCCTTTCTGAACTTGCTCCAGTTTGTTGATGTCTTTTTTAAAATGTGGTGCCCAAAACTGGACACAATATTCCAGAGGAGGTCTGACCAAAGAGGAGTAGAGGGAAATAATGACTTCACGTGATCTAGACTGTATGCTTCTGTTAATACATCCTAGAATTGCATTTGCCTTTTTTGCTGCTGCATCACACTGTTGACTCATATTCAGTCTATGATCTATTAGTATACCCAAGTCTTTTTCACATGTGCTGTCACTTAGCCCTATTCCTCCCATTCTGTATATGCTTTTTTCATTTTTATTGCCCAGATGTAGTACTTTGCATTTCTCCCTGTTAAAAACCATTCTGTTAGTTGCTGCCCACTTCTCCAGTTTATTTAAATCTTTTTGAATCCTCTCTCTCTCTTCTCTAGTATTAGCTATCCCTCCTAGCTTTGTGTCATCAGCAAATTTAATCAGTTTACCCTCAATTTCTTCATCTAAATCATTGATAAAGATGTTGAACAATACAGGGCCCAGGACAGAGCCCTGTGGTACCCCACTTGAGACATTCTTCCAACTGGATGTGCAGCCATTTACGACCACTCTTTGGGTCCGATCACTAAGCCAGTTATGAATCCACCTAACAGTTGCCTTGTCCATTCCATACTTAGTCATTTTTTCAATAAGGATTGTATGAGAGACTTTGTCAAATGCTTTGCTGAAGTCAAGATATACTATATCTACAGCATTTCCTTGATCCACCCAATCAGTGATACCGTCATAGAAGGAAATTAAGTTAGTCTGACATGACTTATTAGTTACAAACCCATGCTGACTCTGTTTAATCACTTCATTCTTATCCAGGTATTGACATACATGTTGTTTAATAATTTGTTCAAAGATCTTTCCTGGTATAGAAGTCAGACTCACCGGCCTATAGTTGCCTGGGTCCACCTTCTTCCCCTTTTTGAAGATAGGAACAACATTTGCTCTTCTCCAGTCTTCTGGCACTTCTCCTGTTCTCCAAGAATTTTCAAAGATTATGGAGAGGGGTTCAAAAATTTCTTCTGCTATCTCCTTCAGTACTCTGGGGTGTAATTCATCTGGACCTGAAGACTTGAATTCATTTAGGTTAGCTAAGTGTTTCCTCACTATCTTTCTGTTTATAGATATCCTGGATTCTTCTATTCCCTTAATAGGACAGTGAATAACAGTTGATGTTACATTTCCTTTCTGAGAGAAAACAGATGCAAAATAGGAATTTAAAAGTTCGGCCTTCTCAACATCCTGTCTTACCATTTCATCATTTTCATCCTGTAAAAATCCTATAGCATCTTTGACTTTTCTTTTACTTTTGACATATCCCCAAAATCCTTTATTATTGCTTTTGACATCTCTTGCAAGCCTCAATTCATTTTCAGCTTTAGATAATTTGATTTGTGCCCTGCAGGTTCTGCAGACAGCATTATATTCTTCTTTAGATATGCCTCCCTCTTTCCATTTTATAAACATTTTTTTTTTCCTTTTTAGCATGTGCTTAAGTTCTGTGTTCATCCATCCTGGTCTCCTTAAATGCTTCCTATTCTTCCCTCTTTTCGGAATTGTTAACAACTGTGCTTTGAGAATTTCATTTTTCAAGATTTCCCATCCCTCCTGGACATTTTTGTCTTTTAGGATATCCAGCCATTGGATCCCTCCAATTCTCTTTCTGAATCCCTTAAAATCTGCCTTTCTGAAATCTAACCTTGATGTCTGAGTCTTCACAGGTCTTCCGCCTCTAGTTATCCAAAATTCTAAAATAGCATGGTCGCTACCTCCTAGGGTCCCAGCCACTTTTACCTCCTCAACCATTTCCTCCCTGTTTATAAGGATTAGATCCAAGGTAGCAGTTCCCCTTGTTTTCTCCCTTACCTTTTGGAAGATAAAGTTGTCAGCAAGAGAGGATAAGAATTTCCTTGACCTGTTAGTTTTGCCTGAGAGAGATTCCCAACAAATGTCTGGATAGTTGAAATCTCCCATGACAACTATGTCATATTTTTTGGAGAACTTGGCCATTTGATGCATAAAGAGTTCATCCATATCTTCAGCTTGCACAGGCGGCCTGTAGTAAATGCCTACAATGGTGTCCTTTCTATTGTTCTGTCCTTGTATTCTTACCCAAACAGTTTCCACAGAACTCCCAGTCTCTGAAGCTTCAATCTCTGTGCAGATATACGTGTTTCTAACATACAATGCGACACCCCCTCCTCGTTTATCAAGTCTGTTTCTTGCAAATAAGTTGTATCCTTCTAGTCTTGTATTCCAATCATGTGTATCGTCCCACCAAGTTTCAGTGATTCCAATGACATCATATTTCTTTTCCTGTGTTAGTAGTTCCAATTCTCCTTGTTTGTTGCCCATGCTTTGTGCATTAGTATAGAAACATTTTAGTTTGTGATTGGTTTCTCTTTCTCCAATATTTTTATTAATTAGATTCTCTCGTCTTTGTTCTTCCTTTCCACTTCTAATAGCAGAGTTCTCAATAGCATTTGTCAGGTGTATGGCTTTTTCTGGTCTTTTTCTTCCCTTCCCATGTTGTTCTAGTTTAAAGCTCTCCTTACAAGTGTAGCAAGGCGACTTCCAAATACATGCTTTCCAGTCTTCGTAAGGTGCACCACATCTCTAGCAAGTAGTCCATCGTATAAGTAGTTCACTCCGTGATCCAGAAATCCAAATCGTTACTGACGGCACCATCGACGTAGCCAGTTGTTCACCTGCAGAATCTTATTCCACCTCCTTGTTCCATGGCCATCCACTGGGAGGATGGAAGAGAAGACCACCTGCGCTCCCAGTTCTTTCACTTTCTTGCCTAAGACTTCAAAGTCTCTGCAGATGGTTTCCAGGTCATTTCTTGCGGTGTCATTTGTCCCCACATGTAGTAGCAGGAATGGGTAGTCATCTGTAGGTCTGAAGAGTCCTGCTATCCTGTCAGACACATCTTTAATTTTTGCACCTGGAAGACAGCACATTTCTCTTGAAGTTATATCCGGTCTGCAGATAGCGGCCTCTGTTCCTCTCAACAGGGAATCCCCCATGACCACCACTCTCCGTTTCTTCTTCACAACATTTTTCTTTCTCCATCCAGGAGGACTCTGAAGGCGTACAAGGTTGCTGTTTGTTGGCAAAGTCTTATCCTGATGTATTTCTTCATCGTTTTCCTGCGTGAGAGCCTGGTACTGGTTTCTGAGCAGTATGGGTGCTGACTGCCTCCTGATCCTCCTGCTTCTCTGGGTCACATGTCTCCATTCCTCTGTTTCTTCAGGTGCACTTCGAATTTCTTCTCTTTCTGTAACATGAAGAGATAATTCTGCTCTGTCCAAGAACTCTTCACCTTCCTTAATGATCTTCAACGTAGCTAACCTCTCTTCGAGATTTTGCAACTTTTCCTCCAACAGGGACACAAGCTTTCATTTGTGGCATGTGAAGTTTGGTTTTTCCACTGGTAAATCTGTGAACATGTAGCAAGAAATGCAGCTCACCAAATGGCTCCTGGCCTCTTCCATCTTGAGATTTCTTAAAAACGATGAAAGATGAGCCAAAATTCCTCTTTTCAGCTGCAACGGCCAAAACCCAGTGATCGTTGAGCTCTCGGAGACTCTTCACTTATCCCAGAAGGCACTGGGAATATGCAAATTATCTCCTCAAGACTCTTCCCCTGGTTTTCCGATTTCCTCTTTTCAGCTGCAACGGCCAAAACCCAGTGATCGTTGAGCTCGCGGAGACTCTTCACTTATCCCAGAAGGCACTGGGAATATGCAAATGATCTCCTCAAGACTCTTCCCCTGGTTTTCCGATTTCCTCTTTTCAGCTGCAACGGCCAAAACCCAGTGATCGTTGAGCTCGCGGAGACTCTTCACTTATCCCAGAAGGCACTGGGAATATGCAAATGATCTCCTCAAGACTCTTCCCCTGGTTTTCCGATTTCCTCTTTTCAGCTGCAACGGCCAAAACCCAGTGATCGTTGAGCTCGCGGAGACTCTTCACTTATCCCAGAAGGCGCTGGGAATATGCAAATGATCTCCTCATGACTCTTCCCCTGGTTTTCCTCTCCTCTGACTCACTACTCATTCTGTCTGGCCACATAACGCTCTCCTGAGCTCCGAAGAGATAAGCACTGCAGTGATTCCTTTCTGACAGCCTGGCTTCCTTCTCCTCCCCCCCCACCTGCTGCACACAGAGGAGAGACTCCTGCAGTGCTGGACCCTGTGAGTTGGCCTTCTGAAGAATGGGGAATTGACGCTTTCCCCTTGTGTTGGCTCGGAGGAGAGACCCTTTGAGTGCTGATCCTGTGCAGGTGGCAACGGACCTGGAGTTTTTCCTGCAGAGGCGGGCACCATTTTAACTTCCGGAGGAGTGGAGGAGCAGCAGTGCTTGGCTCCAAAGAGGACACAGCACAGCAATTCAGTTATATGCTCTATGCATAAAGCTACAAAATAGGATCCCCACAGCCTAATTTATTAATATCAAAAGTACCTACACAGGACCAGTAGAGCATTATATCTGATCTGTGTTGCTATACTGACATCTAGTGGCCAATAGCGGGATCTGCTCTTCCTAAGAATTATAAGAGGTCCACTTAACTTCTCCTACCCACTGCCTGTTTTCTAAGTCAAAACAAAATTTCTTGAACCCACAACAGAACTCTCGTAATATGATATTCTAGTTAGCCACCTTGCTGGCCAGGGTAGGTACAAGAAGCTGTCTCAGTTTAATCCAGATCCTGCAAAATGGTTAAATCCGGAGTTAAGGCGTCCAGATCAACCAGAACAAATAATCCAGTCACCCAATCAGATCTTGACAAATACTTGAAAAAACACCCCTCAACCCCAGGTGCTGATAAAACAAACTCCATCTAATTCAGCTCCAGAAGGTGAAACAGACACAGATACGGAGAGCGACTCTGATATGGGTACCAACTGCAAAGAACAACCCGTGACACGCTCCTTTATTAAATGAATCCTATCCAAGGCCCTGGAACCCATTGGAAAAGAATTAACAGATATTAAACAGGAAATCTCTCAGCAAGGACACAGACTTGAAACTTTAGAAAGTACTCAGTCCGCCTATGCGGAGCACTCTAATGCCCTTCTCTCCTATCTTAAAACGCAAGAGGAACAACTGCAACTTGTCCACTCCACATTGGAGGATCATGAGAATCGAGAAAGCAGAAATAACATTCGGATAAAAGGACTACCAGAGTGTGTTGATTTTGACACCTTAAACAATGCTGCAATTGAGATATTCCGCTCGCTCCTTTTGGAACATGACCCTAATGACATCGAAATTGTAAGAATTCATAAAGCACTTCGTCCTAAGCCTAAACAAGGAGAACTGCCCCGCAATGTACTCTGCAGATTACAAGACTTTTGCACCAAAGATTTGGTGCTAAAATGCGCCAGAGAGGCGCAGGACATCATGTACGAAGGATCGCAACTCAGGCTTTTTCAGGACCTCTCAGCAATCACCCTAAGGAAGCGAAAACTACTTAAACCGCTTACTGATGCCGTGCTCCAGAAAAAATTACAATACCGATGGCTTTTTCCATTTGGGATTCAGATAACCTATGAAGATAAAAGGCTTCAGGCAAGGAATTCGGTGGAAATTAAAAATTTATGCAACACCTTAAATATCTCCCTAGACCAATACCCTGACATCAAGACTTTTCATGCGGCCTCCACGTTACAACCCCTCCCTCTTCCAACCCCCTGGCACCTGGTCGCTACACTTAAATCACAAAAGATAAGATGTAAAGCGTCAAAATTGACCCCTACCACAGATCAAGACACCTGAAGATGACCCCCGAGTCGTCGACAAATATATTTGTCCGGATGAATGGAATCTCGGATAAACGTTTCAATATCTCGTCCAAGAGATGAACTTTCTTGTGGAAACACCCTGAGAAAAAAAAAATATTCCGCAAACCATTTTGAAAAATGCACATGTTGTTATATAAGAAAGGTTCTGTTTCATTAATACTGTGATATCTAAAGATAAATATTACCTTCCCTGCTGACTGGTAGCATTATGCTCCTCCCAGTTTGATAAATTGTTAATATGTTATGTTTAGCTTCACATCATATTGAAGTAATTACCAATCTAATATCTTTTCATTGTTACTTCTCTCTACTTACTATTGCCTTCCCAGCTCTGACCCCCCCATCTCTTTCCTCCCTTCCCAGGCACCTTGGGATATTCTCTGTCAACAAGCACAGTGGACAAGAGAAACACTTCCAAATGGCTAACAACCAAAAGGTATTTAAACTACTCACTCTCAACACTAATGGGTTCAATTCCTCGTCACCCAGAGGCCAAACACTCTCTCGCACTTTAAGAAAAAAGGTATAGACCTGCTACTTTTGCAAGAAACACACTTCACCACAGATAAAATTCCCTCCTTTGGGAAAGCATATTATGACAGATGGTTTCATGCCGCCTCTCCACAACCGAAATCAAAAGGGGTCTCGATCTCCATAGCCAAAGATATCCCGTTTCTTCTTCATGATCAGCTGGCAGATCCAGACGGTCGCTTCCTTTTGATAAAGGGATTATTGGTGGGAGTCGTGATCACCATCTGTAATATATACGCACCAAACAAAAAACATCTGAAATGGATACTTGCTGTGTTTAAAAGAGTTAGAGACTTTAGAGAAGGTACACTAATTATAGGTGGAGATTTCAATCTAGCCCTGGAACCTACCTTGGACACAACAAAAAAGAAAAGTGCGATCTCTTTGAGGGACCTAGGGAGAATAAAAGCTGCTCTCCACTCCCTGAACCTGGTAGACTTGTGGCTCAACATGCATCCAAATATATGTGATTACACATACTTCTCGCACCCGCATGGCTCATACCATCGAATCGATTATCTATTTGTTCCCAGGTCACTATTGTCCAACATTCAAAAAATAGATATCGTACCTTCCCTCTTCTCCAACCATTCTTATGTGACAGTTGATTTGCTTCTTTCTAAACAATTCTCGACCTGTAGATCATGGCAACTAAATGAGTCTTTACTGGATAACCCCTCAGTTAAATCTCGTATCGGCAAAGCCATTCAAACATATTTTGAACTCAACAATATCGAGGGGACCTCATGTTCAGTGCTATGGGAAGCTCACAAAGCTGTGATAAAGGGGGAGTTCATCTCTGCAGTGTCTTACTTAAATAGAGCTAAAAATCAGGAAATAGACGATTTACTTCGAGACATAACAAAATTAGAGTCCCAACATAAAAAATCTTTACTGTCACAGACACTACTAGAACTTACAGCCATAAGGCAAAAACTGAAGGACCTCCTTAGCGAAAAATCTGTTAAGTTTTTTGCGTCTTGGAGGAACCGTATGTTTGTCCATGGGGATAAAGCCACCAAACTAACCATGTCACTAATTAAGAAGAGACAGGCACGCACTTTTATACATGCCATTAAAACCAAAACAGGCTCCAGGACTCAAAACTACTCCCAAATAGAAGCAGAATTTCTTCAGTATTACAAATCCCTCTATCATTTGCTCCCGAACAAAGCAGAGCAAAAAAAACCCAAAGGAGCCAGGAAATTAAAACCTTCTTGCAAGATTTAAACCTTCCAAAATTAACTGACGCACAGTAACAAAAACTCGCCAGACCATTTATTCTTCGGGAGCTCCAGTCCACCTTGTCTAATTGTCCAAAGGGGAAGGCCCCTTGGCCAGACGGCCTTACAGCATACTATTACAAATCCTTCCCTGAAGCATTACTCCCCCACCTCCTTAACACATGCAACGCTCTTCAAAAGGGTGAAGAGGCTCCACGACAATCTCTGGAAGCCAGAATCTTGCTGATCTAAAAGAAGGGAAAGATCCAGAGCAGTGTGGTAGCTATAGGCCAATTTCACTGCTAAATACGGACCTAAAATTGTGTGCAAGAATAATGGCAAACAGAGTTGCGGTCGTGCTGCCTCTAATAATCTCTTTATATCAATCCGGGTTTGTGAAAGGGAGAGGGAAAGGATAATACTTATAGGATCCTGCACCTTATCCAATATGCAAAATTACGAAACACCCCTCTAGCGTTAATGAGTATAGATGCTGAAAAAGCATTCGACAGGGTGGACTGGTTGTTCTTGCAAGAAACATTAATAAAATTTGGCTTCCCTCCCTCATTAATAATGGCAATTATGGGAATGTACACAGCGCCCATGGCAAGAATTAGACTCAATTTTTCCCTCACAAACTCATTTCAAATCTACAATGGGATGCAGCAGGGATGTCCACTATCCCCACTGCTCTTTGTAATGTCATTGTAATGTCATTAGAGCCTCTCCTACAGGCTATCCAGCAAAGCATAGAGGTGGAAGGCATGCGTGTCCAGGACGTCCACTATAAAACAGCGGCTTTCGCTGATGACCTGCTACTAATATTATCTAACCTCTTGCGTGGAATTCCTGCTGTGATGGAGATCCTGGATAACTATAGCAAGCTCACTAACTTTAAAATTAATGAAACTAAGTCTGAAGTGCTAAACTTGGGGCTGCCCAATCGCAATGTAAGCAAACTCAAATCTAACTTTCCTTTTGCCTGGCAATCTAAGAGTCTAACATACTTAGGCATCAAATTAAGCGTATCGGACAAAGATCTCTTTGAACTCAATCTTAAGCCTCTATTGGACTCCACGATCACATGCCTAGGTTAATGGAAAGATACATTTCTATCATAGATGGGAAGAAAAAGCATCTTAAAAAGTCTAATTCTACCAAAATGTATTTACATTTTTAATATTCTTCCTATTCAAATACCCAGGTCATATCTACTGTAGCTAAAATACATTCCTTATTCTTTAAATATATCTGGCAAAAATATAAACCTCATACAAATACTAAATCACTTACACTACCAAAAGATATGGGTGGAATGGGGGCACCGGATGTTGCTAAATATTATCAAGCTGCACATCTAACCAGAACAGTGGATTGGATTAGGGGCTCAAGGGACAAACAATGGCTTAAAATAGAAAAATCAATGGCACCGCTCCACTTACGATCCATTTTGCTGGGGCACTCCGATGTCCTAACCCCAGTTGAATGTAAAATTAACCACACAATGGCCACAATTAAAATATGGAACAAAGCTCATGGTGGTCTAGCCCCCGTCTCTCACCATTGACCAAAGTAATTGATCTAGTGGGAACCCTGCGTCATCAGGCTGCGCACCTTCTGATCGAGCAGCTGCTTGAAGATGGGGCCCTTCTCCCCCTACAAGAGTTGCGTAAATTACCAGGATTACCAGGCCTCACTTTCTTACAACATGGAAAATTTTCCCATCTACTTCGCCATCGAAACTACTCGATCGATCTTGACAGACTCTTTAATCCTTACGAAATCTTATGTGCCACAACAAGAGCACCAGTCAGTGTTCTCTCTACAATCTATCAATCTCTACTTAAGATTGATGTACCTCTAAAACGGGCATACATAGCACACTAGGAGAGGGACTTGGGTATCTCCTTTTCTAACTTACAAATTAATTATATTTATAGGAACTCCCACGGCCCTTCACAGTGTGTACGAATTCAGGAAACCTCATTCAAAATTATTACCAAATGGTATATTACGCCCAACCAAATTTGCAGATGGCAACATACTGCAGAGACAAATTGTTGGAGGTGTGAAGAGGGCGATGGCAGCTATATACACATATGGTGGTCTTGTTTGGCGCTTCAACCCTTTTGGAAAGAAGTATCCACAACCATACCCAAAGTTTTGGGCAAACACGCCATTTTGAATCCAGAAAATGTTTTATTAAATTTTCCACTCTGGCAGAAAGATAAAGAAGTGAACAAACTGGCTCAATTTATCCTGGCAGCCGGGAAATCTTTGATCCCTATAAATTGGAATACCGCAGTCACACCCACTAAACAGCAACTTTACTCAAAAATTGATAAAATTATTTATGTAGCAGCAAGAGTAAATCATAGTTCGGCTAAATTTAATAATATTTGGAGATACTGGTCCCAATTTAGGACACAAACATCCTTTCACGCAGTAATTACGTTGTAATTTTTTATTTTTTTATTAGACACATATGCCAAGGTGCTACCTACATTCCTAATTCCCTTCTTCACCACTTGCCCACCTGCCCCTTTGATCCCACCCCATCTTCCCTTTCCTAGTCTCTTGTTTTCTCCTCGTCAACAAAAATTGAAATCTGCAACTGTCTATTATTCTTTTGCTTGCAGTGTTTGAAAATCTGACATACAAAATAACTTTTGCTGTCTCTTTTGAATATTTGTGCTACTGTTTTTAGTGCTGAATTGATTGTGTTCTCAACCACTGTTTGCTACTTGCAAATTTTTCAATAAAAAGAACGTTGAAAGAAAAAAAGAGGACCTACTCCATGTGTTCTTTAAAGAGATTAAAAAACATAGTGGAATCTAAATCTCGACAAGAAATAATGGCTCCAAATTCCACTATATCAGTTCTGTTTCACAAAAACCTATCCTAATTCTCACATACAACATGCATTTTAAAGCTTTTTCCTATATAGTCCATGGACTCTATTTTACAAGATGGTTTAAGAATGGTTCCTAGAAGAGCACATACCATCAGCCAATATTTCTTACCAAAGTCTAAACACTCCAAATATACATCATCCTTCAACATTAACTGTCCATTAACAGCTATTTGAAATGCTGCCAATTTCCTTGCAAGACATGTACACATTCTATTAAGACTAAAACTTTTTCCAATTCTGATGGTTCCAAAATTTTTGAAATAAAGAATTTTCTCAATTGCAATTCAAAGCATAGATTATATATTGTACAATGCCGTGCTTGTAATCTCAAATATGTTGGATCTATCATCAAAAAACTTAAGTCAAGGATAGGGTGAACATCTTTATGATGTCAAACAACATACAAAACGCAATGTTTATAGCATACAACACATGCTCACTCTCTCTCTCTCTCTCTCTATATATATATATATATATATTTTAGTCTACAGTGTGTATCCTAGAAGTGTGTATCTTAAAAGTGTGAGATGATATGAAAATATGAATTAATCCAGAATTGAACCAGAAGGGAACAGAAGGTAACTGGAAAGAGTCACTTTAAACAATGTTTCTGTTTGTTTCCACTCTAACCCCTATAATCCTTCACTTTCTGATAACCCCACTAATCCCTACACCTAGTAAGAAACTGTTCAGCTCTTTTTCAATCCTTCCAATCCATCTCGCCTCTTCCTCAGATCTGTTCCTCAACATACAATCATCTGTCTCCAAACATAGACAGCCCACTCATGCCCTCTCCTGCTCCCACCTGCTAACACTCTCTCTGCTCCTCTTCACTGCCGGTGATAGCTCTCCAAATCCTGGTCCTCCTCACCACATTCCCACAGTCATTTCTACCTCCCATCCACACCCAATCCCAACTTTCCGCAACCACTCCAACCTTATACACATTCGCCCAGCCCCCGCTTCCCCAGTCCCACTAACAGGAGCTCTGTGGAACGCTCGCTCTGTCTGCAACAAACTTTCTTTCATCCATGATCTTTTTATTACTAACAAACTTTCCTTCCTCGCCATCACCGAAACCTGGCTCATCTCCTCTGACACAGCCTCTCCTGCTGCACTCTCATATGGTGGATTCCACCTTTCCTACACACCCCGCCCCAGCTGCAAGCATGGTGGAGGAGTTGGTTTTCTCCTGTCAGATAACTGCTCCTTCACCCCAATCCCACTGCCGCCCTCTGTTACCCTCCCTTCCTTCGAGGTGCACTCGTTGCGCATCTACTCCCCCTCCAACCTCCAACTAGCTGTCATATACCGCTGTTATGAATGAGTCACCGTAGAAGGCAAAAACAGAAATACTAGCTAAGTCCAGAAAACCAGAGAAGTTGGCAGCTATTGGATTGCAGACACCTGAACCTAACAACAACAACTAGCAGTAGCCGTGGGGGGTTCCTACGGTGCCCTAGACCCCTCGATCACAGCCGGAGAACTACATAGCCTAAAGACAATATAGGGAATGTGGAAAACCACAGAAGAAAATGCGACCATAGATCCATAATATTAAAGTACAAAACGTCTTTATTAAATAATGGACAGAAAAGGACAACTGGAGGACATGTGCAAATAGCAACCAAAGTGCAAATAGTGCAAAAGTGCAAAACGAGCAGTCCAGCCACAGTCAAACCCTGTTACAAAAATACATACCTAAAAGGACTTTATCAATGATAGGGGTAAAGATAGGCTGTCCTATATATTGGACTGGCTGCGCATGTTAAGTCTATATGTGATAATAACTATAATGGAAAAAATAGTGCCCATGTCTATTCCCCATACGTGCTCTATAGGTCAAATAATCAGATCCCATTCAAATCCTTTTAGGTATGTATTTTTGTAACAGGGTTTGACTGTGGCTGTACTGCTTGTTTTGCATTTTTGCACTATTTGCACTTTGGTTGCTATTTGCACATGTCCTCCAGTTGTCCTTTTCTGTCCATTATTTAATAAAGACGTTTTGTACTTTAATATTATGGATCTATGGTCGCATTTTCTTCTGTGGTTTTCCACATTCCCTATATTATAAGTTTTAGCGATTGATCCTTGATTGTCCGGTTTCCACTGCACCTGTGTGTCAATTTATGACATACAGGATGCAATGCTATATCATTGCTATTGTGGTTTGTCATAGCCTAAAGACAGAAAGGGAAATCTAAACTGCCCCAGAGCAGACCCCAAAGCAATAAGCAGCCCCCAACATATAATGACGGTGAAGCAAGATGAAAAAACACTCACACAGATAGAAAGATAGGCTGAGCAAATGATGGGGCCCAAGCTAACTAAATAGGACAGAATAGAAAAGCTGCTGTCTGCAATCCGCCAAAACCCTCTCAAAAACAAGAGCCAACAGACTGATAGGGAAAAAAGCCCTGAAGACGCTAGGCTTCAAAAAGACTATATCAGTACTCAGGTATTATCTGAAGACAGAGCAAAAAGAAATTCAGCTCACCCAGCAGGGAAAGGCAGAAATCCAGAAAAACAAGGCAAAACAAAACCAAAACACAAATGCAAAAAGTAGAGCAGAAAACTTAGTTTTTGAGGTTTTGAGGAGCAGGAATCAGACTGGTTTCCAAGAATCCCTCAGAGTAATCAATCAATCAATCAAATTTATTATTGCCAAGTACATATTACATATATACAAGGAATTCTTTGTGGCAAAAAGGCAACATAATATATAGCAACAGATACAACAAGTAACATCTAACAAGACAGATACAGTATATAGTCTACACATGACGATTTAATTGTTGAACAGAGAGTGGATAGAAGCTGTTCATATGGTGGTTGGTGCTGCATTTGGGGACTCTGAAGCGACATCCTGAAGGGAGTAGTTGGAATGAGGAGTGTCCCGGGTGAGAGGGATCGGATGAAATTTTCAATGCGTGGGATCGAATACTCTTATCATAAAGATCCTGGATTTTAGGCAGGGGGAACCTACAATTCTCTCTGCTGTTCTGAAAGTCCTTTGTAAGCGGAGTTTGTCATGCGCAGTGGCTCCCCCAAACCAGACTATCAGAGAGGAACAAATCACAGATCTGATGACATCATTAAAGAATAAGATCAGCAGATTCTTAGACAAACCATATCTTTTCAGCTGACGCAGGAAGAACATCCTCTGTTGTGCTTTTCTTATAACAGCATCCACGTTTTTCCCCCATTTAAGATCATGAGAGATGATAACACCAAGGAATTTGGTCTCTGTGACCCTAAGAACCACTTCGTCATGGATGTAGATTGGAAGTATCTCATGTTGATCTTTCCTAAAATCCACAACCATCTCAGCAGTTTTTTTAGTGTTGAGTACAAGATTATTGGCTTTACACCAGTCACATATTCTTTTCACCTCACTCCGATACAAGTCTTCAGTAGAGTTGAGCGACTTTTGTTTTTTTAGGGTCGCGTTTCGTTTCGTGAAACCCGACTTTTCCAAAAGTCGGGTCGAGCAAGATCGTCCGATTATAGGGAAAAGTCGGGGTCGTCCCCAAACACGAAACCCAATGTAAGTCAATGGGGAATAAAAGTCGGCAGTGAGAGGAGGACAGGAAACACACCTCCAGTGCCCATTTGAATGCCAAAAGCATCAATTCTTCTTACTTAAGCTTGTCAACCTTAATTAACTTCATAATACAAGTTACGCACTGAAAAATGGGGGTTATTTGGCTAAAGTTGTGGGGGGGTAGGGCTGGCTCCAGGTTTTCATGTGCCCTGGGCGAAAGAGCGCCCCTTTAACACATAATACCACAACTCATCATGCTCCGATACGGCAGAGAAATAGTGGTATAGTACAATGAAAAATACTTCACTTTTTACATCTCATGACGAGGCCCATCTATTTCTCCATACAGAATCATTGGTCCCATATAATGTTTGAAACAGTATATGATGAGCTCCACATAATGCTACAGTATA
Source organism: Dendrobates tinctorius (assembly GCF_039654945.1). Taxonomy (NCBI): domain Eukaryota; kingdom Metazoa; phylum Chordata; class Amphibia; order Anura; family Dendrobatidae; genus Dendrobates; species Dendrobates tinctorius. The sequence continues at coordinate 9,252,782 of NW_027361742.1, forward strand.
TGTTGGTCCCCATGGATGAAGCTCCACTGTCTTATGGGCCCAAATAATGCTCCAAACATAATGGGCCCCATTTCTAATGCTCTAGTGTATAATGGGCCCTGTAAATGCTGCTCCAGTGTCTGATGTCCACCTTTGGAATGTTCCAGTGTATGGTGGGCCCCATCTATCATTCTCCAGAGTATAGTGCTCCCCAAAAATTGCTGTCCCAACATTGAAAACAATCAAATAAGTCTCCTCGCTAGGGAATCCCTGTACTTGTCTGGATTCCTCGTCGTCCTCATCTTCCATCTCACTGCACAGTATTTCAACTTTGCAAGTGCTGTGATCCTGAGCAAGCGGGGGGGGGCCCACTCGTTGGCGACGGCACTGGCACAGGGCCCCTGATAGTACGGTGGTGTGTCTGATGGCGGGTGGGCCGAACCTGCACTTTCATCTGCAGCTTCCTCTTTGTCACCGTGTAAGATGGAACTGTATATGGGAAGGGTAACCTGAGTTTCATCAGGGTCAGATTCAGGCCGTGTAGCGTGCGAGGGGAATGTAGTGGTCTGGGTCAATGTACCAGCAGATTCATCGAGCAGTGGCTGGGCATCAGTGCACTTGTGTCGCTCCCAGGAATACGGTCGCCACAGTGGCATTACCTTCTTCCTAGGGAGTGTGATGTCATGCTTGGGAGCAACGAACGATCTCTCTAGCAGGTTAACTGATTGGGCGGCGTTATTCCCACGAGTCATGACCCTCCAAACAGCGTTCATGAAGGCAAAGTGTTTGTTTTACGTGGGCAGTATGGTTGCAAAGCTGAACCTTAAAGGAATGTCCAGAAGGGCACCACCAGGAGTGGAGCCTACGGTTAAATTCGACTCCACCTGGGAAACCTCAACCATGCCAGCTACAGAACAGATGCACACATTGCAAGCTTAATTCCGTTAACGAACGAGACTCCGTCATGCCCCGCGGTCCGAGTCCGGCTTACTAGAGGGACACTTGAGGCTCTGGCACATGAGATTGGCCAATAACTGGTGTGTCATGCCATTACATGTCCGTGGCTGCATGTGCGCTACACTGAAAAGGCCAGCGTTTGTCGCTTACAGGTGCAGATAACCCGCTGAACAACGTTAGTGATGGGGATCACTGATGACAATTATTACCCGCGAACAATGATTTCCCAGTAAGTGCAGGTCAACCGCAGTTCCGGAATTAGGCCTAACCGTCATTCCTGAAAAAATGAAAAACTTACGTGTGCAAACCACAGGTGCTGTAGCTTGTTTAACAGCTCGCCAGCCGTTCTCACGCCCAGTATGGATTGCACGTGATTGCACAAAGGTTAGAAAGGGTACCGTATCCCCGGATAACATGTATGGATAGCGTACACATTCAAAATATATGTCTATACATCAGGAGGCAGGCTCAGACGGTGTTAGGCCCAGTATGGATTGCACGTGATTGCACAAAGGTTAGAAAGGGTACCGTATCCCCGGATAACATGTATGGATAGCGTACACATTCAAAATATATGTCTATACATCAGGAGGCAGGCTCAGACGGTGTTAGGCCCAGTATGGATTGCACGTGATTGCACAAAGGTTAGAAAGGGTACCGTATCCCCGGATAACATGTATGGATAGCGTACACATTCAAAATATATGTCTATACATCAGGAGGCAGGCTCAGATGGTGTTAGGCTCAGTATGGATTGCACGTGATTGCACAAAGGTTAGAAAGGGTACTGTATCCCCGGATAACATGTATGGATAGCGTACACATTCAAAATATATGTCTATACATCAGGAGGCAGGCTCAGACGGTGTTAGGCCCAGTATGGATTGCACGTGATTGCACAAAGGTTAGAAAGGGTACCGTATCCCCGGATAACATGTATGGATAGCGTACACATTCAAAATATATGTCTGTATATCAGGAGGCAGGCTCAGACGGTGCTAGGCCCAGTATGGATTGCACGTGATTGCACAAAGGTTAGAAAGGGTACCGTATCCCCGGATAACATGTATGGATAGCGTACACATTCAAAATATATGTCTGTACATCAGGAGGCAGGCTCAGACGGTGTTAGGCCCAGTATGGATTGCACGTGATTGCACAAAGGTTAGAAAGGGTACCGTATCCCCGGATAACATGTATGGATAGCGTACACATTCAAAATATATGTCTATACATCAGGAGGCAGGCTCAGACGGTGTTAGGCCCAGTATGGATTGCACAAAGGTTAGAAAGGGTACCGTATCCCCGGATAACATGTATGGATAGCGTACACATTCAAAATATATGTCTGTACATCAGGAGGCAGGCTCAGACGGTGTCAGGCACAGTATGGATTTGACGGCCCAGATTACACAGCGGAGGAGCAGGGAGAGGTAAAGATTGCAAATGCTGGGGCCCTGCCCAAGCAAGCGGGGCCCACTCGTGGGCGTCGGTACTGGCACTGGGCCCCTCAGTACGGCGGTGTGTCTGACGGCGGGTGTGCACCACCACCGTCAGAGACACTTGATTGCACTATGAGGGACCCTGTGCCAGTGCCCGCACCCAAGAGTCGGCCTACCCACCTGTCCAGGGCAAGGGCACTCGCACGGTGTCGTGCGCTAGGTGGTGACCCCGGCCATGGGGGGGGAGACAGCACAGTTAGGGAGTTTTAGAAAGTGGCATATGTTGATGTTGGACATTCAGCTGATGCAAAAGGCGAAATAGGTGAAGTCCCAGGAAGAAGTGGACCAAAGCAAGCCATTTTTCTGTCACCCTATGTGTCATCAGGGGAAGGTGGGACAAAATCCTTGGAAACCCATGCATGGTTCATTTTAATGAAGGTTAGATCATCCACATTTTGGGTTGACAGACGGGTCCTTTTTTCTGTCAGGATTGATCCAGCTGCACTGAAGACTCTTTCCGATAGCACACTTGCAGCTGGGCAAGCGAGCTCCTGTATGGCTTATTGGGCCAATTCAGGCCAGGTGTCCAGTTTAGCGGCCCAATAGTCAAAGGGGAATGACCTGTGTGGGAGAACATCGATATGGGAGGAAAAGTAGTTTGTAACCATAGTTGACAACTGCTGTCTCCTGTCACTTTCCATCGATGCAGTATTACCAGTTGTGTGAGCGGTATTTGAAAAATCAGTCCACAACATTGTCATGAAACCCCTGTCTCCAACGCCACTTCTGCTGTGTGCACCATGAACACCTCTGCCAAGCTGCCCCCGGCCCGTACGGCTCGTGTGAGAACCATCACCGCTGCTGTGTGCTGGGAATGCCTCAAGCAACCGATTTACCAGAGTTGCTTGTTTATTAGCCAATATTAGGTTAAGGTTCTCCTGTGGCATGATGTTTTGTAATTTGCCTTTATAGCGTGGATCCAGGATGCTGGCCAACCAGTAGTCATCATCGTTCATCATTTTGGCAATGCGGGGGTCCCTTTTTAGGATCCGCAAGACATAATCTGACATGTGGGCCAATGTTTCCGGTGTCAATGATGCACTGCGAGTGCTGGTAGGAGGAGCACTTTCTGGCAAATCCACATCCCTCCAGTCACGCACAAACCCTGTACCAGACCTTGCCACGCCAACATTTTCACTTGCCCCACGAGATGCATCCTCCTCCCCTAAGTAATCATCCCCATCATCCTCCTCCTCCTCCTCTTCTTCCTCCACCTCGTCCAGGAGAGGTCCCTGAGCAGACAATGGCTGAATGTCATCAAGGATTCCCTCCTCCTCTTCCTCCTCATCAACATTGGCTGCAGACGCCTGCTCCTTAAGGTGCGTCAAAGTTTGCATGAGCAGACGCATAAGTGGGATGCTCATGCTTAGGATGGCGTCGTCTGCGCTTACCAGCCGTGTGCATTCCTCAAAACACTGAAGGACTTTACAGAGGTCTTTCAGCTTCAACAACTGCACACCTGTCAACTCCTTGTCTGCTCTCAAAGTGCCTGGCCGTGTATCCTCCCACAAATGCATTATGGCCTGCCTCTGCTCGCACAGCCGCTCCACCATGTGCAGGGTGGAGTTCCACCTTGTTGCAATGTCGATAATGAGGCGGTGGTTGGGAAGGTGGAGCAATCGCTGCAGCTTCTGCATACGAACGGAGTGTACAGGCGACCGGCGGATGTGCGCGCACAGTCTTCGCACCTTCTGGAGCAGGGCTGTTGACTCCAGATAATTTTTGAGGAAGCACTGCACCACCAGGTTCAAGGTGTGAGCCAAGCAAGGTATGTGACTGAGTTTTGAAAGGGCTATGGCTGCCACAAAATTACGGCCGTTATCACTAACTACCTTGCCTGCCTCAAGATGTACACTGCCCAGCCATGACTCAGTTTGTCGCTTCAAGTACTCGGCCAGCACCTCGGCGGTGTGTCTGTTGCCCAAACACATCATCTGCAACACAGCCTGCTGACGCTTTCCACTAGCTGCTCGATAGGGGGAAAACTCATGTGCAACAGTGGCAGCTGCAGATGGAGTGCTCGTACGACTGCGCTCTGTGGACGAGCTTTCGCTTCTGGAGGAGGAGGAGGAGGAGGGTCGAACGCCTACAGCCAACTGTTTCCTATACCGTGGGCTAGGCAGCACTGTCCCACCACCGCTGTCCCCTGTGGACCCTGCATCCACCACATTAACCCAGTGCGCAGTGATGGACACGTAACGGCCCTGGCCATGCCGACTGGACCATGCATCAGTTGTGAGGTGCACCTTTCCGCTCACTGACTGCTTGAGTGCATGGACAATGCGGTCTTTCACATGATGGTGGAGGGCTGGGATGGCTTTGCGAGAGAAGAAGTGGCGACTGGGTAGGTCATAGCGTGGTACTGCATAGGCCATGAGTTCGTGGAAAGCTGTGCTTTCCACCAACCGAAAGGGCATCATCTCAAACGAGATTAGTTTGGCAATGTGGGCGTTCAAACCCAGTGTACGCGGATGAGAGACTGAGTACTTTCTTGACCTCCTCATAGTGTCTGGGAGGGTGAGCTGGACTTGAGAGCTGCATATGGTGGAAGTAGCGGTGGACAGGGCGGACTGAGAGAGGGTTGATGATGGTGATGGAGTTGGTGTTCTTTCTGATGGCCTAGAATCAGTCTTTCGTTGATATAACAGTGGGATTCCCTGACTGCTGTGGCCTTGCAACGACACCTCAACATTTGCTGCTGTGCTAACCGGTGGGCTTACAGTGGGGGAAACAATGTAGCGTTGCTGACTACCTTCGTTGTGATCAGTTGCACATGTGGCACTTGAGGTTTGGTGTTGTGTCCACGCTTGCAAGTGCATGCTGGTTAAATGTCTAAGCATTCAAATGGTATTCAATTTTTTCAGATTTTTCCCTCGGCTAAAGGTCTTTGCGCACTTCTTACAGATCACCTTGGCCTGATCATGAGGATTTTGGTCAAAAAAGTGCCACACTGCACTCTTCCTACTTTGGCAGACATTTTGCGGCCTAGCACGCTGTGATCTTTTGACCCTCTGGACAAGCTGTCCAGCAACTCTTTTGATGTTTGGAACCTGTCTTTGGAGTGCTCCGGGCCTGCCAGATAACAGCTGTTGCGATGTCAATGTCTGCTGTGGATGCTCCTCATCTGAGCTATTGGAAGCAGCACCCTCTTCCCCCAATGGATGCCAATCTGGGTCAACAACTGGGTCATCCATCACCTCCTCTTCTATGTCATGTGCACCTTCCTCTGTGTCACCGTGTATGGTGGTATAGTGTGCGGCAAGGGGCACCTGAGTCTCATCAGGGTCAGAATCTGGCTCTGTACACTGCGAGGACAATGTAGTGCTCTGAGTGAATGTACCAGCAGAATCATCCATCAGCGGCTGTGCATCAGTGCACTCCATGTCAGATTCATCTTGGCCTGGGTAATTCACCATTTGACTTGATAATCCAGGCATGGTATGTGAAAACAGCTCCATGGAGTAATCAGTAGTATGGCCTGCGTCATCCTTCAATCCTGGTTGGGGTGAAGGACACAAGGAAAGGTGTGGTTCATGAACATGAGCCTCCAATGACGACTCAGTGCTTTTACTTTTTACAACTGAAGAAGAGGAGGCGATAGAGCTGGAGGCTGAGTCAGCAATGTAAGACAAAACTTTTTCCTGATGCTCTGCCTTTAAAAGCGGTTTGCCAACTCCTAGAAAACTAAGCGTTCGAGGCCTTATGTAGCCAGACGATGACGCAGGCTCAACACCTCCTGCATTCGGTCCTATTTTGCTCTTGCCACTACCATCAGATCCACCACCAACACCATCATTACCAGCTGCCAACCCCCGCCCAATTCCACTGCCTCTTCCACCAGCCTTCCTCATTTTTGGTAGAAATGTAGACAAAATCCAACAAACTATATAGTAATGTAAAACAAGGTACAAGGTGTCTATAGGACAGGGGAGATTTTGAATTTCTGCAGACACTAGTGGACACTGGACACTTTTGGATTGTGTGAGGCCCAATGAATATCTGAGCGCTATGTGACAGGCTCGATGGCACAGCTGTGACCAAAGTGACTAGAGGATAAGGGAGATTTTGAATTTCTGCACACACTTTTGGACACTGGACACTTTTGGATTGTGTGAGGCCAAATGAATATCTGAGTGCTATGTGACAGGCTCGATGGCACAGCTGTGACCAAAGTGACTAGAGGATAAGGGAGATTTTGAATTTCTGCAGACACTTGTGGACACTGGACACTTTTGGATTGTGTGAGGCCCACTGATATCTCAGCGCTATGTGACAGGCTCGATGGCACAGCTGTGACCAAAGTGACTAGAGGATAAGGGAGATTTTGAATTTCTGCAGACACTTGTGGACACTGGACACTTTTGGATTGTGTGATGCCCAATGATATCTGAGCGCTATGTCACAGGCTCGATGGCACAGCTGTGACAAAAGTGACGAGAGGATAAGGGAGATTTTGAATTTCTGCAGACACTTGTGGACACTGGACACTTTTGGATTGTGTGAGGCCCAATGAATATCTGAGCGCTATGTGACAGGCTCGATGGCACAGCTGTGACCAAAGTGACGAGAGGATAAGGGAGATTTTGAATTTCTGCACACACTTGTGGACACTGGACACTTTTGTATTGTGTGAGGCCCACTGATATCTGAGCGCTATGTGACAGGCTCGATGGCACAGCTGTGACAAAAGTGACGAGAGGATAAGGGAGATTTTGAATTTCTGCAGACACTTGTGGACACTGGACACTTTTGGATTGTGTGAGGCCCACTGATATATGAGCGCTATGTCAAAGGCTCGATGGCACAGCTGTGACAAAAGTGACGAGAGGATAAGGGAGATTTTGAATTTCTGCACACACTTGTGAACACTGGACACTTTTGGATTGTGTGAGGCCCACTGATATCTGAGCGCTATGTGACAGGCTCGATGGCACAGCTGTGACAAAAGTGACGAGAGGATAAGGGAGATTTTGAATTTCTGCAGACACTTGTGGACACTGGACACTTTTGGATTGTGTGAGGCCCACTGATATCTGAGCGCTATTTGACAGGCTCGATGGTACAGCTGTGACAAAAGTGACGAGAGGATAAGGGAGATTTTGAATTTCTGCAGACACTTGTGGACACTGGACACTTTTGGATTGTGTGAGGCCCACTGATATCTGAGCGCTATGTCACAGGCTCGATGGCACAGCTGTGACAAAAGTGACGAGAGGATAAGGGAGATTTTGAATTTCTGCAGACACTTGTGGACACTGGACACTTTTGGATTGTGTGAGGCCCACTGATATCTGAGCGCTATGTGACAGGCTCGATGGCACAGCTGTGACAAAAGTGATGAGAGGATAAGGGAGATTTTGAATTTCTGCAGACACTTGTGGACACTGGACACTTTTGGTTTGTGTATGGCCCACTGATATCTGAGCGCTATGTCACAGGCTCGATGGCACAGCTGTGACAAAAGTGACGAGAGGATAAGGGAGATTTTGAATTTCTGCACACACTTGTGGACACTGGACACTTTTGGATTGTGTGAGGCCCACTGATATCTGAGCGCTATGTGACAGGCTCGATGGCACAGCTGTGACAAAAGTGACGAGAGGATAAGGGAGATTTTGAATTTCTGCACACACTTGTGGACACTGGACACTTTTGGATTGTGTGAGGCCCACTGATATCTCAGCGCTATGTCACAGGCTCGATGGCACAGCTGTGACAAAAGTGACGAAAGGATAAGGGAGATTTTTAATTTCTGCACACACTTGTGGACACTGGACACTTTTGGATTGTGTGAGGCCCACTGATATCTGAGCGCTATGTCACAGGCTCGATGGCACAGCTGTGACAAAAGTGACGAGAGGATAAAGGAGATTTTGAATTTCTGCAGACACTTGTGGACACTGGACACTTTTGGATTGTGTGAGGCCCACTGATATCTGAGCGCTATGTCACAGGCTCGGTGGCACAGATGTGACAAAAGTGACGAGAGGATAAGGGAGATTTTGAATTTCTGCACACACATGTGGACACTCGACACTTTTGTATTGTGTGAGGCCCACTGATATCTGAGCGCTATGTCACAGGCTCGATGGCAAAGCTGTGACAAAAGTGACGAGAGAATAAGGGAGATTTTGAATTTCTGCACACACTTGTGGACACTGGACACTTTTGGATTGTGTGAGGCCCACTGATATCTGAGCGCTATTTGACAGGCTCGATGGCACAGCTGTGACAAAAGTGACGAGAGGATAAGGGAGATTTTGAATTTCTGCAGACACTTGTGGACACTGGACACTTTTGGATTGTGTGAGGCCCACTGATATCTGAGCGCTATGTCACAGGCTCGATGGCACAGCTGTGACAAAAGTGACGAGAGGATAAGGGAGATTTTGAATTTCTGCAGACACTTGTGGACACTGGACACTTTTGGATTGTGTGAGGCCCACTGATATCTGAGCGCAATGTGACAGGCTCGATGGCACAGCTGTGACAAAAGTGATGAGAGGATAAGGGAGATTTTGAACTTCTGCAGACACTTGTGGACACTGGACACTTTTGGTTTGTGTATGGCCCACTGATATCTGAGCGCTATGTCACAGGCTCGATGGCACAGCTGTGACAAAAGTGACGAGAGGATAAGGGAGATTTTGAATTTCTGCACACACTTGTGGACACTGGACACTTTTGGATTGTGTGAGGCCCACTGATATCTGAGCGCTATGTGACAGGCTCGATGGCACAGCTGTGACAAAAGTGACGAGAGGATAAGGGTGATTTTGAATTTCTGCAGACACTTGTGGACACTCGACACTTTTGGATTGTGTGAGGCCCACTGATATCTGAGCGCTATGTCACAGGCTCGATGGCACAGCTGTGACAAAAGTGACGAGAGGATAAGAGAGATTTTGAATTTCTGCACACACTTGTGGACACTGGACACTTTTGGATTGTGAGGCCCACTGATATCTGAGCGCTATGTCACAGGCTCGATGGCACAGCTGTGACAAAAGTGACGAGAGGATAAAGGAGATTTTGAATTTCAGCAGACACTTGTGTACACTGGACACTTTTGGATTGTGTGAGGCCCACTGATATCTGAGCGCTATGTCACAGGCTCGGTGGCACAGATGTGACAAAAGTGACGAGAGGATAAGGGAGATTTTGAATTTCTGCACACACATGTGGACACTGGACACTTTTGTATTGTGTGAGGCCCACTGATATCTGAGCGCTATGTCACAGGCTCGATGGCAAAGCTGTGACAAAAGTGACGAGAGAATAAGGGAGATTTTGAATTTCTGCACACACTTGTGGACACTGGACACTTTTGGATTGTGTGAGGCCCACTGATATCTGGCGCTATGTCACAGGCTCGATGGCACAGCTGTGATAAAAGTGACGAGAGGATAAGGGAGATTTTGAATTTCTGCACACACTTGTGGACACTGGACACTTTTGGATTGTGTGAGGCCCACTGATATCTGAGCGCTATGTCACAGGCTCGATGGCACAGCTGTGACAAAAGTGACGAGAGGATAAGGGAGATTTTGAATTTCTGCACACACTTGTGGACACTGGACACTTTTGGATTGTGTGAGGCCCACTGATATCTGAGCGCTATGTGACAGGCTCGATGGCACAGCTGTGACAAAAGTGACGAGAGGATAAGGGAGATTTTGAATTTCTGCAGACACTTGTGGACACTTTTGGATTGTGTGAGGCCCACTGATATCTGAGCGCTATGTCACAGGCTCGATGGCACAGCTGTGACAAAAGTGACGAGAGGATAAGGGAGATTTTGAATTTCTGCAGACACTTGTGGACACTGGACACTTTTGGATTGTGTGAGGCCCACTGATATCTGAGCGCTATGTGACAGGCTCGATAGCACAGCTGTGACAAAAGTGACGAGAGGATAAGGGAGATTTTGAATTTCTGCACACACTTGTGGACACTGGACACTTTTGGATTGTGTTAGGCCCACTGATATCTGAGCGCTATGTGACAGGCTCGATGGCACAGCTGTGACAAAAGTGACGAGAGGATAAGGGAGATTTTGAATTTCTGCAGACACTTGTGGACACTGGACACTTTTGGATTGTGTGAGGCCCACTGATATCTGAGCGCTATGTCACAGGCTCGATGGCACAGCTGTGACAAAAGTGACGAGAGGATAAGGGAGATTTTGAATTTCTGCACACACTTGTGGACACTGGACACTTTTGGATTGTGTGAGGCCCAATGAATATCTGAGCGCTATGTGACAGGCTCGATGGCACAGCTGTGACCAAAGTGACTAGAGGATAAGGGAGATTTTGAATTTCTGCACACACTTGTGGACACTGGACACTTATGGATTGTGTGAGGCCCACTGATATCTGAGCGCTATGTGACAGGCTCGATGGCACAGCTGTGACAAAAGTGACGAGAGGATAAGGGAGATTTTGAATTTCTGCAGGCACTTGTGGACACTGGACACTTTTGGATTGTGTGAGGCCCACTGATATCTGAGCGCTATGTGACAGGCTCGATGGCACAGCTGTGACAAAAGTGACGAGAGGATAAGGGAGATTTTGAATTTCTGCACACACTTGTGGACACTGGACACTTTTGGATTGTGTGAGGCCCACTGATATCTGAGCGCTATGTCACAGGCTCGATGGCACAGCTGTGACAAAAGTGACGAGAAGATAAGGGAGATTGGATTGCTTTTAAAAAAGCAGTTTGCAGAGCAGTGGGTAAACAGCAATGCCAGCCTGTCAGGAAGCCTTAAAAGGCAGCCCAACAACCAACACCACTGATACACCACAATATAGCCTCTCCTTGCACTGCACACACAGTGACTGGTGTGTTGTGCAGGCCAAATCGCTAGCAGCTGAAGCAGTTTTTTTTTCTTCTCAGCAGGACAAAAAAAAAAATTGGGATTGCTTTTAAAAAAGCAGTTTGCGGAGCAGTGGGTAAACAGCAATGCAGGAATGTTAGGAAGCCTTAGAAGGCAGCCCAACAACCAACACCACTGATACACCACTATATAGCCTCCCCTTGCACTGCACACACAGTGACTGGTGTGTTGTACAGGCCAAATCGCTAGCAGCAGAAGCAGTTTTTTTTTCTTCTCAGCAGGACAAAAAAAAAAAAATTGGGATTGCTTTTAAAAAAGCAGTTTGCGGAGCAGTGGGTAAACAGCAATGCAGGAATGTCAGGAAGCCTTAGAAGGCAGCCCAACAACCAACACCACTGATACACCACTATATAGCCTCCCCTTGCACTGCACACACAGTGACTGGTGTGTTGTACAGGCAAAATCGCTAGCAGCAGAAGCAGTTTCTTTTTCTTCTTCCCTGCCTAACGCTCTCCCTACAGAATCAGCAGCAACCTCTCCCTATGCTAAGATCGGCAGAAGTAAGATGGCGGTCGGCGTGCACGCCCTTTTATACCCCCTGTGATGCCCACCAAAGCAAGCCAATCACTTGCATGCCCTTCTGAAAGATGGTGGTGACCCGTGCCTATGTCATCACGTTGCCCACAGTGTCCGTGGATCCTGATTGGCTGAAAAAGAGCGCAAAACAAACTTTTGAAACGCGACTTTGGCGCGTAAGTCGCCGACCTCTTGGCCGACCTCATCCTAGGGTCGGGTTTCGTTTCATGAAACCCGACTTTGCCAAAAGTCGGCGACTTTTGAAATTTTTCGACCCGTTTCGCTCAACTCTAGTCTTCAGCATTTCCCCTGATGAGACCAGTGTCATATCATCGGCAAATTTCAAGATTTTTACTGAGTCTGCTGAAGAGATGCAATCATTCGTATAGAAAGAAAACAGTAACGGGGACAAAACACACCCCTGAGGTGCCCCGATGTTTGTGACCAAGGTGTCCGAAGTGAATGGTCCAACTTTTACACTCTGTATCCTGGCTGTCAGGAAGTTATAAATCCACAAGCATAAGTTGAGAGGGACTCGAAGAGCTACCATTTTCTTATGAAGTAAATTCGGATCAATGGTATTGAACGCTGAGCTAAAGTCCATGAAAAGAATCCGGACATATGAGTGCAGTTCATCTGTATGATCCAAAATGTACTTCAGTGCCAGATTGACAGTGTCGTTTGCCGAACGATTCTCCTTATAGGCAAACTGAAGCGGGTCCCATAGCTTCTGCGTGAATTTTATAAGGTGGGACATCATAATTCTTTTGAAGACTTTCATAGCTACAGATGTGAGTGCTACTGGTCTATAGTCATTCAACTCAGAGGATCCCACTTTCTTGGGGACAGGGATAATTGTGGAACTTTTCCAACACTGAGGTACAACGCACTCTTTCAGTGACACATTGTATATATTTGTCAGTATAGGGGCAAGCTGGGTAGCACATTCTTTCAGACACATTGGAGATACACCATCAGGGCCAGGTGCCTTTTTGACCTTAAGTCCCTTCAGCATGCGTATCACCTCTGTCTCGGAGATCACTACTTGGGTGTTGCACAATGAATGATCTTTATATGAACAGACTGAGGAGCTTAGAGATGAATAGCCACTGTGTGTAGAGCTTGCCTCAAATCTGCAGTAGAATTCATTTAACTCTGCTGCCAGACTTCTGCTGGGGTTCTCTATAGTGGGGTGGCTTTTATAATTGGTGACCTCTCTTAATCCTCTCCATGCAGATCTATTATCTTTTTATGAGAACCTTTCCTCCAGAATCTTTGCATACTCGTGTTTGGCTAACTTGATCTCTTTAAATAGCGAGTTCCTAAGTTTCTTGAATTCAGTAATATCGCCTGCTTTATAAGCCTCCTCTTTTCTCTTACGGATCAACCTGACTTTATTTGTAAACCATGGCTTGTTGTTTCCCCGAAAGTGGACAGATTGGGATGGAGTAAACGTGTCTTCACAAAAACGGATATATGAGGACACTGCATCAACCCATTCATCCAGACACAAGCATGTTTCCTGGAATACCTCCCAGTCCGTGCATTCAAAGCATGCTTGTAGTTGCAATTTTGCCTCCTCAGACCATGTCTTCTTTGTATAAACTGTAGGTTTGAATGTTTTCAACCTTTGCCTGTAGGCTGGAATTAAATGAATTAGACAATGATCTGAAAAGCCCACTGCTGCTCTCCTCACTGCCCTGTAGGCCCCTTTTTTGACTGTATAGCAGTGATCAAGCGTATTGTTCTCTCTCGTGAAGCAGTTTATATGTTGAGTAAATTTGGGGAGATCCAGGTTGAGTTTTCCTTTGTTAAAGTCCCCCATTACGATCACAAATGCTTCTAGAGATCCTTTCTCCCATTCTGATATTTTGCAAGCTAATTCACCAATAGCAGCTTTAACAGATGCTTGAGGGGGAATATATACTGCAACCAGAACCATAGATGAAAACTCTCTTGGAGAGTAAAATGGTCTACAATTGAGTGCAAGGTACTCTAGATCTTGAGAGCAACCTTTTCCCAGTATGTTAACATCACAGCACCAACTAGTGTTGATGTAGAGACATACCCCTCCCCCCCTTTGTTTACCTGAAGCTACACAATCACGGTCAGCTCTGTAGATAACAAAACCAGGTAGATCCAGACTGCAATCAGGGATGGTCTCATTCAACCAGGTCTCAGTAAAACAAAGAGCAGCTGAATTGGCCATATCAGATCTCATGTTACAAAGTAAGCTCGGATCCTCCATTTTGTTAGATAAGGAACGGACATTAGCCAAGTGAAGTGAAGGAAGAGCTGTTCTGAACCCTCTCCTCCGAAGGCATGCCAGGACGCCTTCTCTCCTGCCTCTCTTGCAGTACACCTCCACAGGTTTCACAGAAGTAATGGATTTTATGTACTCAATTGTTGAATTAGCAATCATGCTCCAAGAAGGGGAGTCCGTGAGAAATTGCGGATGATTCCAGAATAATAAATCGTCCCTTGAAATCATAAGAGTAGGTTTACAGAGTGCAGTGGCCATGATTACACTCAGCTTGTAGCTATAAAGACTGAACAGTCACAGCTTAGCAGAGTTAAATATACAACTTTCCATAAAGGGTGCTCCCAGCACTGCTGGGGGGGAGGGCATGGGTGCAACAAGACAGGGACATCAGGGGACACGCCAACAGTCAGTCCAAACCTGCCCAGCTCACCCCTTCAGCTCCACCTGGACCACAAGATCTCCAGAACATCTCCAGCACCGCACACTCCACCAGATTTCCTATCCCGGGATCATCTGCTTGCTGGAAATGGGTACAAGTTGTAGGAAAGTTGGCACGCAGCCAGCAGCTTCACTCTCTCCCAGCTGAAACCAGGCACGGAGCTCCATGAGGACAGAAAGACACCGGTCCCAGCTGGTCGCAGTCTCCACACTACTCCCAGCTCTGCCGAATCCTGTAGCCCTACAGCTCCACATGGACCACAAGATCTCCAGAACAACTCCAGCACCGCACACTCCACCAGGTTTCCTATCCTGGGATCATCTGCTTTCTGGAAATGGGTACAAGTTGTAGGAAAGTTGGCAGGCAGCCAGCAGCTTCACTCTCTCCCAGCTGGATCCAGGCACGGAGCTCCACGAGGACAGAAAGACACCGGTCCCAGCTGATCGCAGTCTCCACACTACTCCCAGCTCTGCCGAATCCTGTAGCTACGCAATGGTGAGTGAACCAAAGGGAGAATTAACAATTAAATGGGGAAAAAAACTAAAAAACTCAGGAGCCTCATGCCAGAGCAGCCATCTCTCGGCGCTCCTCCTTCGCAAGGCAGAAGGGCGTCGGCTGCCTTATATCCAGTCAGCAATCCCAGTCACCCAGTCATCATCATTCTGCTCAGATGCTTTGTAATCAGCCTCATTACCTTCCTTCACCAGAAGAGGGAGTTCATCAGACCTCAATGGTGAAGGGGAAAATGAACTCACAACATACCGCCCTCCAGGGTCAGCCACCACCTTCTTTCACCACTTCACCACCTGGCTACTCCATTTCCTTTCCACTGATATCCCGACTATCATCTTGGGTGACTTCAACATCCCCATTGACACTTCCCTCTCAGCTGCCTCTAAACTTCTATCTCTAACACTTCCTCCTTCGGCCTCACTCAATGGTCTTCTGCAGCCACTCACAAAGATGGCCACACAATAGACCGCATCTTTAACCGCCTCTGCTCCCTATCTAGCCTCTCTAACTCACCTCTTCCTCTCTCTGACCACAACCTACTTACATTCTCTTCCCTCTCCTACTCAGGTCCACAATCCCCACCTCAAAAACTCGCACACCTTCGCAGAAATCTTCAACACCTCGATCTACACTCACTGTCTGAATCCCTCCTCCCTCTTACAGACATAAGTTCCCTACACAATGCGGATGCCGCTGCCATTCTATATAACACCACAATAGCGGTAGCTTTGGAATCAGTTGCCCCTCTCAAACATACCAAAACTCGCAAAATCAACAGACAGCCCTGGCACACCAGTCTGACCAAAGAACTGAGGCGGGCTTCCAGGGTTGCTGAGTGGAGATGGAAAAAATCCCACTCCAATGAGGACTTCATCACATTCAAACAGTCCCTCACTACTTTCAAGGCCACACTCGCTGCAGCAAAACAAACCTACTTCTCATCTGTCATATCCTCCCTGTCTCACAACCCTAAACAGTTATTCAACACCTTCAATTCTCTCCTCCGCCCCCCAGCACCTCCTCCCTCTCCACTCTTCTCAGCTGAAGACTTTGCCTCATTTTTCAAGGAGAAGATTGATAACATCAGAGACAGTTTTGGTCAACAACCCCCAGTGCCCTTCCTCCTACCTGCCCTGCCCTCCTCCCCCAAAACCAACTTCTTCACCATTACAGAAGATCGATTCTCCACTCTACTCTCAAGATCACATCTCACTACCTGTGCACTTGACCTGTCTTCATCCCAACCCTAACCCATCTCTTCGACCTATCACTAACTGATGTTTTCCCCTCAAGCTTTAAACATGCCTCAATCGCACCTATCCTCAAAAAGCCCTCTCTTGACCTATCCTCTGTATCTAGCTATTGCCCTATATCACTTCTCCCCTATGCCTCAAAACTACTGGAACAACACGTCCATCTTGAACTATCCTCCCACCTCTCTTCTTGCTCCCTCCTTGACCACTTGCAATCCGGCTTCCGGCCACACCACTCCACTGAAACTGCCCTAACTAAGGTCACCAATGACCTACTAGCCGCCAAGGCCAAGCGACACTACTCTGTCCTCCTCCTCCTGGACCTGTCCTCTGCCTTTGACACAGTGGACCATTCCCTATTACTACAGACCCTCTCATCTCTTGGTATCACAGACTTGGCCCTATCTTGGATTGCATCATACCTAGCAGACCGGACATTCAGCATCTCTCATTCGCACACCACCTCCTCACCGCGCCCCCTATTCATCGGAGTACCGCAAGGTTCAGTCCTAGGGCCCCTGCTCTTCTCCGTTTACACCTTCGGCCTCGGACAGCTCATAGAATCTCATGGCTTTCAGTATCATCTCTATGCTGATGACACACAGATCTACATCTCTGGACCAGATATCACCTCCCTACTAAACAGAATCCCTCAATGTCTGTCTGCTATTTCATCCTTTTTCTCCGCTAGATTTCTAAAACTTAATATGGACAAAACAGAATTAATCATCTTTCGCCCATCTCACGTGACCCCCCAACAGACCTATCCATTAAAGTAAATGGCTGCCCACTCTCTCCAGTCACACAAGCTCGCTGCCTCGGTGTAATCCTTGACACTGATCTCTCCTTCAAACCACATATCCAAGCCCTTTCCACTTCCTGCCGACTTCAACTCAAAAATATTTCACGGATCCATACATTCCTCAACCAAGAATCTGCAAAAACCCTAGTCCATGCCCTCATCATCTCCCGCCTTGACTACTGCAACCTACTGCTCTGTGGCCTCCCCTCTAACATTCTCGCACCCCTCCAATCTATTCTTAACTCTGCTGCCCGACTAATCCACCTGTCCCCCTGCTATTCCCCGGCCTCTCCCCTCTGTCAATCCCTGCACTGGCTCCCTATTACCCAAAGACTCCAGTTCAAAACCCTAACCATGACATACAAAGCCATCCAAAACCTGAGTCCTCCATACATCTGTGACCTAGTCTCCCGGTACTTACCTGCACGAAACCTCTGATCCTCACAAGATCTCCTTCTGTACTCCCGTCGTATCTCCTCTTCCCACAATCACATACAAGATTTCTCCTGCGCATCCCCTCTACTCTGGAACTCTGGAACTCTACCACAACATATCAGACTCTCGCCTACCATGGAAACCTTCAAAAAGAATTTGAAGACCTACCTCTTCCGACAAGTCTACAACTTGCAGTAACCACCAATCCACCAAACCGCTGCACGACCAGCTCTACCCTCGCCTACTGTACCCTCACCCATCCCATTGTAGATTGTGAGCCCTTGCGGGCAGGGTCCTCTCTCATCCTTTACCAGTCGTGACTTGTATTGTTTAAGATTACTGTACTTGTATGTATTATGTATACCCCTCCTCACATGTAAAGCGCCATGGAATAAATGGCGCTATAATAATAAATAATAATAACAACAGTAATATATACAAAGTGTGGATAGAAAAAGGGCTTTGCGCAACAGGGAAGGTTTTTGGATATTTCTTCTTAACGAAAGGGGTCCTCCAGGGTTAAATTTAAAATGTTAAATTATGTTAAGTATTAACCAATTATTTATGTTATTTGTAAATATTTGTTTCTCTTCTTTTCCATTTTCCTTTACCAAATGTTGTTTTTAAATAGCATTGTATTTAATGACTTGCTCATAAGTAGAGATGTGCGAACATGTTCAGAAAATGTTCGACAATTTAATATCAAATTTGGCAAGACTGTAGCACATTTGGATTCGTGTTCAATTTCACAAGCATTTTTACTTAGTCAGCAAAAGTCGGTCACTGTTTGGTAAATCATTGCGTTTCCACTATTTTTCTTATTACTTTGGCTAGGATAGTGGTGATGTATGATGAATGGGGTGGACGGGGGGACGTGTTTGATGAGAAGAGCTGGTGAGGAAAAGTTAGAGGAGCAGCATGCCCTTTTTTCTTTTTACCTTAACTTTGTGTGTTGATTCCGCCAATCAGGGCTCAGAAACCATACAAGTCATGACACAAGGTCTTCTGTGATTGGCTGCCGAAGTCACATGTCCCTGGCCGTATAAAAAGTGGACATCTTATTTTGCTATCCATCTATTGCCTGCCACGTTATAACTATAGAGGGCCCCTAGAGCCGACACCTGGACTTTTAGTGTGCTAACCGATAGTCCTAAATCTTTCCCTTTCTGTAGAAATTCTAGGATTGCTGTTATCGGAATTTCTCTAGAATCGGGAGCTGTGCAAAACTCTAGGAATTTCCTCCATACCCTGGTGTAAATTTTTGTCGTAGCCAATTTTCGACTCTGCAGAAGAGTATTGACTAATCCTTCCAAGAATCGCCTTGCTCGCAACCTTTCCCTTTCAAGTTCCAGGCCGTCAAGTGGAGATTGTCCACTTGAGGATGGAAGAATGGCCCCTGCGAGAGGAGCTTCGGGGTTGAAGGAAGCACCCAAGGGTCTGTCACTGACATTGCTTGCAGGCATGAAAACCATGGCCTCCTGGGCCAGAATGGCGCTATTAAGATTATTCGCGCTTTCTCTGCCCTGATCTTCCTGATCACCTGCGGTAGTAGTATGATTGGGGGAAATGCATATGCCAGTTTGAACTGCCACGGAGCTTGGAGGGCATCCAGAATTTCTGGATAGTCTGCCACGTTTAAAGAGACAAACCTTCACAACCTGCCTGTTTACCCTGGTGGCGAAGAAATCTATTTGGGGAAGACCCCATAGTGACATGATGCGTGAGAATATCTGCTGGTTCAGGCACCACTCTCCTTGTCGTAGTGTATGGCGGCTGAGATAATCTGCTTCCGAATTGTCTCTTCCCCTTATATGAAGGGCCGAGAGAGACAAAAAATGTTTTTCGGCTAAGGACAAGATCTTTCTTGAGGAAGACATTAAGGCGACTGATCGAGTCCCGCCTTGCCTGTTCAGATATGCGACCACTGTAGTGTTGTCTGACAGGATCCTCACGTTTTCCTCTTGTAACTGCGGAAAAAAATGATATAATGCATGACTAACCGCCTTTAGCTCTTTCAACTTTGAGGAATCCTGATCCTCACTTATATCCCACAGGCCTTGGCCGAAGTTGCCTCCCATATGAGCTCCCCATCCTGTGGGGCTGGCGTCGGTAGTAATTATAAGGGAAGGTGTTATCACCCATGGTACTCCTCCCGATAGATTATCTTCCTCTAGCCACCATGTAAGGGAGGTTAGGACCGTCGTGGGATAAAGTAATTTTTTTTGTCAATTTCCCTCGGTCATGGCTTTCCTCTACGAGAATTTGATGTTACACAAACAAAAAGCACAGAATGACAAATGTGCAGAAATACCTTGCAGTAAGACATATGACAGTAGTCAGCAAGTTTGCACGCAGTAACCATATCCCCAAAGTCTTATATAAGCCCCTTCAATATGCAGGTACCCTCCCCCCTCCAGGTGCGCCTGCTTATCCTAGGCGCCGCTAATTTGTCTGCGTCCGGCCTGGAATACAGCCGCCGGCCGCTTTGTCAATTAAACTGTTCCTTTTTTTGACACAGGAGGGGGCGGGCAGCGCCTCTTCATGCCCGCGATGTTTCCCTGCAGCCGCGCCTGCGCCCTGCGCTGAGGAACCTCCAGTAACCCAGAAGTTCCTCCTTACCATTTCCTGCCTGCGCTGCATGTGCATCTCTACCTGGACGCTGAAGCTCTCCTGAACGCTGGAGGATACCGCTCCCCCTCGCGCTCCCACACAGACCGGGATGGATCATCCCCGAATCCCGGTGGTGTGTAAATCCACAGGGGAACCCCGGTCGGCCTCACCCGATACCGGCGTTTCTGCCCGCGCTGCTGCAGCCCCAGCCGAGGAGGGAGCCGATTCACAGCACTCCCCCATCGCTGCTTCCAGATTGGAACACCTGCCGTTCCCACAGAGACTGCACAGGTGGTTCCTTGGCCCAGGTAAGAGTCTGTAGGAGAATCTTGTGGTTCCGATAGGAACAGGAAACCAACTGAGGAGGAGAGGCGGTCCGCTCTCTTTTATCTCTGTAGGTTTCCTGTTCCTATGGGCGGATCCCTCTCCAAGTGGGTGCTGTCGTGGCGAAGGGTAAAAAAGGCTAATTTCTAGAACAGCTTGCATTTATCATTGGTGTGGCATGTACTGTATGTGTCTCCAATTTGACAGTAGCCATGGCTTCTTTTGTTTGCAGGCATGTGTGTAAACATCAGCCAAGTGGGCATCTCCCTCCAAGAAGGGATAATTTTTGGACAATTATTATAGTTTAAGCAGCATAAAATGATACTGCAGTGGGTTAGATAGGCTTTTAATTACCAACAGTTAACATGTATTTACACATAGCCTGACAATTTGATGTGACTAGGACACTAATTAGGCTTTGTTTGCTTGTAATAAAGAACTCAACATTTGTTCAAAATAGGGCTAGGAGAACTCAATAGTGTTTCACATGGATGTTCAGGGCAGTTAAAGGGAATCTGTCATCCTTTTTTCGAATATGAGCTGCCGACACTGACATCAGGGGCTTATCTACAGCATTCTGTAATGCTGTAGATAAGCCCCCAGATGTAACCTGAAAGATAAGAAAAAAGAGTTAGATTATACTCACTCCGGCGATAGGCTTGGTCCTATGGGTGTCGCCGTCCGGTCCGGCACCTCCCATCTTCATACGATGCCATCCTCTTCATTCCTTCCTGCCGTGGCTCCTGCGCAGGCCCACTGCTCTGCCCTGTTGAGGGCAGAGCAGAGTCCTGCAGTGCCCAGACTCCATGAGAGGTCCAGCGCTTGCACACTGCAGTATTTTGCTCTGCCCTCAACAGGGCAGAGCTGTGCGCCTGCGCCAGAGCCACGACAGGAAGGAAAGAAGAGAACATCACCATTAGAAGATGGGAGGCGCCGGACCGCAACACCCATCAGACCAAGACCGGACCACCCCCCGGTGAATATAATCTAACTCCTTTTTCTTCTCTTTCAGGTTACATCGGGGGCTTATCTACAGCATTACAGAATGCTGTAGATATGCCCCTGGTGGCTTCGCCGGCAGCTCATATTCGAAAAAAAGGGTGACAGATTCCCTTTAAAGGGTTTAACTATCTTTGATTTTGATAGTACTGTCAAATTCTAAATCTAACAGCAAGAATTTGCAACCTAATATAAAAATGATTTGTGTGTTTTAAAACAATACAAAATAGTATATTGTTCAAAATTAATTATGTAAAATATTATAAATAATTTTAATATGTATAGCTTTATCTTCAGAAAAAAAGTTAGAAATAATAAGAAACAAGAATAAGTAACTCTTTTTTTCAGCATTACTTCAAATATATGTTTTTCTATCAGCAAAATACAGCATGAATAAAAATATGATGAGTTCCTACTCAGAATTTTCCTCCTACATATTTGTCTACTGTGATTTACTGTGTGTCTCGGAATTTCTTTAAGAAACATTCTAGCAGCAGTAAAACATTAAAATGTCTGTGAATTTTTTATACATTGTCTAACATTGAGAAATATCAATCATATCCTTACACATTTTTCAACTAAAACGATGCAGGAAAAAGAATATTGACTTAAATGGATTAATAAAAAAATCATGAATTTCAAAACATTATACTTTTCTTAAAATATATATTTAATTCTTCTTAAGGTATTTTAAAGCAACAGCTTAAACATTGTTGTAATGAATCAAATAAAAATCAAAACAGAAAAATCCTTTATAGATGGGAGAAATACAAAGGATTATAAAGAAGCAAAGCTAGTATTGTGGAAGACAGGTTCCAAAATATTCTAAGAGACACTTGCAAGAATTAGCACTTTGTTACAAATAACCTCATTATTGTCTAAGAAATAAGAAAATCACAATATTTGATCTGGCTTCCTATTGTTGAAAATAAAGACACAACAAAGACTAAATGGGGTAAATTTAGAATAAATAAATCTGTATGAGAAAGCCATGGTTGATTTATCTGGCCAACAGGAGAGATGGCATAGTTCATACCTAAGGTGCTCAAAGGCTTAAATGGCTTAAATAACTATTAAAACATTTTTTGGGTGCAACTGTTCAAAGGCCCTTTTAAAAAATAAATAATATTTAGGTTTGATTTCAGATAGAATACACAGTGACAATGGTCAATATTTTATGAATCAGGTAATATCTCTGTTAGCTAAAACACTATCTATTGAATTAAAGAAACATTGTGGATATCATACCCAGTCAGCAGGTTAGGTTGAAATACATAATGGTATAATTAAGCATAAACTAAAGAAGACTACGTAGGAATCATGAAATAATTGGCTTTATTTTATTTCCTTGGTAATTTTGAACATGCATATCATAGCAAACCATGCTGGAATAACCTCTTTTGAGATAATAAACACATGTGGTCAAAATTGTTGGTACTCCTCGTTTAATGACAGAAAAACCCACAATGGTGACAAAAATAACTTGAATCTGACAAAAGTAATAATAAATCAAAAATCTATGAAAATGAACAAATGAAAGTAGACATTGCTTTTCAACCATGCTTCCACAGAATTTAAAAACAATAAAACTCTGAAATAGGCCTGGACAGAAATGATGGTACCCCTGAAAATAATGTGACAAATGGGACATTTTAAATCATGGTGTGTCCACTATTTAGCATCACAGGTGTCTACAATCTTGGAATCAGTGAGTGGGCCTGTATAGAGGGCAACAGATACTCACTGTGATGTTTGGTGACATGGTGTGTATCACACTCAACATGAACCAGAGGAAGCAAAGGAAAGAGTTGTTTCAGGAGATTAGAAAGAAAATTATAGATGTTAAAAGTAAAAGTTATAAGACCACCTCCAAGCAGCTTGATGTTCCTGTGACTACAGTTGCACATATTATTCAGAAATTTAAGCTCCATAGGACTGTAGCCAACCTCCCTGGACGTGGCAGCAGGAGGAAAATTGATGACAAATCAAAGAGACGGATAATACGAATGGCAACAAAAGAGCCCAGAAAAATTCTAAACAGATTAAATGTGAACTTCAAGCTCAAGGAACATCAGTGTTAAATCGCATCATCTGTCGTTGTATGAGCAAAAGTGGACTTCATGGGAGACGACTAAGGAGGACATCATTGTTGAAAAAAAAATCCTTAAAAGGCCAGACTGGAATTTGCCAAAGTACATGTTGACAAGCCACAAAACTTATGGGAGAATGCCCTGTGGACAGATGAGACAAAAATGGAAATTTGTGGCAAGACACATCAGCTCTATGTTCACAGACAGAAAAATGAAGCATATCAAGAAAAGAACACTGTCCCTACTGTGAAACATGGAGGAGGCTCTGTTACGCTCTTGGGCTGCTTTGCTGCATCTGGAACAGGGTGTCTACAATCTGTACAAGGTACAATGAAATCTCAAGACTATCAAGGGATTCTAGAGAGAAATGTGCTGTCCAGTGTCAGAAAGCTTGGTCTCAGTTGCAGGTCATGGGTCTTGCAACAGGATAATGACTCAAAACACACAGCTGAAAACACCCAAAAAGAAAACATCGGACTATTCTGAAGTGGCCTTCTATGAGCTCTGACCTAAATCCTATTGAACGTCTTTGGAAAGAGCTGAAACATGCCGTCTGGAAAAGGCAGCCTTCAAACACGAGACAAATGGAGCAGTTTGCTCTTTCGGAATGGGCCAAAATACCTGTCGAGAGGTGCAGAAGTTTCATTAACAGTTACAGGAATCATTTGATTGCAGTGATTGCCTCAAAAGGTTGTGCAACAAAATATTAAGTTAAGGTTAGAGATGAGCGACTTTGCCTTTTTTTGGTCGAGTCGGGTTTCATGAAATCGGCCGACTTTTGCAAAAGTCGGGTCGAACGAAATCGTCCGATTATCGTGAAAAGTCGAAGGCCGACTGAAACACGAAACCCAATGCAAGTCAATGGGGAAGAAAAGTCGGCAGTGAGTGGAGGACAGGAAATACATCTACAGTGCCCATTTTAATGCCAAAAACATGACTTCTTATTACTTAAGCTTGTCAACCTTAATATACTTTATAATAATAGTTAGGCATTGAAAACTGGGGGTTATTTGGCTAAAGTTGTGGGGGGGTAGGGCTGGCTCCAGGTTTTCATGGGCCCAGGGCCAAAGAGTGTCAGTGGGCTCCTTGTCATGGTCATGCGTGGCTGGACACAGCGCCTCCAGCAGGGCGGATTTAGATGACACGCATGACCCTGGATACACCGCCTCCAGTTGGGCGAATTTAAATAATAAATTGTGCAGCTGGATACGCTGCCTCCAACAGGCGAATTTCAGAAATACACGTATGTCTGGAAACCCCGCCTCCAGTAAGGCAAATTTAAACAATAAAATGGAAAACCTGGGAAACAATAACAATGGTGGCCCTGCGATAGGGAACGGGGATGTGGAGACCTCCTGCACTCCCCTGAGTCAGTGTCTCTGCACTCCTAACGTTCCCTAGGCTGGTTCCGCACCAGGCAATGATCAGGAACCTAAAAACCCTGACTCGCCCTGCATCTAAACCGTCACTAGTGAAGTGGACGGTGCAGAAACTAATCCCACCACTGCACTAAAACACACATAAGGAAAAGAGACAAAACAGGGAAACACCACTTAGCTTTGCTCTGTTGCTTACGCTCCCAGCAACAGAGTCCACCACCTGCGTGCATCTCTTTCTCCAACCGGATCCAACACCATAGAGCAGCCTTGGAGCAAACAGAGTCCACCACCTGCATGCAGCTGTCCAGAAACAGAGTCCAGCATATGAGTCCAGCTTTCCAGCAACCGAGTCCAGCATCATGAGTGCAGCTCGACACCATAGCTGCCACTCCACCAAGCCATGCAAGAACTCCTTGCTGACACCATAGCTGTCACTCCACCAAGCCATGCCAGCCCTCCTCGCAGACACCATAGCTGCCACTCCCGGACTCTCACTGACCTGCCCGGGACTCTCCTTCAGCTCCATGCTTCACCCAGGCTTGCTTGCAATTGAGGACTTTCACCAACAGTGATTACCACACCTGACACTCTTTTATAGAGCAATCACACCTGTTTTATAATTACGTGCACAAAACTAAAGTAACCAAAGTGCAATGACCCTAATGGCCACCGGGGGGAAACTGGAACTGAAACCACCACAGTGCAATGACCCTAATGGCCACCGGGGGGAAACTGGAACTGAAACCACCACAGTGCAATGACCCTAATGGCCACTGGGGGGAAACTAGAACTGAAACACACAGCCAAAGGAAAAAAATGGTTACTTGTGCATTTTCTCTGTAATATCCAACCTGGATCATGACAGTACCCTCCCCTTAGTGAGGGGCCTCTAGACCCTCAAGACCGCTCCTCATTAGGGAACCACCTACAGCGGGGATGCCCAGATCCAGAGTTCACCCCAACCGCTACCTGACACTTCAGGTTAATGACAAACGCACCGCTGATAAAGGCAATGTATGTTCTGGAGGCACCACACATCTCCAAAGCGCCGGCCTGGGGAACGAGTTATGTATGTGTATGTTTGGTATGAGCTGTTAAGACTCCACAACACACTTCCACAGGATATTTTTTTGGTGGCCACCCATACGTGCTCGTTCACACACAGGTCCGGACCTGAATGTTTATTGCCACACATTCGTCTGTCATAATTCAGTGAACTCATTCTGGGATTGACAACAGAGGCGTCCCCCTGTGTCACCACACTCACACCCCCGCAATTCACCATGGGGCACGCCACCCTCCAACCCCTTCCACCCCGAGGTCTGCGCCTCCCAGGGTTGGCTAATGGCGAGGGTTGAGACTTGCCCCTCCTCTCCTGCAGAACATCTGCTGCTCTCACGGGAGAGAAAGGGGTTGGTTGAAGAGAGATGGCAGAGACAGTAGTCCCAAGGCAGCAGCCCTCACACAACTGCCCCCAGCTGACTACTTCCCTCGCCCGCCAATCTATCACGGTACATGGCTCCATCCATTCTCCCATTGATGAGGTGAAGTAGTCGTGTGTCCTTAGCAGAGAAATTCCCCCAAAACATAATGTTTCCACCCCCATGCTTGACAGTGGGGACGGTGCTCTTTGGGTCATAGGCAGCATTTCTTTTTCTCCAAACACGGCGAGTTGAGTTAATGTCAAAGAGCTCAATTTTTGTCTCATCTGACCATAGCACCTTCTCCCAATAACTCACAGAATAATCCAGGTTCTCATTGGCAAAATTAAGATGGCCCTGCACCTGTGCCTTCTTCAGCAGGGGGACCTTGGGGGCACTGCAGGACTTTAACCCCTTCATGACCCAGCCTATTTTGACCTTAATGACCTGGCCATTTTTTGCAATTCTGACCAGTGTCCCTTTATGAGGTAATAACTCATGAAAGCTTCGACGCATCCTAGCGATTCTGAGAAAAAATTTTCATGACATATTGGGCTTCATGTTAGTGGTAAATTTAGGTCAATAATTTTTTATTTTATTTGTAAAAAAACAGACATTTGGCGAAAATTTTGCAATTTTCAAATTTTGAATTTTTATTCTGTTAAACCGGAGAGTTATGTGACACAAAATAGTTAATAAATAACATTTCCCACATGTCTACTTTTACATCAGCACAATTTTGGAAACAACATTTTTTTTGTTAGGAAGTTATAAGGGTTAAAATTGACCAGTGATTTCTAATTTTTACAGCAAAATTTACAAAACCATTTTTTTAGGGACCATCTCACATTTGTAGTCATTTTGAGGGGTCTATATGGCAGAAAATACCCAAAAGTGACACCATTCTAAAAACTGCACTCATCAAGCTACTCAATACTACATTCAAGAAGATTATTTATCCTTCAGGTGCTTCACATGGACTAAAGCAACATGGAAGGAAAAAATGGACATTTTAATTTTTCCAACAAAAATGTTCTTTTAGCATCAATTTTTTCATTTTCACATGGGCAACAGAATAAAATGGATCATAAAATTTGTTGGGCAATTTCTCCTGAGTACACCGATACCTCATATGTGGTCATAAACCACTGTTTGGCTGCATGGCAGGGCTCAGAAGGGAAGGAGCGCCATTTAACTTTTTGAATGGAAAATATGCTGGAATATTTAGCAGACACCATGTCGCATTTGGAGAGCCCCTGTGTGCCTAAATATTGGAGCTCCCTCACAAGTGACCCCATTTTGGAAACTAGACCCCCGAAGGAACTTATCTAGATGTGTGGTGAGCACTTTGAACCCCCAGGTGCTTCACAAATTGATCCATAAAAAAAGTACTTTTTTTCACAAAAATTTTCTTTTAGCCTCAGTTTTTTTTCATTTTCACATGGGCAGCAGGGTAAAATGGATCCTAAAATTTGTTGGGTGATTTCTCCTGAGTACTCCCATACCTCTTATGTGGTCATAAACCACTGTTTGGGCACATGGCAGGGCTCAGAAGGGAAGGAGCTCCATTTGACTTTTTGAATGGAAAATATGATGGAATATTTAGCGGTTGCCTCGTTGCGTTTGGAGAGTCCCTGTGTGCCTAAACATTGGAGCTCCCCCACAAATGACCCCATTTTGGAAACTAGACCCTCCAAGGAACTTATCTAGATGCATAGTGAGTACTTTGAACCCCCATGTGCTTCACAAATTGATCCATAAAAAAGTACATTTTTTCACAAAAATTTTCTTTTAGCCTCAGTTTTTTCATTTTAACATGGGCAGTGTAATGTATAATAATTAGATCTGTCTCTTTAAGCAAGCCAGACTTATGGGACTTGGGGGGTGGAGACAAGAGGGATGAGAAGGGAAGTTTCAGTTTCACTTCTGGGTAGCATGGGAATGCAACTGTTATGCTGTGTGCTGGAGGACGAAGAATAAAAACATATCTAAAGTTTAATACCTTGAATTCTTCATAACGTGTGGATATTACAACTGGCGACGAGGATGGGATATAATCACCTACTGCTGTGAGTACGGAATATATTTTACCGCTTCACACGCCAGCACCACTGAGAGACTCTATCATGGCTGACTACTTGCACACATTCCCACAATTTGATATGACTGATGTCATTAATCTCTCCCATAACTGGAGAAAATGGCTAAACAGATTTGAGAATTTCCTAGAAGCCATGGACATAAAGGAGGAGAAAAGAAAGAGAGCTTTGCTCCTGCATTGTGCAGGCATAGGAGTCTATGACATATACAGTACGTTACCTACAGCAGAAACAGACACATACAGCAACTGCACTAAAGCTCTCACTGGCTACTTCAACCCCAAACAGAACATCAGATATGAAAGATATAAATTCAGGATTGCCAAGCAGCTTCCAGAAGAGTCAATAGACACTTATGTCACACGGCTGAAAGAGTTAGCACATGGATGTGCCTTTACAGATGTAGATGATGAAATCCTAACTCAAATAATTGTCACCTGCTCGTCTAATAACCTAAGGCGTAAGGCTCTGCAGCAGGATATCTCTCTACATGATTTGCTCAAAATGGCCCGTGCTATAGAAATAGCAGATCATCAGGCTACCGTAATGGAAAATGGGGATAAATTACATGTGCATAATCTCAAACAGAAAAATTTACCAGACAAACAAGCCCAGAAACAGAAGAAATGTTATAGATGTGGACAGGATTTCCCTCACACCCAGAACAAATGTCCAGCTATGGGACAAACCTGCAGTAAATGTGGAAAAGGGAATCATTTTGCAGCTGTTTGCAAATCAGCGCACTACAAGCCTCCGCTGCCTATGACAAAATCTGCAGATGTAAAAGTGATAAATCAGGACACAGAAGAAATGTCTGCGACTGAGAACTATGTGTTCACTACCTCTGTCACTGGTTCAGTACAGTCTCCCTGTGTTACACTCTCAATCTGCAACACTGACATTACCTTTACAATAGATACAGGAGCTTCAGTGGATATCATAGATGGCACTACATATGAACAATTGAAAACAAGGCCAGTCTTACAACAAGTGCAGACTAAAATCTTTCCTTATGGATCTAAAACACCTCTAGCTATAATGGGACAATTTGATGCTGAAATTAGATATAAAGAAAACAGGCAGAAAACCACTTTCCACACATTACAAGGATCGGGAGGCTGTCTTCTCAGCTATCACACTGCCTTGGAGCTAGGGCTCATCCAGATTATTCATACCATAACTGACCCTGCGGATATGGATGTACAAACTATGGTGAACAGCTTTCCCTCCCTATTT